>NC_133776.1:62805972-62913856 GCF_003597395.2 Chelonoidis abingdonii
CCCATCATATTGTATGTATAGTTGGGGTTATTTTTTCCAATGTGCATTACTTTACATTTATCCACATTAAATTTCATTTGCCATTTTGTTGCCCAATCACTTAGTTTTTTGAGATCTTTTTGAAGTTCGTCACAGTCTGCTTTGGTCTTAACTATCTTGAGTAGTTTAGTATCATCTGCAAACTTTGCCACCTCACTGTTTACCCCTTTCTCCACATCATTTATGAATCAGTTGACTAGGATTGGTCCAACGACTGACCCTTGGGGAACACAACTAGTTACCCCATCTCACCACTAGTTACCCATTGGAGTTTCCTGCTCGCTGTCTCCTTCCCTTGGGGCATGCGGGGAACTGCAGCTGCCAGGAACCCTCTAGTTCCACTCCCCGCTCTCCCCCACATCCCTCGCCGCCCCTCTGGTAGTGTCTTCTATCTATTTGTGTGGGGGACAGAAAATTCTTCACACACAATGTTAATTTCTGTAAAATTCTGCATTGTGCAATGGCACAGAATTCCCTCAGGAGTAGATCTCAGAGGAGGCTGCTAGCTGAGCTAGGAATAGGAGCCAGAGGTCCTGCGTTCCTCTCCCATGCTCTAAACACCAGACTTTGCTGCCACCTTATGGTAACTGTAAAACAAGTGCTCTCGACTAGAGAAACCTCAGCGAGCTGAGAGTAGCTCCCTTCAGCCTCTTCCAGTCTAAGCCTTCAGGGTGCCAAGCCCTGCCACCACCACCCTGAAACATGCCACCTGTAAACCCAGGGCCCTGCCAAGGCTGTCACCTGCCAGGGACTGGGACAGCGAAGTGTCCTAGCACCACTGCAAAGCTTGTGCAAGCCCCCTCTAGGGCGAATGCCTCCCACCTCCTGCTGAGCCTCCACTGCAGGGCAATGCCTTGCTGGCTGGCCCTCGGCTGCATGGTGCTTGGGGCAGACCAGCTGCAGGTGGGAGTGCAGAGACGGGAGTGGGTCGAATGGGGATCAGGCAGGCTGATCCTGCTCAGCAGGAAGGGAAAGCCCAGAAGGCCCCGCAAAGGGAAAACCCTGGGCCTGGCATCTGACTCTTGGCTAGACTTGGAGCTACTATTTCCAGCCCTCTCACTGGCAGAGGGGCAGGCCCTGGGGGACCAGCAAGAGCCATGGGATAGGGCCTGGGGGGAGCTGTGGGGCAGAGGTGCAGACCCTGGGGGGACTGGCAGGAGCCTTGGGGCACAGGGGCAGACCCTGGGGGCCTGGCAGGAGCCTTGGGACAGAGGGGCAGACCCTCGGGGTGCCCAGAGGGAGCCATGGAGCAGACCCTGGAGGGTCTGGGGAGAGCTGTGGGGCAGAAGGGCAGACCCTGGAGGGTCTGGCAGGAGCCCTGGGACAGGGGAGCAGACCCTGGGGGGGTCTGGGGGAATCTGTGGGGCAGACGGGCTTTTGCCCTGTGACTGAGAGGCCTGGTACACATCTGCCTTTTCTCAAGAATTTCTTCAGCGTTGCCAACTTTCATGATTGTGTCATGAGTCTCATGATAATTCTTGTTTTCCTTAAAGCCACAGCTCCTGGAGCCAAGTGGATCTGACGATTTCAGCCTTCACTCTTAAAGAAAAAGTAAGTTGCTAGCCCTCGTGGCTGTGGAGAAAGCTTTCAGATGTGACCCCATGGCACCCTAGGGCTCAAATAGCAGAAGGGAAATACAGGCCCCCCCACAGCTGTGAGTTTTACACAATCTCATGATTTTTGGGGAGCCTGACGCATGATTTTTGACCATTTTAGGGTTGGCAATACTGCTCATGGCACCAGTGATGTCCTGTGGGCCTGCCCTGAACCTTATCCTGCTCCCCTCCCCCCTGTGGCCATGGGCAGTGCTGGAAGCAGGGAAGGGCTGGGGCTGGCAATCCTCTGGAGTGGAGTGCAGGCTGAGGGGCATTTGCACTGGGGCATAGGGTGGTTGAGGATGGGGCCTTTGCCACAGGGGGTTGGGTGAGTCAGGTACAGGGGGGCTTGGGGACGGGTGTTGATGTTGGAGGGGAGGGTCTCGCTGTGGGGTGCCAGCATCAGGGCAGTTCTGGATCTGTGTGCATCCCAAGGTAACTACACTGTGGTGTCATCACCATGGGAACCTGAGAGCCTGAGCTCCATGCCTCCGGCTCCGGCCCGGCTCCGGCCATCAGATTGCCCACCCACCCTTCCAGCCACTGCTCGTCCCTGTGGCAGCCCTAGCCCCATTGCCCATCAGCCCCTTGGCACATGGCGCTGGGTGGAGCTGCGAGAGCTGTGCCCAATCTAGCAGCACAGGCTCAGTTTCCTTCTCAGGCCTGTGCAGTGCCCTGGGACTGTTTCCTAGGGGTGGGGTGGGGGTGGGGTTCAGGGAGCAGAGTGTAGCTGGGAGGGGTTTGCTTTGGCAACCTCCCTCCTTCTCCTGTCTGACTGCAATGCTCAGAATTCCTGCTGGGACTCTGCCCATCCCTGCCCCTATGGGCTGGCTGCACCCTCCGGGCCAGGAAAGGCCAGAACTATGGCAGGAATCTCAAGGAGATTGAGACAAAGATGTGAGATGGAGCCAGAATGTGCTGGAGCCATGTAAATCCCGCGTGCTGGGGACTAAGTGCAAGTCCCAGCACCAGGGCCCTTGTGTGGGCCATCCTTCACTGAAAGGCCAGGTGTACAAAGTCAGGCACTGATCCATCCCAGCATTAGCCCTGAGCCTCTCTCCTGGAGCAGGAAACTGAGGAATCTGGCAGACTGCTGTCTCCCCCACCAGTATCCCACCCGCCCCCAGCTGGCCAGCTGGTGGCAAAGTGACGGCACGTATGCCAGTGACTGGCCCTGCAGCCTTGCACAACAGACAGGCATCCCTACTTCTCATGGCTGCCTCTGCGCAGCCTGACAGACATTCATGATGTGCTGCTGGCTTGCTGTAAGGGCCGGGCTGTCTGTGAGCCTCCCCTCCCCACGCAGCAGCATCTCTGCTGGAAGAGCTCTCGCTGAGCCCTGCTCTCCCAGCCGACTCAGCATCTCCCTGCACCACCAGCCTCCACTGGGCCTGGGAGATGTGATCGCCCCAAATTCAGCAGCACAGACACCTCCCAGCCCTGGATGAAACTGGACCAGGCAAGACGGGGCTGGTGGTGGGGAATGGCTCTAAAAATCACTTGCCCCGTAACAGCAGCTTTGCATCACTCAGCGACCTCCTACCTATAGGAAACTGAACGATGGCAGCTGGCGGTGCTGGTGCCCTTTCCAGACAGAGGCAGCCCTGCCGTGGGGATCCCTGTGAGGGCTGGGCTGCTGCCGTGCACCACACCGAGCCCCCACCACTCTGGGCATGGCATGCACTCTCGATCCAGCCCTGCTCCCAGCCAGCTACGGTGCTTAGCCAGCCCCTAGTGCTGCTGTGTAGTGCCCCACACTCCAGACTGCACGCAGGCAGGGGCGGCTCCAGGCCCCAGCAGGCCAAGTGCATGCTTGGGGGGGCAAGCCGCGGGGCTTGCTCTGCCTGCGCCGCGAGAGCGGCAGGCAGGCTGCCTCCGGCAGTTTGCCTGCGGAGGGTCCGCTGGTCCCGCTGCTTCGGCGGACCTCCCGCAGGTGTGCTTGGGGCAGCAAAATCCCTAGAGCCATCCCTGCATGCAGGCTCTTGGCCGTTCTACAGCTGGGGCCTTGTTGCACGCAGATTGTTTCCCTCGCTTCAATGGGGCACCAGCCTCCCTGCCTGGGGAGACAGACACGCTCTAGAACTAGCAGTGTGGACCAGCCCCCCTTGCGCCAGCCCAGGAAGCAGAGTCACTTTGTGCTCAAGTGGCTGGCCCAAGCCCCTGCTGCTGCTGCAACAGCCACACTGCTAGTTTTGCACACTAGGCTGAGCCCATCTTCCGGTCCCCACAGCAGCACAGCTGGAGTCTAGGGCCTTGTCCATGGTCATGCAGGGATCAACCCAAGGGCTCTGACCACCGGCCATCCAGCCTCTCCCCACCCTGGTCTAGCTTTCCCAAGAAGCATGCCGTGTGCTGGGTCTGTCAGAAGAAGCATGAAGCGGTGCTATAGAGCAGCTGCTGAAGTGCTGCCGATCGCGGCTTTATCTTTTTTTTTTTTCTTTTTGCCTCTTGGGGTGACAAAAAAGCTGGAGCTGGCCCTGGCCCCAAGCTAGCTGAAACTGACTTGCTTCCAGCTGCCTGGCCCCTGTGTCATGGAGTGTGAGGGAGTTAGGGTCCTGCACCCCCACTTCCTGCGATTCATTGTGACTCTCAGCCAGCCAGTAAAACAGAAGGTTTATTAGATGACAGGAACACAGTCCCAAGCAGGGCTTGTAGGTACAACCAGGACCCCTCAGCCAGGTCCTTCTGGGGGGCAAGGATCTTAGACCTGAGACTTGGGGTTCCCTGCCTCTTCCCAGGCAGCCCAAAACTGAAACCAAAATCCCTCCAGCAGGCTCTCCCTCCTTCTCTCCCCCTCTCCCTTTGTCCAGTTTCCTAGGCAAAGGTGTCAACTCGCCCCACCTCTCTTCCTGGCTCAAGTTACAGGCTCAGGTACCATTCCTCACCTAAAGTCATCCCCTGCTCTCCCATCCCCTATACAGACAGTTCCAGTAAAACTAAACATTCCCAGGTCAATCCACCCCACTCCCTACTGCATCACATCTCTCCTCACTTTGAGACTGAACTGAGCGGGGTCACGCTGACCAGTGACCTGGGGAAATTCAGGGCCCCCTTTCCGGGACAATGCATCTGCTTTCATGTTGGCACTTCCCTTCACATGGACCACGTCCATGTCATAGTCCTGCAGGAGCAGGCTCCACCTCAGGAGCTTGGCATTGACTCCTTTCATCTGGTGTAGCCAGGTCATGGGGGAGTGGTTGGTGTACTCAGTGAAGTGTCGCCCAAAGAGATATGGCTGTAGTTTCTTAAGGGCCCACACTATGGCCAGGCATTCCTTCTCGATGGCTGCATAGTTCTGCTCCCAGGGTAGCAACTTCTTGCTCTGGGACACGATGGGGTGTCTCTCCTGCTTTTCATCATCCTGCATTAACACTGCCCCCAGTCCTGTGTCCGAAGCATCGGTGAACACCATAAAGGGCTTGTCAAAGTCTGAGTTTGCCAGAACTGGGCCACTGAGCAGAGCCTCTTTCAGTGCCTGGAGAGCCTCCTGGCACTCCTCGGTCCAGACCATCTTGTCCGGCTTCCTCTTCCTGCATAGTCCAGTTATGGGGGCGGCTATGGTGCTAAAGTGGGGCACAAACCTTCGATAGTACCCTGGCATCCCTATAAAGGCTTGGACCTGCTTTTTAGTTTGTGGAGCGGGCCAGTCTTTGATCACCTCCACTTTGGCTGGTTCTGGCTTTAGGCAGCCACTCCCCACCCGATGGCCCAGGTAAGATACTTCAGCCATCCCCACCTTGCACTTCTCAGCTTTTATGGTCAGTCCAGCCTCCTGGAGTTGGTCCAGCACTTGTTTAAACTGGGACAAGTGGTCCTCCCAGGTCTGGCTAAAGATACAGATTTCGTCAATATACGCCACAGCAAAACTCTCCATCTCCCTCAGTAGCTGATCCATCAGGCGCTGGAAGGTGGTTGGCACTCCCTTGAGGCTGAAAGGCAGGGTCAGAAACTCATAAACCCCCACAAGGGTGATAAAGGCCAATTTCAGCCTGGCGTCTGCATCCAGCAGTACTTGCCAGTAGCCCTTTGTAAGATCCATGGTGGTAAGGTACCGAGCGCCTCCCAGCTTGTCTAGGAGCTCGTCAGGCCTGGGCATGGGATAGGCATCAGAAATGGTGATGGCATTAAGTTTCCAGTAGTCCACAAAGAACCGGATCGAGCTATCCTTTTTGGGGATCAGCACCACCGACGAGGCCCAAAGGCTGGAAGACGGCTGGATCACCCCCAAAGCCAGCATGTCCCTGACCTCTCTTTCCAGGTCCTGAGCAGTTTTCCCTATGACTAAGAAGGGGGAGCATCTTATAGGAGGATGTGATCCGGTCTCCACCCGGTGGACAGTCAATTAGTGCGTCCAGGCTGATTGGAAAACAGCTGTCGGTACAGATGCAGCACCCCTCTGATCTCAGCTTGCTGGGCAGGAGTTAGCTGATCAGAGAGGGGAATTGTTTCCAGGGGGGAGCCAGCTATTGTCTCAGGGAATAGATCTACTAAAGGGTCGGCTTCCTGCTCCTCCCAATGTCCACATACGGCCAACACCACATTCCCCTGTCATAATAGGGCTTCATCATATTGACATGGTACACCTGGCGGTGATGTGCCCAGTTAGACAGCTCCACCACATAGTTTACCTCATTAGCTTCTTGACAACCTTGAAGGGACCTTCCCAGGCAGCCGGTAGTTTGTTTTTCCTCACAGGGATGAGAACCATCACCTGATCCCCGGTGGTGTAGGCGCGGGCCCATGCTGTGTGTTCATACCAGACTTCCTGGTTCCTCTGGGCTCTGACCAGAATCTCCCTGGCCAGGTCTATGAGCTCAGCCAGTCTTTCTCAGAAGGTCAGGACATACTCCACCACAGATTCTCCATCGGGAATGGCCTTCCCCTCCCATTCGTCTCTCATCAGGTCTAGGGGCCCCCTTACCCTCCTGCCATATAACAGTCTGAAAGGTGAAAACCCAGTAGACTCCTGGGGTACTTCCCTTTACACAAACAGCAGGTAAGGTAAGTACTGTCCCAATCCTGCCAGTGTTGGTTCATAAAGGTTTTCAGCATCATCTTTAGCATCCCGTTGAACCTCTCCATGAGCCTGTTGGATTTGGGGTGGTATGCTGAGGCCCAGGTGTGCCGGACCCCGCATTTGTCCCACAAGCACCAGAGCAGAGCCGACATGAAGTTGGACCTTTGGTCGGTCAAGACTTCTTTGGGGAACCCCACTCGGCTGAAAATGGTCAGCAGCGCATCCGCCACAGTATCTGCTTCAATGGAAGCTAAGGGCACTGCCTCGGGGTAGCGGATGGTGAAATCTACCACCACCAAAATATATTTCTTCCCTGACCGGGTCGTCTTACTGGGAGGTCCCACTATGTCCATAGCCACCTTCTGGAAAGGTTTCTCTATGATGGGCAGAGGTCTCAAAGCTGCTTTCCCCTTGTCTCGGGCCTTCTCCACCCTCTGACAGGGATCACAGGATCGGCAATGCTGTTGGACCGTAGTAAAGACCCCAGGCCAGTAAAAGTTCTGTAGCAGCCTCTGCCTGGTATGCCAGATTCCCTGGTGCCCTGCGAGAGGGATGTCATGGGCCAGGTACAGTAACTTGCAGCGAAACTTCTGGAAGACCACCAGCTGCCTCCTGCTCTCCTATGACTCCATTTTCCCTGGGGGGAGCCCATTCTTGGTATAGGAACCCCTTCTCCCACAGGAACCTCTCCTGGCAACCTCTCCCCATGGTATGTACTGCACTGAGATCAGCCAGGTCCCTTAGCTTCCGCAAGGAGTGATCTTTCTGCACCTCGGCCTGAAACTCAGCAGCTGGGGAAGGGATGGGGACCGGCTCCCTCTCACTGACTGGGTCTGAAGCCGCAGCCTCTCTGAGCTATGTTCCTGGGCACTCCCTCCCCTCTGGGGTAGGGTCCTGCGCCTCGGGCAAGGTACTGTACCCGAGGTCAGGGCATAGTGCTCCTCGCCAGCTCTGGCTACGGGTCACGACCAGGGCAGCCTGGGGATTGCTTAGCCAGTCCTCCAGGACCCCCCCGCATTAACACCTCAGTGGGCAAATGCTGGTGCAGCCCCACTTCCTTGGTGCCCTCCTTAGCCCCCCATGTCAGGTGTATCCTTGCCACAGGCACTTTGAATGGGGTCCCTCCCACCCCCGTCAGGGTCAGGTAGGTGTTGGGCATCACCTGATCGGGAGCTACGATCTCAGGCTGGGCCAGCGTCACCTCAGTGCCCGTATCCCAGTATCCATTGACCTTCCTCCTATCCACCTCCAGGGGAAAAAGGCACTCGCTCCGCAGGGACTGCCCCGCGCCCACCCTGTAAACGGAGAACTTTGAGTCCGGGGCATCCAGCCCCCCAGAGGAGCTGGCCTGGGGCCCTCCTCCCTCCTGAGCAGTTGATAAGCTGTCAGCCCCCCTTGTCTGGGAAGCCTGCCCCTTGTCCTGCTGGGTCTCTACCCAGTTAACCCTCTGTGGGTTCGGTCTGCTAAGTCTGTCATTGAGTTTGAGTCACTGGGACCATATGTGGCCTCTCTGGCCACAGTAATAGCCGCCCATATCCCGCTGGTCCCCTCAAGCTGGTCGGTTGGTCCTGACACCGGGTGTTCTCTTTGAGAGGGGGTTCTCCATATTCCCCCTTTGGGAGGTCCCAGGATGACTCTCTCTCTGCATCATGGCTGGCTTGTTCCTTTGGGACTCCTCCCTGCACCCCTCTGACCGGCTCTTCACAAACTCGTCGGCCAGCCGCCCTGCATGTCGCGGGTTCTCTGGCTTTTTATCCATCAATCACAGCCTCAGGTCGAATGGTCACCGCTCATACAGTTGCTCTAGTATGATCAGTTTAACCAGGTCCTCCTTTGCCTGGGCCCCATCTGCCCACTTGCTGGTGTATCCCTCCATGCGGACGGCTAGTGGCAGATATGAGACCTCAGCGGTTTTAGCTGGCTCCAGAACCTTTCCCAGTGTATCTCAGGAGTCAGACCAAACTCATGTAGCAGGGCCTGTTTGAATAGTTTGTAGTCCCCTTTCTCCGCCCCTTCCAGTTGGCAGTACAATGCCATGGCTTTGGGGTCTAGTAAGGGGGTGAGAACCTGGAGGCTGTCCGCAGGATCAACCTGGTGCAGCTTGCAGGCCATCTCAAAGGCATCCAGGAAGTCATCCATGTCCTCCCCCTCCTTACGCTGGGCCAGGATGCACTTATCAAAGCGCCACACAGTCGTTGGTCCCCCCTCACTCACTGCAACCGGGGGCTTGCTGCCCCTCAGCCTCGCCAGCTCCAGTTCATGCTGTCTCTGTTTTTCATGATCTTCCAGCTCTCTCAGTTTTAGGTCTTTCTCCCATTCCAGCCGCTTCCGCTCCATGGATGCCGAGCTTCAATGGGAGGATCCCGTGCTGGCTGGCAAGCTTCACCAGGAGGATCCCCTGCTGGCCGGGGGTGTCACGGTGCTCTCGGTATTCACTGGGCTTCTCCCTGCCCTTCCCCTAGGCATAGGAAGAGGGGCCTGGGGAAGCCGTCAGCAGTTGGCTGACCACTCCCAGCTGGGACAGACACGAGTGCATACGCTGCATCTGCCAGGCTGATTCCCTCAGAGACAGGGATCAGTTCATTCAAGCGGTCTCCCTCCTCCAGCTGGGAAATCCGCTGTTCTTTGGTGAGCCTCCCCCTGCGCAGCCCCCTCTACTTGCACAGCTCCACCAAGTCACTCTTAAGCCGCTTAGCATACATCTTCCTGCTGGCCACTCACAGGCATGGGTGCTTGCCGCTCCCCACAGTTTCCAGGGAGACTCCTAGTGTGCCATCCCTTCTTGAGGTCACCACCTCTCTGACAGGGTTGAGTGACATACTCCTCCACCCCGGGACCACTTGCTGCAATCCCCCGAGGGACCCTGTTACTGCAGAAGTCCTTCTTGCTGGTCACACACTCCCAGGAGTTAATAGCCCCCTGAAACCGTCCCTTGCTGACTCGTCAGCACACCTGGTCCCCATCAATCCCCCTTCGTTTTATTGCTCCCCAGTCACTTACTGCAGGAAGCGCTGTCCACGAGGTACAATAGATCCCACCACTGCCACCAGTTATCACGGAGTGTGGGGGAGTCAGGGTCCTGCACCCCCACTTCCTGCGATTCATCGTGACGCTCAGCCAGCCAGTAAAACAGAAGGTTTATTAGATGACAGGAACACAGTCCCAAGCAGGGCTTGTAGGTACAGCCAGGACCCCTCAGCCAGGTCCCTCTGCGGGGGCAAGGATCCCGAGACTTGGGGTTCCCTGCCTCTTCCCAGGCAGCCCAAAACTGAAACCAAAACCCCTCCAGCAGGCTCTCCCTCCTTCTCTCCCCCTCTCCCTTTGTCAAGTTTCCTAGGCAAAGGTGTCGACTCGCCCCACCCCTCTTCCTGGCTCAGGTTGCAGGCTCAGGTACTGTCCCTCACCTAAAGTCATCCCCTGCTCTCCCATCCCCTATACAGACAGTTCCAGTAAAACTAAACAACATTCCCAGGTCAATCCACCCTGCTACCTACTGCATCACACCCTGCCCTGCCCGTTGCTTCTCCAATGGCCTTTGTCTCAGTTCCCAGGCCAAGAATCACCTACTCGCATCCCCTCCTGGGTCTCAGGTTACGAAGGGGAGGCCATAGCATCCATGCAGGCAGCTGGAGCAGCCCCCACAAAAGTCACACACCCTTATTCCCACCACCTAGACATTGGTGCAATACAAGGAAACTGAGGCACACACAGCATTCATGCAAAACAGTGACTCACATAGGCTTACATACAACATAACAAGGGAAAATCCCCACTTCGTCTCACACACACTCTGTTGGCTTGTCCTTTGGCAGGATGGGGCGTAGATTGCTCTAGATCTGGTGTGGTGTTTGCTATTGTTATATCAATTAGACTTTGCTACAAAATACAGGCATGGCTTTAGGGGTCTGGAGAGGGTTGCTGGTGACTTACAAAATCCTGTGAATGGAAGCATTTTCAGGAGTCCTGCTTAAACCAGTGCAGCCCTCCCCCTGCAGTGTTAAAAATCCAGCCAGAGAGCATCACACTAGCTACATGGTCCCGAGCACAGCAAGAATGACGCCAACCCCTCTCCACTTGGCCAGGGCTCATCACTGATGGTCATTGGCTAACAGCCATGGCGCAGCTACTGTGACTGCTGACATTAGAGAAGGATTTAAGGGTGCTGAGTCTAGCAGGAAAAGCCACCACCATGGGCTTTGCTGGCACCTCCTGGCCCCCGCAGCACACTGGTGCCTCAGACAGGTGCCTCACCAGCTCCCTCCTGTCCACCACAGCGCTGATACTGAGCTGTAACCCCTTGGGGAGGGGGAGGCAGCAGCCACTAGAGGGTGACACGCTCACTCTCTTGAGCCAGCCAGGCTACAGCCGAAACTGGCTGAAGACTCACCCCTATACCTTTGGCCTGGCTTGGTGACAAGTAGCTTCTGAGGTTGGAATGACTGAGGCAAACCACAGAGCAGCGACTGTCACCAAGCTCACCCACTTGGGAGGTGCTGGGGGGCTCGTGATGTCAGCTCTGGGAGCATTCCTTGGGGGAGATGCTCCCCTCACCAGCGCAATAGGCTGCAGGATCTACCCACCAACTCTATGGCTCCCTAGGACATGAATCTGGCCAGTAAAATATCCCCCCATATTGGTTTCTTCCACAATACCCTTTGCTGGCATTATGCAAATAACCAATATTTGTTGTCTGTTCTACATTTTCTGACTAGCTGGCACTGGCAATTCTACGCCCATTAAATACCTTGTGTTTATAAATAGGGAAATACCCGAGCTGTGAGGGGTGCGTGAGTCCAGTGCACAGGGAAGCAGCCTGGCAATGCCAAATGGCTGGAGGAGGGCGAATATTGTGCCGACATCTGAAAAGGGCAGCCTGGTTAATTATAGACCATTAGCCTGGCTTCAGTGCAGGATGGTGATCAATTGGGCAGAGGTCAGAGAAGAGCCATGAGAACAATTAATGCAGGGGTTCTCAAACTGGGGGTCGGGACCCCTCAGGGGTCGTGAGATTATTACATGGGGGGTCGCGAGCTGTCAGCCTCCACCCCAAACCCCGCTTTGCATCCAGCATTTATAATGGTGTTAAATTAAAAAAATGTTTTTATATAGTTATAAGGGGGGTTGCACTCAGAGGCTTGCTGTGTGAAAGGGGTCACCAGTATAAAAGTTTGAGAACCACTGAATTAAAGGATTAGAAAATCTGCCTTATAGTGATAGACTCAAGGAGCTCTGTCCTGTTTATTTTAACAAAGAGACAGTTAAGGGATGACTTGATCAGTCTATAATACCTACATGCAGTGGCAGATTAGCCACTGGGCCAATAGGGCCCATGCCCAGGGTCCCCAGCCAATTGGGAGGCCCCTGGAAAAATGGGCACCCCTGAACCCTGACCCAGCTTCCCAGCAGGAGCACTGCAGGGGGAGGGGAAGGGGAGATTGCAGGTGGTAGGGGTGGGGAAGGGCCCCCACTTGCTTTGGCCCAGGATCCCACAAACTCCTAATCTGTCTCTGCCTACGTGGGGAACAAATATTTAGTAATGGGCTCTTCAGTCTAGCAGAGAAAGGTCTAATGCAATCCAATGGCTGGAAGTTGAAGCCAGAACAATTCAGGCTGGAAATAAGCATACATTTTTAACAAGGAGGGTAATTAACCACTGGAACAACTTACCCAGGGTTGAGGTGGATTCATCATCACTGACAATTTTAAAATCAAGATTGGATTTTTTTGTAAAAGCTCTGGTCTAGGAATTACTGTGGGGCAGCTCTCTGGCCTGTGTCACACAGGAGGTCAGACTAGATCAGTGGTTCCCAAACTTTAACAACCTGTGAACTCCTCTCACTGAAATGTCAAGTCTCGCGAACCCCCTCCTAAAAATGAATGTTTCCAGGGATTTTCGCCTTTACCTGAGTATAAATTATAAAAGCAGTGATCTTGGAAATATAAAATTTGTTTTTATGACATGTTTATTACACACTATTTATTATTAATTATTATTTATCATTATAGTATTTTTATTACATTATGAAAACAGCAACACTCTTCCAAAATCTCACTTTTGTACTTTGTATCACTTTGAGTAAGCCTGTTACTAGGAGCATCACATATGAAACAGCAGGAAGGTATTTAAGAAGCCAGCTCAAATCATTCCTCCTACACAAGCATTCAGGTCTTGAGCAGTCCAGGCAAACAACGCATGTTACAACAAAGCTTAAACTTGTTCTTTATAATAATTTTAAAAAGAATACTAGCTGCCTATTTAAATTTAAAAACAGCAAAAAATATCCACTTCCTATAAGGAGTCTTGAAGTTTAAATCTCCTCAGTGTGATAGATATGGTTACTTTGATCTGCTTGCCTCTTGGCAGTCCAGGGGCTCAGGCCCTGCTGTCTGGCATCTCTAGGGACAGCTCTGTCTGCCATTAGGGAATTTTTTCCCAAGAACCCCCTGTAACATTTCACAAACCCCAGTTTGGGAACCACTGGACTAGATGATCACAATGATCCTTTCTGGCCTTGAAACCTATGAGTACAGCCAAAAGCAAAGTTATACATCTAGTAACAAGGAATGAAGGCCACTCTTGGAGGCTGGGGGGCTGTATCCTGGGCAGCAGTGATTCTGAAAAGGATCCAGGGGTTCTAGTGGACAAGCAGCCCAACCTAAGTTCCCCGAGTGATGCTGTCGGAAAAGGGGTTAATACGATCCTTGGGTGTATAAACAGAAGAGTGATGTGGAGAAGCAGGGAAGAGATGTGACCTTTCTGTATGGTGTTGGTGAGACCGATACTGAACACTGTGTCCAGTTCTTGTGTGCAAGTTTTAAAAAGAATATTGACAAATTTGAGAGGATGCAGAGTTGAGTCACAAAAATTATTCAAAAGTTGGAAAAATTGCCCTGACAGTGAAAGACTTAAAGAGCTTAATCTAGTCAGTGTATCTTAATGAGGTAGAGAGGTGGCTTGACTATGCTGCATCAGTATCTTCACAGGGAGAAAATACTGGGCACTAATGGGCTCGTTAATCTAATGGAGAGGGGCAGAAGAAGAACCGATGGTTGGAAGCTGAAACCAGACCAGTTCAGGTTAGAAATAAGGCACCATTGGAACAAGCTTCCAAGAGACGTGATGGACTTCTCCATTTCTTGAGGTCTTCAGATCCAAACTGGCTGCCTTTTGGAAAGGTGGGTGTGAGACTTTTCAGGGTTCCTGGAGGTATCTGGGGTGCATCACTGCCTCAGCTTCTAGCCTGATCTGTGCCCACAACTGATACCTCCCAACTGTGCCAGCCGCTGGCAGCACAAGGGCTCTGCTTGCTCTGCTCTGTCTCACTTCAGACTAGCAGTTTACACACACCCTTTGTTACACTTGAGTGTCCGGTCCCTTGTCTTCTGGACACCTTTGCCCCCAGCGAAGTAGTGCACCCTGGTTTCACCTCAGTTCAACACTCCATTTAGCACAAGGCATGTAGCTATCAATACCAACAAAAGGGCAGTTTATTTAACAGAGCTTGTGATAGATTTAAACTAAAGGCAAGTAAAAGGATTTGAAAGTAAGGTTACAGGTAAAAGAGAATGGCTAGCCTAGAGTTATTAACAAGTTATTTTCCAGTCTAATAAGATATTTGTCACCCAATCGTCAGCTTGTACAGTCCTTGTCTGGTCCAGAGAGCTGGGATCCGCCTTTCATGAGACGCCTCTGCTGGCAGAATATTGCCTTTGTAATGGATAATGTTTGTTGTCCTCTTTCCCTCTCTGCTACAGCCCCAGATCTTTGTCTGTGAAATCAAGTCTGCCCCAGGCTGTACAGACAGGGCTGGGCTGGATCAAGGGCTGTTGATTGTTCTCAGTGTTGAGACCCAGCCCATGGCAGGGGACAAGTTTCACCCCCACCAGTTTTAGAAGCCAAGGTTCTACATGGTACAGAACTCTAAAAATGTTTCCCTGACAAACAGCCCCAAATAGCCTTGAGTACCAGCAAACTGTTAGCTTTTGGTGGAGACCCACACAGCCTCTTGGGTGGAATATTGAAAGAATGGGCCAACACAGAGATGCTATACCTGCCTGAGTGTGCCTGTGATACTGAGCTATAGTCAAACACAGGTTAGTGGGTTCACTAGAGCGGGAAGGCTGAAAATGAATGGCCTGTACTATATAGGAGATTGCGCTAGCTTATGGTCTCATGGTCCTGTGTGGGCCCAAACTCTGTGCCTCTATGACAGGAGTCAGCAACCTTTCAGAAGTGGTGTGCCGAGTTTTAATTTTTCACTCTAATTTAAGGTTTCGTGTGCCAGTCATACATTTTAATGTTTTTAGAAGGTCTCTTTCTAAAAGTCTATAATATACAACTAAACTATTGTTGTATGTAAAGTAAATAAGGTTTTTAAAATGTTTAAGAAGCTTCATTTAAAATTAAATAAAATGCAGAGTCCCCCGGACCGGTGGCCAGGACCCAGGCAGTGTGAGTGCCACTGAAAATCAGCTCGCGTGCTGCCTTCGGCATGCGTGTCATAGGTTGCCTACCCCTGCTCTATGAAGTGAAGAGCCAGTGGCCCGGAGGGGGGGTGAAGTGAGCCGCTGTGTCAGGTGTGGCTGCAGGAATGTGTGCTGACCCTTAAGTCCGTGCTCAGAATAGGAAAAGAGTGGTGTCCCTTGAGGAGAAAGTTCTGTAGTTTTCAGGGTGTCACAAAAGGCAGTCAGGGTGTGGGGGTGTTAAAAATCTTATTATAGCCTAGAAAAAAGCAAATCTCATTCCCCTCAACTCCCTGCACTCCCTGCCTCTTCAGGGCTAGCGTTCTCTGCCAGCCTCCCAGTGGACACCCACCCACCCATATGCCCCCTCCGTTTTATGGGGGTAGTATTGGAATCAGTCACACATGTTCGACTCTGAAGGCAAAGGTGAGGGGGCTGGGCAAATGGCTGACTCTGAGTCAGGGTGATGGTTGAGACCCACTTCCCAGTATGTTCATTGCCAGATGGCTGCTAAGCCAGGATTGCAGGCTAAGCTGCATTCCTCTTGGCCAGAGGTGTCTGGGAACACAGTGACATCCGTGGTGACAACCCAATCAGTACAGTCAGGTTTTAGGATGGTTGGGTGGCTTTTTCAGTCCCACACTATGGAATCCCCTTTAATCAACACTAACCCTGCTAGGGACAGCCAAGCCTGTCTGGTGAATCTTCAGTGTACGTTTCACTAGAGAGCCATAGACGCTGGTAACCAAGGCAACAGTGGTATTTTAAAGCACTAGGCATACATAACTACACACATGTAAGGCACAATTAAAAAAAAACTTGTCATAAAAATAATAATCTGTGCACAGAAGGCAGCAAAGTTAGCAACCAGGACATTATTTATTTAACTGTGACATCCAAATAAATTCAGCCACCAGCCCCAAAGACCTGGTTAAAGCTGAGGAGTGGGCTAACCACCCTGCTTCAGGATAACTGGAAGGAGCAATTAAGCCCCCTCAGGAAGTGAGATAGCTGGAGACAATAGATGCTACCACCCAAGGCAGTCACACCCAGGACGAAGCCTGAGCAGGACTAAGCCATATGGTCTGAGGGTTTCCATGGGCCTGGTTGTAAATACTGTGGCTAGGGGATTGCTTGTTGGGGTCTGTGTGAGAGACACAGCCGTGAGCATGGCTCTGAGAGGGAGCACAGACAGAGCTTCCTGGGGGCACAGGACTGGCTGGAAAGGCAGAGTTGGGAAGTATGAGCCAGGAAACTGCCTGCAGCTGTTTGTTCCTGCTGTGTTCAGGGAAAGCAACATCTGAGACGTGCTTGGTGAATAAATGGGATTGTGCCAAAGAAATACCTGACTTGTCATCAGCTTCTCCCCCTGACGGAAACAACCTAGCAAAGCCCCTCACTTCTTGGGCCAAGGGGCAACAATACTTAGTCAGCCCCCTTTATCACAGGATATGGGTGCATCACAACCTAACACATTTACCCTCACATCCCCTGAGAGTCAGGGCAGGGCCAAGATTCAAGAACTGAGGCCCAGAGAGGCTAAATGACTTGCTCAAGGTCACACAGAAAGTCTGTGGTAGAGAAGGGAATGGACCCCAGGTCTCCTCCTGAGTCCCAGGCTCCTGCCCAGACTCTCTGTTTTGAGCAGCCATCTTTGTGTATAGCTCACTGAGGGCTGATCTACACTACAAACTGACACTGGGGCGTGAATAGGTTGCTATGCTGACTTAAACCCCGGTGTGGACCGCACTAAGTCAACAGATGAATTCTTCTGTCAACCTAGCTACCACCTTTCAGGGAAGTGGATTAACCACGGTGTCTATGCTGAAGTGCTCCAGCAGCACAGACACAACGCTCCCACTGTGCTACTGTAATGCTTTAAGTGTAGACCGACCCTGATTTAGAACCTGGCTGTTGAGCTTGCCCCTTCTTCACGTGCTGTTTGTGAGCACTCACACCCCACAGGACGGTAAGTAGGAATGTCAGAGAACAGCAGCTTCCGGACTGTAGCCAAGAGTCACTGACTCAGCAAATACAAGTTGTTTTGTGAAATGAAATGTTGTTTGTAGTGTTATAGCTGTGTCAGTCCCAGGATATTAGTGAGACAAGGTGGGTGAGGTGATATTTTTTATTGGACCAACTTCTGCTGGTGAGGGAGACAAGCAGGGAGACAAGCATTCATTCAAGCTTACATGGAGCTCTTCCGTTTTGGGAGAGGTACGAGTGCCACAGCTAAACACAAAGTGGAACAGATTGTTAAGCAAAAGGAGTTAATACATGTTGCAAGAGACCATTCATGGTGAAGTTAGCGCCTCTGCAGTCATAGCACAGAGGAAGTTAGTGGGTTATAGGTTCTTGTAATAAGCCATAAATCCAGTGTCTCTCTATTCAGTCCATGATTTGTAGTGTCTAGCAGAGTTACAAATTTAAACTCCCCGGCTCATCTTTGGCAGGTGTTGTGCAGGTTTCCTTTGAGGACAAAGACTGAGAGGTCAGATACGGAATGATCATTCTGTGAAAAGTGTTGGCCCACAGGTGATAGGGTGTTTTTGTCTTTTATCATTTTTCTGTTTGAGTTCATTTGAGAGCATAGTGATTGTCTCTATCATACTCCTGAACCATGAAGACTACATCATATGGGGCCAACTGACAACTCTCCGACACTGCCTACTATAAAGAACTCAGAGACCCTACACCACAGTCCACCCAGGAATTTAAGGGATATCATCGAATCCTTCTCCAAACAACTCTAAGAGAAACTTGACAACCTCATCCCCATGAACCTACCCCAGGGACCTTCTGCAGACAAGGGACGCCAGGCAGACCCATCATATCTGTCCATGGAACCCTTGCTGAAGGGATATGGGGACTCATAGAACCATCCTCGGACCACTCACCACACAAAGGGCTGGCTTCCTCCAGGACACAACTGACTTCCTCCAGAAACTCTGCAACATTAATAACCTTCCTTATAACACCATCCTTGCTACCATGCATGTCACCTCCCTATCCACCAAAAGCCCTCACAATGACGGCATCGCTGCCTGCCTCAACTATCTACAAGACAACACTCAGATACCACCCCAAACACAGCATCAGACTCATCCATTTCATCCTCACCCATAACTATTTTCCATTCAACAACAAATACTTTGTCCAAACCATGGGCAGAGCCATGGGTACTAGGATGGCTCCCCAATATTGCAACTTCTTCATTGGCCACCTTGAGGAAGAATTTCTGGACAAATGCACCACAAAACCAATGATACACCTGAGATACATCAATGATATTTACATCCTCTGGACAGACAACTTAAACTCCCTCAGAGCTTTCCACCACAACTTCAACCACCACTACCCATCAGACTCTCTCTAGAGAACTCCCACTCCTAGGCACCATGATCAGCTTCATCAATGGAACCCTACACACAACTATATACAAGAAACACATGGGTCACCACACCTACTCCACAGATCCAGTAACCACCCCAAACATAGGAGGAAATCTGTTAGCAACAGCTGGGCACTCAGATACCACAGAATATGTTCCTTGGAGAAAGTCTAGGGTACACACCTGAACACACTTAAAACTGCCTTCACCAAACCCCAGAACACTAATTCCCATGCAGAAACAAACCCCACTGACCACACCCCCCAACTTGTTGTCACCTACTACCCTTCTTTAAAAAAAAGGAAGGAGGAGGATCTGGGGAACTACAGGCCAGTCAACCTCACCTCAGTCCCTGGAAAAATCATGGAGCAGGTCCTCAAGGAATCAATTTTGAAGCACTTCAAGGAGAGGAAATTGATCAGGAATGGTCAGCATGGATTCACCAAGGGCAAGTCATACCTAACTAATCTAATTGCCTTCTATGAGGAGATAACTGGCTCTGTGGATGAGGAGAAAGCAGTGGACATGTTATTCCTTGACTTTAGCAAAGCTTTTGATACGATCTCCCACAGTATTCTTGCTGTCAAATTAAAGAAGTATGGGCTGGATGAATGGATTATAAGGTGGCTAGAATGCTGGCTAGATAGTCGGGCTCAAGGGGTAGTGATCAATGTCTAGTTGGCAACCAGTATCAAGCGCAGTGCCCCAAGGGTCGGTCCTGCGGCCGGTTTTGTTCAATATCTTCATTAATGATCTGGAGGATGGTGTGGATTGCATCCTCAGCAAATTTGCAGATGACACTAAACTGAGAGGAGTGGTAGATATGCTGGAGGGTAGGGATAGGATACAGAGGGACCTAGACAAATTAGAGGATTGGGTCAAAAAATCTGATGAGGTTCAACAAGGACAAGTGCAGAGTCCTGCACTTAGGACCAGGAAGAATCCCATGCACTGCTACGGACTAAGGACCAAGTGGCTAGGCAGCAGTTCTGCAGAAAAGGACCTAGGGGTTACGGTGAACAAGAAGCTGGATATGAGTCAAGAGTGTGCCCTTGTTGCCAAGAAGGCTAATGGCACTTTGGGCTGTATAAGTAGGGACATTGCCAGCAGATCGAGGGACATGATAAATCCCCTCTATTCGGCATTGGTGAGGCCTCATCTGGAGTACTGTGTGCAGTGTTGGGCCCCACACTACAAGAAGGGTGTGGAAAAATTGGAAAGAGTCCAGCAGAGGGCAACAAAAATGATTAGGGGGCTGGAGCACATGATTTATGAGGAAAGCTGAGGGAACTGGGATTATTTAGTCTGCAGAAAAGAAAAATAAGGGGGGATTTGATAGCTGCTTTCAACTACCTGAAAGGGTGTTCAAAAGAGGATGGATCTAGACTTTTCTCAGTGGTGGCTTATGACAGAACAAGGAGAAATGGTCTCAAGTTGTAGTGAGGGAGGTCTAGTTTGGATATTAGGTAAAACTTTTTTACTGGAGGGTAGGGTGTGTGTGTGAAGCACCGGAATGGATTACCTAGGGAGGTGGAGGATACAAAACCTGCAGATGTAGTGCCCTTGATATGATGATCAACACCCCCGACAACACACCTTTCAAAATCCATGGGCCCTGCACATGCCTGTCACAACATGTGGTGTACCTCATCCTGTGCACTAAATGCCACACCAACAATCACTACACTTCTAAATGAACTGACATAGAAAAATGATCCTTACGCTTACAAATCTGCTCCATCTTGTGACACTCTGGGACCTTTCCCAGAGCTGACGAAGAGCTTGGTGTAAGCTCAAAAGCTACTCTCTCTTGTTACATGCACACTTTAGGGCACCTCACCTTTACCCTTCCGTGGGCTCAAGGCATAACCCAGTTAATTTAGGCACCCCTATCTTTACCCAGTTCCTAGGGTTCAGGGCCATCCTTACTCAGTTCCTAGGACTCAAGGCATACTCTCCTGTGGGTTTGTGGTGCCTTCTACCAGTGAAAAGGGCCTTACACTGTAATATCCTTCAGACATTATTGACACAAACTGTGACTGTATAGATCATTGTTGCAACCAAGGTACAAAGGAGGTCAAGTAAAATGTCTATGAAAAAGTCATGATTTGCTGGTTAAAATTATGCTATCTGTATGCATGTATCATTTTTGTTTTTGAAGTTATCAATATTGGCTGTCTACTTGTATTTCAATGTGTTTGATTCTAAGTAGCACCAGTGAAGCATTTGGCCAGCTTATTGAGAAGGGACTCTTCAGATTAAGTGTCCAATCAAGAAACACTTAACTGACAATGGACCTTGGGAGACTCCAATCCACATTTGAGGAATCTTCTGGGGAACATTCAAGGTAGTATGGGAGCAATGGCTGCTCTACCTGTAAAGAACTGTGTGATTTTCCACAGTAAGAACCAAGGGATCCTTTCACATGGCAGAGGATATAAAAGGACCTAGAAGCCCCTCGATTTTGTCTTCAGTCCTGCTTCTAACCTCTGGAGGAACCTTGCTACAAACTGAAGCTCTGAACAAAGGACTGAATGACCCATCCAAGCTGTGGATGTACTCCAGAGACTTAATTTGAGCCTGCAGTTTATTCCATCACTGCTACAAGCCTGAACCAAGAACTTTGCTAATAGTGTATGTAATTGATTCCATTTAACCAGTTTTAACTCTCATCTATGTTTCTTTTTTTTTATGAATAAACCTTTAGATTTTAGATTTGAAAGGATTGGCAACAGCGTGATTTGTGAGTAAGATCTAACTGGTATATTGACCTGCGTCTGGGGCTTGGTCCTTTGGGATCGGGAAAACCTTTTTTCTTTTACTGGGATATTGGTTTTCATAACCATTCGTCCCCATAAGAAGTGGTGATATAAGGGAACTGAGTATCTGAGGGAACTGCTTGTATGACATCTGGCTAGCCAGTGGGGTAAAACCAAAGTCCTCTGTGTTTGGCTGGTTTGGCGTGCCTTAGTAAAGGAACTCCAGCTTTGGTCTGTAACTGCCCTGCTATAAGCAATTCGTCCTGAATTATTACTCTCAGTTGTGTCTCGCTAGAGGCCACTTCATTACAATCCTTATCCTCTATTTATTAACAGTTACCAAAACAGAATGCAGTTCTATATTTGTGAGGTAACTCCCTTCTCTTCACATGTCACTATATAATGCCTGCATCTGTAATTTTCACTCCATGCAGTTGAAGAAGTGAGGTTTTTTACCCGTGAAAGCTTATGCCCTAATAAATGTGTTAGTCTTTAAGGTGCTACCGGACTCCTTGTTGTTTCAGTGTAGTGAGAAGAGCAGCAGTTTATCTGATGGGAGTGGCAATGTGCCTGGTAAGGAAGCTGCCCCACTATCCGAATATTTGTCTATAACCAGCCCTGGCTGCTGGGACAAGAGAGAGGAAGGCAAGGGAAGTCTGGATGAGCCTAGGCAGCCTTGTGAGCAGATGGCTTTGTCTAGTCAGTAGTTTGGGAAGGCAAGAATAGTGGAAGATGAATGTCCCTATACCTTATCTGTTATCTGTGTGGAGAATTGTGACAGTGAAGGGAATGTTCCTGTGTCTGTTAGGGGTATTTACTGCCCATGGAGGGAGCTATCCCAGTCTCCAAGCAGTTGTTTGAGAACAGCCCTGTGTGCTGGGACAAGGGAAAGAAGATCCCAAGCTGTGTGTCTGGTAAAGGAGAATGTGTCTCCAGTTCTTTGTCTGTGGAGCAGACAGAAGGTGCCTTTCAGCCTGTGATGGTTGAGGGTAGTGCAGTTGTCTCAGAGTTGGTTCTGGATTCAACTAAAGCCCAGGAAGGGAATGGTCCTAAATTTGTATCTGCTAGGAAGAATGACACTGTAACTTGGTTGCATCCAGTTAGTGTCATGGCAAAATCCTAGAGACCAGACAATTCCGGTGCTTGTATTTTGCCTGATGCTAATGTGTTGCTGGTAAAGGTGTAGCAACTCTGTCCTAGCCCAGGCCAAGGAGAGCATAAAGGTGACTTGATTGTGTTACCTACTGACAGTTTGGAAACTTGTAGCAAGAAGGAAAAGATTCCTGAGTTTGGGTGTGGCAAAGGGAAGGAGAATGCTTCTGACCTTTTGACTATGAAATCTAGCAGTTTGCCTGAAAGGGGATTGTGCAGGAATCTGCCTGATGAGCCAAAGGTGATTTGGAATGTAAGTGAAACTCAGGAGCTGGTAGTGGCTCAGCAGAGCAATGCTTCTGTGGAGCAAGGTAAAGATGAATTGGTGCTTAGAAAGATTGCTGAAGAGAAACATTTTCAGGGTAGTCTTTGCAAGCAGTTTGCTGCAACTGAAGGGTGTGGAAGTGATTTGATCAAGAAAGGTTTAGGTCCTAACAGCCAGAAATTTTCTGTTGTGTATGGATCCACTGACTTTCCCTTTGAAAGGTCCAGTGTGGATCACTTTGAAAAGATGGAATGAAAATTGTTAAGAAAGTTAAACAGCCCTTTAACCAAGTGGTTGTGCTTGACCAGTTTGTTGGGAAAACAATGTTGTTGGAACAGAAATGTCTCCATGTAGATTCTGTGAGGGAACAGTCTGTGTCTCAGGTTCAGAGAGAAGACTGGGTAGCTGAGTCTGCAGAGCAGAACAGCCATGTAGTTAATCTCTCGAAAATGCAAGGGATGGCAGATATACTCATGTCTAGACACTTTGGATATGACTTGTAGTCTCTCAATAGACTTAACATCTAATTTCATGTGGAAGCAGAGGTTGGTAATGGAAGGACCACAGAACTTTGAGTCTAATTTGCTAGTAAAAATGGATAGTATCTCTTTAAGACAGAGTCCAACCTTGGAGTTGGTAACAGTTAAGGATCTGAAAACTGGTGAACCAGCTCCTGTCTGTTTGGATGCAAATTGCCTGGCTGACAGGGAGAAGAAAGACTTTCTAAAAGCTGTTAGAAAAGGGCACACCCAATCAGCCAGTTGATTATGTTAAACAAGAAAAATCAGGGTTTGATCCTATAGGACAAGGAGGAAAAAGAGAACTTAATTTTGCAAAGGGAAGCCACAGGGAAACCCTAAAATGCCAAAACCCCAATGGTATTGAGCCAAAGGTATGGCATGACAAAAATTATTGTAAATGGACACTTGCAATGAATTTGTTGTTATTGCTAATGGTGATTTTTGTAACTAATGTGTTGCTATCACCAAGAACAATAAAAATGTACAATGTGCCTAATCTTTTGGAAAATCCCTTGAACATGTTAAGAGTGATACATAAGAACACACTTTATGTTAAAAGGCCTTGTAATGCTGATGTTGCACAGTTAGTGCCTGTAAACAGTCTTGGAACTTTTCACAGGAGAAAAGACATTCCAGACCTGATGTGTTGTATGCAAAGAGAAACTGAGGCACACTACTATATTGTTTTCACGGCAAAATTCCAAGAGTCCTGTACTATGAAAACCATTAATATCTACAGTAACTTACTTGGGTTCCAAACATTTGCCAGAGCTTGTATGGATAAAGTAGCTAAGTTCTTTAGCTCTTGGCAAGATCACGAGACATACAGGCATAGGCACTCACTTCCCCTTTGCTCGGTGGGTGCTCGACCCCACCACTTGCCCTGCACCGCCTCTTCCCGCCCCTGCACTGCCTTCGCCCCACCCCCATTCCACCCCTTCCTCAAAGTCTCCGCCTACCCTGCCTTTTTCCATCCCAGCCCTGCCCCCTTCCTGCCTCCATTCTACCCCCTTTCTCCAAGTACCTACCCATGCTCTGCCTCTTCTCTGCCTCCTCCCCTGAGCGTGCCACATACCTGCTGCTCCCCCGCCCTCCCGGAAAGTCCAAACAGCTGTTAGACAGTGGGCAGGAAGAGCAGAGAGGGAGGGGGAGGACATGGAAGGTGGAAGAAAGAGGTGAGGTGGGGGCAGGGGGAGCTTGGCTGCCGGTGGGTGTGAAGCACCTGCTAATTTTGTCCCGTGTAGGGCTGGAGCACCCACGGAGTCGGCACCTATGCATACAGGAACCATGCTGCAAGAGCAGATCCAATCCACTATTATTCTAATCAAGTTTTACCTTGAGTTTGTAAAAAGATTCAATCATGTTATTTAACATGACTTTGATAAATCATTTCTGTCGTACACTAATATGGCTTCTAACCCAATATTAGCTGTAGTAAGACAGAACCGAGAATGGGAGGGCTCTTGGGATGCAGTCAGTGATGTTTGTGTCATCCCTTCCTGCATCAGTTTTGCGTTGGGGGTGTGACATGACACGAACTGTGACCATATAGATCATTGTTGCAATCAAGGTCCTATAGTGCCACCAAATCTTGTACAAAGGAGGTCAAATAAGATGTCTATGAAAAGGTTATGATTTGCTGGTTATGATTATGCTATCTATATGCATGTATCATTTTTGTATTTGAAGTTATGAATATTGGCTGTGTACTTGTATCTCAATATGTTTGATTCTAAGCAGCACCAGTGAAGCATTTGGCCAGCTTATTGAGAAGGGACTCTTCAGATTAAGTGTCCAATCAAGAAATACTTAACTGACAATGGACCTTGGGAGACTCCAATCCACATATGAAGAGTCTTCCTGAGAATGTTCAAGGTACTATGGGAGCAATGGCTGCTCTACCTGTAAAGAACTGAGTCATGAATGGACATGTGACTTGCCCATGTGACTCCAAATTCCATCTTGCTGCTGTGATTTTCCACAGTAAGAACAAAGGGTCCTTCCACATGGCAGAGGATATAAAAGGACCTAGAAACCCCTCGATTTTGTCTTCATTCCTCCTTCTAACCTCTGGAGGAACCTTGCTACAAACTGAATCTCTGAACAAAGGACTGAATGACCCATCCAAGCTGTGGATGTACTCCAGAGACTTAATTTGAGCCTGCAGTTTATTCCATCACTGCTACAAGCCTGAACCAAGAACTTTGCCATTAGTGTATATAATTGATTCCATTTAACCAATTTTAACTCTCATCTATGTTTCTTTCTTTTTATGAATAAACCTTTAGATTTTAGATTCAAAAGGATTGGCAACAGCGTGATTTGTGAGTAAGATCTAACTGGTATATTGACCTGCGTCTGGGGCTTGGTCCTTTGGGATCGGGAGAACCTTTTTTCTTTTACTGGGATATTGGTTTTCATAACCATTCATCCCCATAAGAAGTGGTGATGGTGGTGATACAAGGGAACTGAGTATCCGAGGGAATTGCTTGTATGACTTCTGGCTAGCCAATGGGGTAAAACCAAAGTCCTCTTTGTTTGGCTGGTTTGGCGTGCCTTAGTAAAGGAACTCCAGCTTTGGTCTGTAACTGTCCTGCTGTAAGCAATTTGTCCTGAATTGTTACTCTGTTGTGTCTCGCTAGAGGCCACTTTATTACAATCCTTATCCTCTATTTATTAACAGTTACCAAAACAGAACGCACATGCTAAGCATACAATGCTCACCACTCCCAATAAAGGAGACAAACTTTTCCTGGTGGCCAGTCAGGACCAGGTCATGTGGGGACTCCAGCTTCTGCACCACATGGTTGGCAGGGTGTTGAGGTCTGTCAGCTCTGATCTTGGGCTGTGCCCTAGAGTTGGATTCCAAAGAACTTCCCTTTGGACCCTGTTTATATAGTGAAACTTGAGTCCTGCTTAGCTATATCTTAACCAATCATTTTAAACTAAAGTCCTATAAAACAGTATTTTTCACCCACCCTAGCCCACTACTAAACAATTCTTTACCCAATCAGACCTCACTGCTTTAATTGATTTAAATCTTGCAAAATGAGTTATGCAATAGACAGAAACAATGAAAGAATCAGACACAGACCCTACAGATAAACAATAGGGAAGTGGGGACCACAAAGGCAAGACAATAGAAGTAGAGATTTTACAGTCACAACGGTTGATAAGTGATTTCTTGCCAGACAGAACTCTATAAAGCACAGTTTCCTTTAAAGATCTTAAGATCTGTTTCTTTATCTGGTGGTGCTGGGTACTGTTGGACGGGAGCCTTCTTAACAGCGTGATGTTACACTGTTTTGATGTAATTTAGATGGAATGTGAGGATGTGACTTGCTGCTTCTTAGCTCATGGCTGCTGCTGTCTATGTGTGGTTGCTGTTGCTACTTACTAAAGAAAAAGTCCTCAGTCCTTACACTCTCACCAACAGAAACTGGTCCAATAAAATATTTTACCTCCCTCCACTTGTCTCTCTAACATGAAATGCTACAGGCAGAAGTGGGAGGAGCATGACTAGACCAGCTGCCTGGTTCAAAGAGCTCATTCTGGGCTCAAGTGTTTGCACTGGTATCTGAGCCAGCATCACGGCCCTCCTAATTCAGCTCTGGCAAGGCAGACATGGGCCTGCATGGGATGAAGGGTGGCAGAGGGTTGAACTGCCCTGACTTCAAAGGGGGATGCAGCATGGCTGAGGCAGGCAGGCAAGGACAGCAGGGCTTGAACCAACTGCCCCTGCCAGCGAGCTCAGCTGCCACCTGTCCCTGCTGCACTGAGTGGTTCCTGTCTCTAGGGGCTGCCACCTGTCCCCATTTTCCCAGGAGTTTCCCTTTTTTAGGTAGCTGTCCCAGGAAACCTGTAAGTCCTCCCAGCCCAGCCCTGGTTGTTGTCAGTCACCCCCAATGGCTCCCCCAGCCCTACCGTCAGGGCCGGTGCAAGGATGTTTTGCGCCCTAGACGAAACTTCCACCTTGCGCCCTCCCCCGTCCCCAAGCCCTGCGGTGGCTCCCTGCCCCCCCGCGTCCTGAGGAACCCCCTCCCGTGGCAGCTCCCCACCCCTCCTCTGCCCTGAGCACCCCCCCATACCATGGCAGCTCCTCCCTCGGCCCAGGGAGCCATGTGGCAGCTGCTGCCCAGCTCACCTCTGCGCCACCTCCTCCCCGAGCACGCCATTGCTGCTTTACTTCTCCCGCCTCCCAGGCTTGCGGCGCCTAAGGGGAGGCGGGAGAAGTGAAGTGGCCTCAGCGTGCTCAGGGAGGAGGCGGAGCAGACGGGAGCTGCATGCCATCCCCTCCTTACTTGCTGCAGGCGGCCCTCCCCGCACTCCCCCTGCCCCAGCTCCCTATGCCTAAATGCCGGTGGTGACTGGGGCGGCTGAAGATCCGGCCGCCGTGGTCGCCACTTAAGAAAATATCCCCCCCGCCCCACCTAGGTTGCCTAATAGGTTGCACCGGCCCTGCCTACTGTCTACACCAAGGGTGGCAGTGCCTTTGAAGAGGGTGCTTGGGTTCAACGTGTCAGGGAGGGGGTGGCTTAGGAGCAGCAAGCAGGACAGGGGGAGTTAGGGGCAGCAGCGCCCAGTTGCTGCCACGTACATACTGGCTGCATGGGTTGCCCTGGGCAGGAATGGGGTGAATCTGGCTCGTGCTGCATTCTGCTTGGTGAGGTCAATGCCCACGGCAGCCCTGGGAGCAGGAGACAGGATGGAAGACAGGGCCTTGGGATGGGGAGCAGGTGGTGTCCAGGGGGTATGTGGTAGGGTGGGGGCAGGTGGTAGTCCTGCTCAGAGGTGGCAACCCTAGCACTCCCTGAGCCACCCTGCATGTAACCTAGATGAAGTTACTATAAGGTGGTTAGAAAACCATTCCCAGAGAGTAGTTATCAGTGGTTCACAGTCATAATGGAAGGGCATAATGAGTGGGATCCCGCAGGGATCAGTTCTGGATCCAGTTCTGGTTAATATCTTCATTAATGATTTAGCTAATGGCATAGAGAGTACACTTATAAAGTTTGTGGACGATACCAAGCTGGGAGGTGTTGAAGTGCTTTGAAGAATAGGATTAAAATTCAAAATGATCTTGACAAACTAGAGAAATGGTCTGAAGTAAATAGGGTGAAATTCAATAAGGACAAATGCAAAGTACTCCACTGAGGAAGGAACAATCAGTTGCACAGAGTGGACCACAAGCTAAATATGAGTTAACGGTGTAACAGTTGCAAAAAAAAAAGTGAACATCATTCTGGGATGTTTTAGCAGGAGTGTTGCAAGCAAGACACGAGAAGTAATTCTTCCACTCTACTCATGCCTCAGCTGGAGTATTGTGTCCAGTTCTGGGTGCCACATTTCAGGAAGGATGTGGACAAACTGGAGAAAGCCCAGAGACGAGCAACCAAAATGATTAAATGTCTAGACAACATGACCTATTAGGGAACATTTTAAAATTTTTGTTTGTTTAGTCTGGAAAAGAGAAGACCAAGAGGGGACATGATAACAGTTTTCAAGTACATAAAAGGTTGTTACAAGGAGGAGGGAGAAATATTGTTCTTTTTAACCTCTGCGGATAGGACAAGTAGCAATGGGTTTATTGCCGCAAGGGAGGTTTAGGGTGGACGTTAGGAAAAACTTGCTAACTGTTGAGGTGGGTAAGCTCCGGAATAAATTGTGTAGGGAAGTTGTGGAATCTCCATCACTGGAGATTTTTAAGAATAGGTTAGACAATTGCCTGTCAGTGATGGTTTAATCCTTAGTTCTGCCATGAGAGCAGGGGACTAGACTAGATGTCTCTTCCAGTCCTATGGGTCTACGTCTGTCACTCAACACAGCTCTCGGTCCCACAGCCTCATCCCTCTGTCGTCCCTCTTGGACCCCACTCCTCTTCCTTGTGCCCTTGCCACACCTCTGCTGGCCTAGCAGGAGAGTAACTCTCTCTACAGTAGGCCTGCACAACATGCGGTCCCTGGACCGCATGCGGCCCACGTGGGCTCACTGTGCAGCCCGTGGGCAAGTGATGGGGTGGGGCTGCTGGGTTTGCCCCTTGCCTCACAGCCCCACGTGTCACACTCTGTGCTCCAACCACCCTAACAGTCAGAACCGCACGTCTCCATCTCCCACTCCGCCCGCATGGTGTACAGCAGGTGCATCACTTCCAGGGCCCACTGAGGTGGGAAGCACTGGGCACGAGGCAGAGCCAGTAAGTGCCAAGTGAGGGGAGGGGCACCCGGCCTGGGTTTGAGCCGCAGCTCAGGCAGGGGATAGGGACTAGGCTGAGACCCCCTTCAAATCCCCCCCTTCGGCTGGGGGCAGGGCAGCTACTGCGCTGGTTGGTCCCAAGCGGCCTCTGTAGTGATCGGGGGTGGGAGGGTTGAACTGTCTGTGGGCAGCCAGGATATCCCCAGGGGAAGAGAGAGGCGGGAGAGAGAGAGAGACACCTGCCCTGCCCTGACTGCCGCCCTTTCCTGGTCCAGGGACCTTCCCTCTCCCCTATCACACTGCCCCACTGAGCTCCCTGTGTTTGACAGTCAAATCCATTCCCTTCACACTGCCTCCTTTTCCCCTCCCCTTAGTTCATAGCTCCAGAAAATCCCTTCAAACTGTCCCCCCTTTCCCCTCCCCTTATTTCATGGGGGGATGACAAGCCAGGTGGGCAGTGGCGGTGAGGCTTTATACTTGTGGGGTGGAGGTTCCATGGGGCCAGGCAGTCCTGGGGCAGGAGATGTGTTTCAGGGGGCTGGGCAGTGCTGGGGAGGGAGGGGGGAGTGTTTCAGCAGGGCCAGGGGAGTTCATCCCTCAACTGTTTTCTTTGGAGTAATATGGCCCTTGCTGCTTTACAAGTTGTGCAGGCCTGCTCTACAGCATGTCTGTGATGCTCCTCTTTTTTCTATACCAACACCCCAGCCAATGGGCAGGTTCAGACATTCAGCCCCTGGGAGTACCCTCTGCTATGTGCCTTTGCACACATATCCTGCCTCTTCTGCCTGGGACCGGGCAGTAGGGGCTAGGAAATAACATCCTGCATAGGTGAATGGGGAGTGAAGACTGAAGTCCATGAGTTTCTTGGCACTGGAGCATCACTTTAGTTCTGACGAGGCAGCCTCTAGATAGCACCCTCCCGCAGAAATACATATGTTGTCACAAACACCCGCACACTCCTTCAGCATAACTAGCCTCAAGGTGGCTTCCTGCAGTTAGAACACTGTTGGGATGATGCACTGGGCCATGCAGATCCAGCCACCTCCCCTGTGGCTAGTTCCATTCTGCCTCCTACTTTGAGTGAGATATGCTCTTCTCGTTCAAAATAACTGCTCAGCCCCAGCCCAGCACTGACTGCATTTCAGGGCAGAAAAAAGCAGCCCCGCTGGTTGGACTGCAGTGGCACTTGCAGCTGTAAAGTTTTGTGAGAAAAAATTTTATAACTTACTAGGGAAACAGGAAAGCTCCTGGCTCAGAGCAGGGAGCAATGACCCACTGCACAGCTAGCCCAGAGGTCTGGTTAAAAGAGCTCTTCCTGGGCTCAAATGTCTGCATGGGGATCTAAGCCAGCATCACAGCCCTCCTAATTCAGCTAAGGGCTTCCTGGCAAGGCAGGCATAGGCCTCCACAAGACAAAGGGGAGGCAGAGGGTTGATTCACATAACTGCCCTGACTTCAAAGGGGGCTGCAGCATGGCTGAGGCAGGCAGGTGAGGACAGCGGGGCTTGAACCAACTGCTTCCACTCAGGATCCAGACCACTTGCCAGTGAGCTCAACAACAGTAAATCCTGGGAGGGGACTAAAAAGAGGGGACGGACTGTCTCCTGCACTGGGCAGAGCCCCAGTTACACTCCACCACCCTAGAGCTGCTCACTACTGCCCACTGATCAGAACCTAACTGCCCCTCACTCCTCCATTCCTTCCAGGCCTGGTCCCCTGCAGCTTCCCACTGTGCGATGGGGATGGTCCTGACTGACTTGGGGAAAGTCCTTTGCAAGCTACAGCCAGGAAGCCCTGGGGGTGCTCTACAGTGTCCAGGCTAAGCTGGTGGCTGACACACCCAGGATCACCCATACCCCCATCCCAAGGGAGAAGGGAGCAAACAGTGTCTGGACCTCCTAAAAGAAGGGTTTATTGTCATTATAACTTTATTAGAAAGACATTTACACAGACCAATCTTTACAGATGCAGAAAAGTTTGTCTGGAGTAAGGCATCCCCATTTGGTATAAATTAGTATTTTACACAAGAATCACTGACAGACACCTGAAATATTACACAAGAGCCAGTTCTGCCTACCCACTCGGTGTCCCTCACCCCATGGAGCCGTGCTGGCACCATGGCTCAGTGATGGGGAGGGGTGTGCCCCCCACAGCTGGCCCTCCAGTGACTTCAGTGTGATTGGAGCCAAGATCCACAAGGGGAAACCCCTGGCGCAGAAGCGTGGGGGGAAAGGAGCTCCCTGCCAGACTAGCCAGTGCAGATGCTAGATCCTGCCCCTCCTTGCACCCTGCCAGGAGAGGGCGCTCCCAGGGCCTGTGTCATAGCACCATTGCAGTATCAGGGGCACTCCAAAGCAGCAGGCCTCCCAGGCTCAGATCCTAGCCCCTATGCCTGGGAAAGGCCCTCTTCCAAGGGCTGCTCCTTCACTCCCTCCTCCAGCTCTCTCTGGGTAGGCGCAAAACAGACTGCAGGATGGGGATGGAGAGACAGTCATGTGGGGTGGGATTGGGTGTGGCCATGCTGTACAAGATCTTCTGGACCCAGCAGCCCCGCCGAGGGGCAGTTGCGAGAGTCATTGCAGAGCAAGGGCCAGGGCACCAGGCCGTCTCTGCAGCACCATGCACTGGACCGGTTCATCTCCCATGGAGGAAGGTGGGAGGTGTTCAAAGACATTGAAGAGGCCCTGTGCAGGTTTAGCACCACAAGAATAAATAGACCCCCCAAGCCGAACACCACCTTATACGCCTGCAGATGAGGTGCTCAGCTCTCCAGGGAGTGGAGGGGACAGGACTAATGGGGGATTGCCTAGGGAAGTCAGAAGAATAGTTTCTCCCTCTGTGCTTCTCAGCCCCAGTGGCCTTCTCATACCAGCCACAGCTCCCAGCCCCTAGCATGACCCCCCTGTCACAGCTGCACTGGAGCTACATGCTCTTGGCAGGCTAACAAGAAGCCAGGGCAGCAATGAGATCAGGCAGGCTCATTACAGCAGTGCTCTTCCTCCTTGCCCCATGAAAACACCAAGGGAGCAAGGGCAACCCAGCCCAATCCCCTCAGCCTAGAGATCCCCATGCACAGGAGTCTGCAGTCCTGCTGCTTCGTGAGAGAAAGACAGCCAAGCGGACAGAGGGAGCTGGCAGCCAGGCACCCTTTCAGTCCTGAGCTGTGTTAGGGGCCCACTCAGGACTATGAGGCTGGCTAGGTCAAGGTGAGCCCTGGGCAGTGTCCCCTCTGGTAAGGGCTGGAAAGAGGCAGGGATCCACCCCAGCCATCAGCAGGGAAACTGGAAAGATGCCAGCAGCTGCACCCAGCTTGGGTGCCGGGTCTGCAGAGACAAGGTGCGGAGATGCCTGCTGCGCATATGTGGGTCTGTGTCTCTGTATGTGAGGGGGGCCAAGGTGCTGACAGCTCCATCCAGGATGACTGCATGACAGGCTGGTGGACAGGAGGGGCCTGCCCACCTCAGCAGGCAGAAGCGCCGCACTCAGTGCTCCATGACAAGCAAACCAGTCTATAAAACAGAGAGGACAATGGGAACGGGCCTTCAGGAGGCCAACAGCAACCCTGCAAGTGAACAGAGGCAAGGAGACAAGTCAGGGGAGGCCACAGCCCCTACTGGGAGACTGACCTCTCCCCCCAGCACCCAGTTCAGCCCACACAGCTCCCTCCTGCATCTTTGCAATAAAGACACAAACCCAGGCTCTCCTCCTGCTTAAGAGGCTGCCCCCAGAGACCATTCTGAGGAGTGCAGAAAAATCACATCTGGCTTTCTATTCTATAACCAAGCGAATGGTCCTGGGGGAGCCCTCTAACACCCAACTGCAGATACTCCAGAAGCTATGGCCTCCAGGATAATCTCAGGGGACCCCACCCCCTCTAGTGCAGACCCCGGTAGCTATGAGCAGCTGGACCGAAGCATTGCACCCAATGGGGATGGACTCTTCACATCTGCTCTATGGACAGCAGCTCCGAGCACTGTCCCCACCCCCAGGACAGGTGTTCGGTGTCAGAGGGCTAGGATGAGGCCCGTGGCTGGAGCACCTGTACTCTGTTGGGATTACTCTCCCAGCCATGGTGCTTCCCCACATGCCTGCACCTCCCCAGACATGCCCTGCCACACTGTGCTGGGCTGGTCCCACGTGGCTCCCCCCACCCTCCCATGGAAAGACCCATTACCTGTGCTAGAAAGGCATGGGGCCCTTGTGGGAGAGACGAGGTCTTGGACGCCGGGACTTTCTCCAGCCATTCTGCCGGTGTCCTGCTCCATTTCGCACCCCCTTGGGGTGCACCAGGTTCCGGATGTTCCCTTTCTCCAGGTCTCTGCCATCCGACGCCTCAGCCAATGGTGCTGGGGACAGAGGAAGTATGTTAGTGCCAGAGGCCCCTGCCTACAAAGCCCCTCAAGTCACACAGCAGGCCTGGCATGTCCCAGAGCTACAGCCTCCCAGAGCTCAGTGGTTTCTGAACCCCATATTCAGAACCCCTCAATCCTCCAACTCTTGGTTTTCAGATCCTACATTCTGCCTTGCTGAACATAAGACCCATACTGGGTCAGACCAAAAGTCCATCTACACCAGTATCCTGACTTTTGACAGCAGCCAATGCCAGGTACCCCAGAGGGAATGAACAGAACAGGTCATCACCAAGTGATCCATCCCCTGTCATCTACTCCCAGATTCTGGCAAACAGAGGGTGGGAACACCATCCCTGCCCATACTGGCTAATAGCCACTAATGGACCTATCCTCCATGAATTTATCTAGTTCCTTTTTGAACCCTGTTATAGTCTTGGCCTTCACAACATCCTCTGGCAAAGAGTTCCACAGGTTGACTGTGCATTGTGTGAAGAAACACTTCCTTTTGTTTTAAACTTGCTGCCTGTTAATTTCATTTGGTGGCCCCTAGTTCTTGTGTTATGAGAAGGCATAAATAACACTTCTTTATCTACTTTCTCCACACCTGTCATGATTTTATAGACTCCAATCGTATCCCCCCTTAGACATCTCTTTTCCAAGCTGAACAGTCCCAATCTTATTAATCGTTCTTAGACAGAAGCTGTTTCAAACCCCTAATTTTTGCTGCCCTCTTCTGAACCTTTTCCTGGTGCATTTATCATGGAAGGACCTGCCTGGAGCCATTCCAGGACAGACTGTCCACATGTCTGTGTGAAGAGGCCTCCTCTCCCTCCCACCCCACTCAGGGTGGGACAGGCAAAGCCAGGGGCTGTTTCTATGGAGGGTGGGCAGGGCTAGCCCCTCCCAGGAGTTGACTCTGTGTCACGCCCTCCTGGGCTTGCTTCCCCAGCTGCCTGCCAGAAGGACTCTCCTCTGGGGAAGGAAAGTGAGCTCAGCTCCCTTGCTCAGGGGTGGGCTGGGATCAACTGAAGCCCCTTACTGAGGCCAATTCATTTCCTTCCTCCTGAGGATGCATCTTGTGGCAGGGCTGGGGAGATATTCTTGGAAATCCCCTCCTAGGACTCCAGCCCTCCTTGGGACAGTTAACCTCAGCAGAGCCACTCCTCCCCCCACCATTACTGGCTGCACATCAAACCTGGCCCAAGCACAGCAGAGCAGGTCACCATTTCCTGCTGCTTCTCCCACCAGCAGGGAGAGGGACCTGCTGCATTTCCTCCTCTTCTCCTGGCCTTTGCATCCTGCCCAGTGCCACAAAGGCAGGGAGATTCCTATGGGAAGAGCCAATGGCCATCCCAGGCATGGTTCCTCTCCAGCCAGGGTGGGAATTCAGCCCCCACCACAGGTTAAACATTGGGCTATAGCAGAAAACCCAGTGCTGCATCTCAGCCCACTCCCCCAGCCAGCTTACTCTAAGCAGGGGCAGAGCCCAGGGCACCCAGCTGCAGAGAGCAGCCTCCCAGTCTTCTGCAGAGTACCCTGGGAAGGAGGGAAGCCCCTCTAGGGAACCCCCTCAGCAGACTCCTACCCCTAGGGCAGTCTAGTCACTGCTCTGGGTTCAGGCACAGGATAAGACAGGGAATGCCAGTGGCTAGTAATGAGTCCACTGTTCTCAGAGCCATTGCCAGGAATTGGTTACTTTGCACTCTTCATTCACTCTCTCTGGATTCAGTGGCTGGATTTGCTGCCTCTGGCTGGAAGCCTCCTGGGCTATCGGCTCTGGCTTCCAGACTAGCCCCTCGGGCCTTCCCAGCCCAGGCTGTGGTTCCAGGGTCACTGACAGATAGCACATCCCTGCTGGGTGTCAGCGTCCCAGCCAGACCTCTCCATTGCCCAAGGCAAGGTGCACAGAGTAGTGATGGAAATGGGCCCAGAGTATGCAGCTGGTTTCCTGGATTACCCCCAGCAGGAGCCATTAGGCTGTGGAGTGCTTCCTGGAGTGACTTGGCCAGGTCACTTACAGACCTTGGCATGGTGCCATGGGGAATTCTCTGGCAAGTGGGGATAGTTCATGCCAGCAGCCAGGGCTCCTGATGTCCCTGGATCAAATAGCAGCCTCAGTCCATGCTCACACTCACAGGCTCTGAATTCCACTCCCCTGCTCCTCACACAGCCACCCCTAACCAGTAACCATGAGCCACCAGTCCTCCGCATGCAGACACCAGGCTTTGGGGCAGCCTCCCTGAGAACTCCACATATCTAACTGCACACACAGCCCCACAGAGCAGCTGTGCTTGCTTCCATCACTGCACACCCACTCACTCATAGTGTGGAGTACAAACATGCATCCTCCATGTACATGCACCACATACTGCCCGCCCTACAGGCCACTCACATGGGCTGTGCCTGCACCCCACCTCACACACTTTGCCATTCCCTGCACTCTTTGACCTTCAGAAGACCCTGTGGGGTGGAGTCTGCATCTATACCAATGACACCTGGGGTTGAGGGGGGGGGGTGCGCCCCCATCCCAGCTCCATTATTCCTCTGTACCATTCCACCATGCAGGGAAACTGATTAATCCAGTGAGAAATGCCCTGAATTCCAGAAGTCTGTTCCCTCCCAGGCATCAGGGCTCTGGGCTGCCCCTAATCCCCTGGGGAGTCACATAGCAACTAGTCTGCAAGAGGTCCTGGGTTGTGATGCAGGCTGGGGTGGGCCCTTGGATGATCCCATTACAATGCTGCCCCCCACCCCCTAGACAGATCATCTTGGCACTGGATCTGGGCCAGGGAGAAGGCGGGGTAAGCTGTCCTCCCCTGTGCAGGGATACCCCTCCCCATTACAGTCATATGAACGCAGCCTGGTCAGCCTTAGCCAGAAAGGGGAGCTGGAGGCCAGGGCTCCCCACAGCCACATCTCCAGAAGGTCACTGGTGCCATGGTTCTGTGACTGAGGCAGAGAAAATGATGGGGGTGGGGGGCAAGCAGCCCTCCCAAGCCCTGGCCTGGTCCCAGGCTCCAGCCCCTCTGGTTGCCAGCTCTGCCCTGTCCATGTGGTGTTGTTTTGCTGGGCTCTCCAGCCAGCGGTTCTGACAGGATGTGGTTTGTTATCACCATGAAGAGAGCTTTGTCTGTGCTGGACAGAGGGGGAAGGAAGAGCCTACAATTCTTGTCAACAAGGTTCCATCAGTGAGGTGTTAATTAGCCCCCAGGCTAGCTTTGCGTGTCCTGCCCTGCATGCCAGCCAGGGCCAGGCTGGCACTGCCTGCGTCTCCACTGCCAGGGCCAACCCCTGCCCCGCTAGACCATCTGAGGTGCTCTGGTTTAGCATCACTGGGCAGGCTCCCTCCCCCCCCGCTGGGCAGCACACAGTGCTCGGCTCGGGGGATTCACCAGCTCCAGAGCCACAGAGCCAGTCCACAGTAACTGGAGCATGAGATCCCAGCCCACCTTAGCCAGACACTCGCTACTTGAGGGCATAGCATGACTCCCTGGTCTGACCCCCTTCCTTTGCCTTCATGGCTGGAGGGGGTCCTGGAGCTTTTACTGGCTGCAGCTTGAGGCCCAGGGCCAGAAAGAGCAGAGACCTGTGGCTGTGGCCATTGCACTGTTCAGCTCAACCCTGCTGCTGCTGCTGCAGCCCCTTCCCCGCCTGCTGCAGTCTGGAACCCCTCACTGAGGTGGCACCTGCAAGGACAGGACCATTGCGCTGGCATAGAAACCTCTGGCGCAGCTGTGGTGTTTTCCCCTCATGGAGGCACAGTCTGCAGCAGCAGTCCCAGCCCTACAGCACAGCTCATGGTGGGGAAACAACCCTTTCACCCCACTCACAAGGTGCCGGTCTACAGCTTGTGTGGGGCTGGAAATCCCCTCCTGTTTGGGGTTCCAAGGCGTTGGGCCAGACTCTATGACCACAGCTCTCCACCTGCCTACCAATTCCCAGGCTGCTCTGTATTGGGCGCCTCACACAAGAACCCCTTGCAGCTGCCCTCCTTTTCCATGCCTCCTCCTGCTGCTCTCAGATGCTGGCACTGCTGCTGCCTGTCCACTTGTTCTGCGCACACAGAAGCTTTCAGCCTCCAGGGCTGTCACTCAGACACCTTCCACCAGTACCAACACTGCTTATAAGCATCTGTTTTTCTTTTGAGCATCTCATTAGCTACATACAAAATCTGCCACAGCCTGACGGTGCCAGTGTTTGGAGCACAGCAGGCTTCCGATCCATGCATTCCCTGGGTGCGCCCTTCACTGTTCCAGCAGGGCAGGAGGTAAGAACTGGGAGAGAATTTCAGACAGCACCAGAGCAATGGCAGAAAGACTAGGGAGCAACTGTGAACAGGAAGGATACAGAAATGGGCACCAGATCCCCTTTGCATACTGTGAAAACCCACCTCCACCCTGATGTCAGGGATCTGGGAACAAGCTTACTGTCTACCTGAACAAGCCCAGTGGCACCTGTAAGTGGCAGCCACTACAGCAGATGCAGCTGGGCAGGTGCCAGTCTGGCAGCTAGTATCGCCATATGGACATCCTGCTCATTACAACCACCAAGGACCAAACTGGCACCTGTGGGCTACCGGCAGAAGTTACATTAGCCAAAGCCAAAGGGGGCCAGCCCTCTAGCTGTGCCAACAGGAGATGTACTGAGCTGATCTTGGCTGGGAGTCACTGTGGGCAGCTCTCCTGGGATCCGTTGACACTCAGCATCAGGTGTTCTTTTCCCTTCTGCCTCAGCAGGCTCAAGGGCACACTAAGCAGAGTTTCTCTAGATCAGACCGAGATCCCACAGCTATCTGCAATGCCATTTAGCCCCATGTGATCTGGAAGCTCTTTTCCTTCCCCATGACACTCGGATAAACACACCCTGTCGCAGCCTTGTAAGTTTAGCCTTTGTGCTGCTATGTTTAAAGCACGAGCCTGTGGCTCCAAAGAGCTGCATTAAGTCCCAAACGATCTGCATTTGTGGACCCCAGCTAGTCCCCAGCAGTGCAGTGTAGCCACATCACAAAGCCAACACACACTGACAGATAATTAGGAGTCACTGCTGCAGGGAATGGAATGCCAGGGAGCTGTGGGGAAGGGCTGGGGGCCAAAGGCCAGACTGCTGGGGGGTGCCATGGTCACGATGGAGCCATCTCTGCAGCTTTCTACAGGAAGCGTGCACAGCAAGCCCCATGCTAGTCCAACCTCAAGCCACAGCTATTATCTCCTCACTTTCCTGACCAGACACATTCATCAATTCAACAGAGCTGTTGAAGTCAAACCACTCATCTGCTCCTGCCTTCCCCTTGCAGGGGGAGTCAGCGTCTGTCACCGGTTCTGGCTCCTGCACAGAAAGTTAACTCTTTTGGCAAGTCTGTTCTTGCAACAGGTCCCCTCCTGCCCTGCAGGATCATCAGGGGCATGGGCTGAGACAAGGGCCCAGGTCAGGCCTGCCCCTTTAGGAGAGGTACTGCCAAGGTCGGGGCAGTCTGGTGGGGAGGCACAGTGCCCCAATCCCACACTCCCATCCCTGCACAGACAACCCCCTGTTCACCCCCCTGCCCTGCTATGTCCCCTTCTGGCTCCACATCAGCGACAGCACGACAATGCGCCCCATCGCCCTTCAGGAAGCCTGGCAGGGGAGCTGCTTTACTGCGGGTTAAGAAGACACATGGCCATGCCCGTTAACTGAGCAGATCCAGCTGGGTATGAGAGCGGGCATGGCGCGGCTGGCACTGTGGGGCCGGGGAGAGGCTGGGCAGAACGGTGCCCATCACAGCCCTCGGCCGCAAGGAGAAGCAGGACGCAGAGCCCCGGGCCCCGAGGCCAGGCGCTGAGCGCGGCCAGGGCTGGTACGACCCGCTGCCCGCCACAGGTGTCCCGGCGCCCAGGAGAGGGGCTGCTCCCCGCAGCCCAGCGCCAAGCCGCTACCAGCCCGGCCTGTGCAACAAGTGCCGAGCCGAGCCGGGCCGGGCCAACCGGGGCTGCGCGCCGCCCCGCCAGCGGGACCCGGCCCGGCGCACTCACCTCCGGAGCCGCGCTCAGGGCGAGCCAGAGCAACAGCAGCGCCAGCAGCCAGCGCCGCCGCTCATGTGGGGACCGGGGCTGCCAGCCAGCGCGTCGCTCGGCGGGGGGGCCGGGCTCTGCCAGGCGGCGGCGGCGACGAATGCAGCCGCTCGCGCGGGGGCTGCATTTGTAGCCGAGCGTGCGCCTGGCTCCCGGCCCGCCCGGTCATGTGGCCGCGGAGGCTGGCGAGGGCCTCCCTGCCGCTCCAGCACCACCGCACCGAGGGGGGCGCGGCCGCCCGACCCGCCCGCCCTGGGGCGCTGGAGAGGCCTGAGCGCGGCCAGCTGCGCGCCCGCCCGCCCTGCGCAAGGAGCCTGGAGCGACCCGGACTGGGACCCCAGGACCCGGCCTGCGAGAGGAGCCCGACCCGGCCAAGGGACTCCTGGCCTAGGCCTCCGTTTTCGAACTCCTTCCCCATAGGTGTGTGTCCCTGCCCACCAGCCCACAGGGCTCCCGAATCAACATTTCCCTGCGTTCTCTGTAGGCATCAATTCTCCCGCCCCCCCCCCCCCCCATACACACAGAGAGGACCTGATCCTCCCCTTCTGGTCCCCTGTCTCATCATTTTTACCTTGGCAGGCTGGGGGTGCAGCGCTCCCCAGGCAGGGCTCCCTGCAGTGTTTAATTGGTAATGAAACAGGTGCTGGGGCTCAAGCAATTTTTTATTGTCATAACTGATTCACCAAGACTAGAGGTGCCAGGGCTCTGAACTGCCAGGCCCAGAGCTGCCAGGGTTCAGTCCTGGCAAGCCCTGGCACAAATTAATACTAGTTCCTGGCAGTGGGTGTTTCACACCTGCAGTGATGGGGGGGGGGGATGATGAGACAAGGTGCAAGGGCAGGTAGAGTCCCTACAGTGAGATTGGCTTATGCTCAGCACTTGGGAAGACAGGGGAATCTCGGGCAATGGGATGTGAGCATCCCTGTGAGAGTTCCTCACTCTACACCCCAGTCTGGTGGGTGTGAGATCAGCCTGTGAAAAGTTGGTGGTGCTCCACTAGCCCCATAGCTCCCTGGGAGCAAGAGAGAGAGTGCACCTGGGGAAGATGGGGCCAGGGGTAGCTGCAGGCTCCTGTGGGCAGGCAAGAGCTCAGTCATTCCCCAGAGATGGCCCAGCAGTGCCACCCCTCTGGCCTCCCCAAAAGGAAGGATAGAAAATGGGGTAATAAATACCATTCCCTCCCCATCCCCTGGAGAAAAACGACCCTTGGGTTGCAGGGAAATGGCTGAACAGAATATACTTCTCCCTGAACGACTGTTCTGTGTTGACCTTGGTTCTCTATGTCCATAGGGAGCCCCTTCAGTTGCTGGAGGGGTCACCAGCTGAGTGTGGTGCAGGGAAGGAAGCAGGGTAAGGCCCTGGTCCTGGGCTTGTCCACGGGAATGAGGAATGCAGCAGACAGACACTTCTCAGTCTTCTGTGTTTGTTTTCAGCACTTGCTCCACAAAAACAACAAGGAGTCTGGAGGCACCTTAAAGACTAATAGATTTATTTGGGCATAAGCTTTCGTGGGTAAAAAACTCACTTCTTCAGATGCACTCTTCAGAAGTGGGGTTTTTACCCACGAAAGCTTATGCCCAAATAAATCAGTTAGTCTTTAAGGTGTCCCCGGACCCCTCGTTTTTGTGGATACAGACTAACACGGCTATCCCCTGATACTTAAATGCTTGCTCCAGTGGCCTTACTGAGGCAGCACCTGTATGATAGCATAGTGCTGTGTATGCTATGGGCCCGTTTCTGAGCACCATTCCATTGCTACAGATCTGGAGAAATAACATTAAACACAATGGGCCAGATCCTTCACTGTCTGGTACCACGTACACCGCAACACCTCACGTGTGCAAAAGGAGTACAGAGCTGGGGTCAGGGTGCAGAAAGATTCTGATTTGGGAGCATTTCACACCCTCATGGCACATGTCTTTACTGAGGATCAGGGCCAACAGAGTTACAGCCATGTAAGTGTAGGCCAGAATGTGACTCTACTCTGGGTAGATTCTCATCATTTGGGATGTAGAGAACTAAACTCAACAAATCATTCGATGACAGAATTGGTGGAATAGTAAAAAAGTCCTGATTTTGTGAATGTTATCGCAATCAGAAACATCAATCAATGTGTTTCTCTCCCTCTATCTAGCTATTTCTAAGCCCCCATCACCCTAGAATCTGAGAAACTCACAAACAGTGATGAATTTATCTTCACAGCACTGCTGGGAAGTGTTGTTAGCCCCTGAGGCACAGAGAGACCATGTGACCTGTCCAATGGCACACTTGAAGTCTGATTCAGAGCCAGCAATTGAACCCAGATGTCTTGAGACCCAATTCTGCGCTTTAGCCAGGAGTCCAGCCCTCTTCAAAGAGCCATGCATGATGTTCGTTATTGGCAGGCATTCCAGTGAGCAAATCCCCAAAAGGCCACATATTTTAGCATGAGCACTTTTCATTTGTCATTGGTTGTTCACTATTGTTTAAAAAATTTCAGTCATCCAATCATGAAGCAGAAACAATGCCCTGTGGCTTCGGAGACCAATCACAGCACAAATAATAAATATCAAATATTGACTCTTCAAAGTGAACTGTTTGCAAACAATCTGCAGGCTGTGTCAAATACACTATCAGGCCAACCCTTCCAAATAGCAGTAACGTTTGCAGAAGTGACAAATGATTTGCTAAATGAAACCAGGACTAAATTCATAATAAATACTATTCCTAACGAATAGTTCACCCAACCCCACTGCTAGCTAATTCACAGCAGGGCTCCATCTTGCTTTGGACACGGGTGGGTTCAATGCCCAGCAGTAATGTCTATTCTGGTTCGGATTGTGATGGTTCGGTAGATACAGAATATCCTTGTATTGCAACAGCCTTACATTTCTTGCCCAGCGGCTCCTCAGAAGTGCTTTGTGGTCAGCGCTTTCCTTGTCCTCCCTGTTCAGCATAGTGTCTGCAGTCAGCTGCATTAAATCTCAGCCTAGTGCCCCTCTTTCAGCTACAGCCTTAATTGTGAGCCCTGCTGGGTGCCTGCAGAGGAGCAGGGATGTTCCCCTGCATAGGTTACCCACCTTGCTGAACCTGTATGCTGGGAGAGTAGCAGCTGCCAGGCTGCTACATTCTGCCCAGGTGGGTGAGCAGGGGTGGGAAAGGGCTGGAGCCCTGGCTTCACACTCAGAGAGCCAGGGAGCGCACCAGAGCCAGGGCAGAGGGAGAAGTAATCTGTGCCAGCAAATGGGTTGGGACCCATGATTCATCCCTTGGAGCAAGCAGGAACCCAACTGTGACTCTCAGAGTCAGATTCTGGTTCCCGCACTGCCCAAAGCCCAGCAGCTACACACTGCCCCTTTCTGGGGCCAGACTGTAGGGAGACAAAAAGAACAGGAGTACTTGTGGCACCTTAGAGACTAACACATTTATTTGAGCATAAATAAGGGAGACAATGACTCTCTTTCCAATCCCTTCCTGCACTATGCCCAGGTTGCACCTCCTGTCCAGCGTTTGGGGAGCGGCTGGCCAGAGATGCCCATGCAGCAATGCCTCTCCTCCTTGCGAGAGTTGTACCCTTTGTAAAGGACTCGCCTGTGCTGAGGGCAACATCCTCTGCACACCCTGGGCTGCAGTAGGTTACTCTTGAGGGCATTCAGCACCAAAAGAATAAAAATTCTGCACACAATATTTTAAAATTCTTTAAAATTCTGCAAATTTTATTTGTCAAATAAATATGGAGGCTTCAGCATGGCATTGGGGAGCACAGGCCACTGTCTGCACAGAGGTGGGAGATCACTGTGCAGCTCCCCCTCCCTCGGGACACGAACTCAGTGATGAAACTACACCCAGCCATGACACTGCGCAAGGGACCCCAGAAAGTCCCCAGGCCAGATGCACCAGGTGTGGCCTGTCAGGCTCATCAAGGCAGGATCCAAGTGTAGAGGGGCTTAGTGTGGGGGGAATCCAAGTGTGGGCTGAGAGGGTTCTGTGTAGGGCAATCTGGATGCGGGTGGCTAAGTGGGGGATCCAGGTAGAGGGAGGGGGGATCTGGATGAACAGGGGCTTGTTGGGGGGTTCTGGGTGCAATGGTAATGGGACTCTGCAGGGGGGTCCAGGTGAAGGTGGTTAGGGCTCAGCGGGGGGGATGGGGTGTCTGGGTGTTGGGGGGGATAGAGTTCGGCAGGGGGATTTTGGTGGGGGAGTTCAGTGGGGGGGCCAGATACTGGGGAAGCAGGGCTCAGTGGGGTGGGAATCCAGGTGTAGCTGGTTGGGGCTCGGTAGGGTGAGGATCCAGGTGCTGGTGACTCATTGGGATGGTCCAGGTGCAGGGGGAGTAGGGCTTGTCGGGCGGGGGGGGCGTTTCTAGGTGCGGGAGGGTGAGGCTCAGTGGGGGGGTTCTGGGTATGAGGTGGTCTGGATACACGGGCGTTGAGCAGATGGAGGAGCAGCTCCCTGCCCCTCCCACTGCAGATGAGGAGAAATGGGTGCAGGAAGTTTGTGTCTGTGGGGTGGAGTTTGCAGAGCTGCCTACAACTAGGGGAGAAATCTAGTGGGTGTCTGACACAGCCCTGGATGCCTTGCAGAGGAAGCATAAGTCCCACTGGGACTAACAACTGAGCCCCGCACAGGGTAGGAGTCACCAGCTGAGTCTTGCCCAGTCCTACTTGCTGTCCCACAGTGATTTACCTCTCTGCCGGTATCCCTGGACACCAGAAACACTGCTGGAGAGGGCCCCATGACTGCTCTTGGGGCTTCCCTGTCAGAAAGTTATTTTTCTGCAGGGAAGCAAAGAAATCTTCAGGGGACATAAATTCTATGCATGTACTGTGGCGCAGAATTCCCTCAGGAGTAAGTAGGTCACTGATGCAGTAATAGGCGCCAACTCCGTGGGTGCTCCGGGGCTGGAGCACCCCTGGGGAAAAATTGGTGGGTGCTATTACCCACTGGCAGCTCCCCACCCCACCGCCTTCGCCCCAGCTCCCCTCTGCCTCCGCTCCTCCTCCTCCCCTGAACGCACTGCCGTGTCCTGCTTCTCCCCACTCCCAGCACTTGCACTGTGAAACAGCTGTTTTGTGCAGCAAGCCTGGGAGGGAGGGGGGAGCAGGGGGAACACGGTGTGCTTGGGGGAGGAGGCGGGGCTGGGCCCAGGATTTGGGGAGGGGTCCAATAGGGGCATGGAAGAGATGGAGTTAGGGTGGGGACTTTGGGGCAGGGGTGGAGTTGGGGCGGGTCCAGGAGCGCAAGCACCCACCGGTGCAGAAAAAAGTTGCCACCTGTGGTTGCAGTGCAGCAGGTTCTCATAGGGACCATACTGAAACAGTGTCCCTCCTTTCCCATGACCTATCCTGTATGGCACTGGGCCAGTCTGCCCCCTGCTAGGCAGCTCCATTTATGATGCTTTTTGATACTGAGGTGCTTTGGAGTAGCGAAAGGAGCTGGGGTTGGGTAGGGTGACCAGACAGCAAGTGTGAAAAATCAGGACAGGCGGTGGGGGGTAATAGGAACCTATATAAGAAAAAGACCCCAAAATTGGGACTGTCCCTATAAAATTGGGACATCTGGTCACCCTAGGGTTGGGGATGTGGGTCTGGAAAGGGGAGTGCTGGGGGAAGGGAACCAGGGAGCTGGGTGGGAGATAAAGAGACTGGCACAGCACCCAGGGCTGTTGGGACACAGCAGGGATCCCAGTACTCCCTGTTGGCTGTGCCCTACCCTCTTCCATCCCCACTTCAGTAATCCCATCCCCATTGCCAGTAGAGGGAGCAGAGAGGGATGGACCAGAGGTCACCTGAAATCTAGTTTTTTTTTCTCCTGCTGATAATAGCTCATCTTAATTAATTAGCCTCTTACAGATGGTATGACTACTTCCTATTTTTCATGTTCTCTGTATGTGTATATATATATATATGTATATCTTCTTACTATATGTTCCATTCTATGCATTTGATGAAGTGAGTTGTAGCCCACGAAAGCTTTTGCTCAAATAAATTTGTTAGTCTCTAAGGTGCTACAAGGACTCCTGTTTTTTTTAAAAATCTAGCATGTATAGTGGGAGGAAATGCAGTTTTCTGCCTCCTGCTAGGCTTGCGTGGCACAGCTGGGCATGGGCACAGGGGGCCGGGCAGTGAGAGGCATTAGTGTCATGCGCTTGGCAGCTCTGAACCCCTTCCTCAGATTCCTGTGGGTGCTAGGTCAACGCTCAGGTCTCCATCCTCATACTGTTCCCATTGCAGTTAGTGAGTCCAATTCCCAGCTGTCTGGGATCTCCAGGAGACCACAGTGTTCTTGCTATCCTGAGGTGCATCTCACCTGGCCCTGCTGATCTCTGTAGATCTTGGCTCAAATCCTGCTCGAAGTGCACTGGTGGCAATCCCATTCTGGCCCCAGATTGTGGCCTTTGGTATCTAGTATTTCACCTGCCTTTTCTCCAGACTTCTCCTGTCCCGCCCAGGTCCTCTTGAGCTTTCAAGCTAAAGCATCGAGTGTGTGAAACCCTGAGGCAGGGTAAATGCTAAGCAGCTCTGTTCCCTCACCATCTTCCTCTCTCTGTGGTGGCACTGCTTTGACCCTGCAGTTCCTCCCACCACTCCTGTCTTTGTACAGCGGGTGTATTTCCCGGGGTACTCAGCTGACAAGATTTCATTTTGCCTCCCTGGCTTTCCACTGATCTCCCCTGCTGCACTCCTACCCTGCTTCCCCAGAGTTCCCTCTTGCCCTTCAAGTCCCCTCTGCTAGCCACTCTGGGCTTTTATTCCTGATATTTTTCATGGCCCCTTGCTTTCTGATTCCATTTTATCTCTAAGTGCTGGTGCTTGATGCAAAGACAAGGAGTTACTGTAATTTTAAGCACAGTTCAAGAATGTGCTTGGTTGGTTCTTGCTCTGTTTGGAGATGAAATCCTCCCATGAACACCAAGACCTGTGACATTATCATCAGCAGTGGTTAAAGGGCAGGGGAGCAGGTGGGAGGAGTCAGGGGCGGCTCTAGGGATTTTGCCGCCCCAAGCATGGCAGGCAGGCTGCCTCTGGCGGTTTGCCTGCCGAGGGTCCGCTGGACCCGCGGCTTCGGCGGACCTGCCGCAGGCATGCCTGCAGGAGGTCCTCCGAAGCTGCGGGACCAGCAGACCCTCTGCAGGCACGCCTGCGGGAGGTCCACCAAAGCCGTGGGACCAGCGGACCCTCCGCAGGCAAACCGCTGGAGGCAGCCTGCCTGCCGCCCTCACAGCGCCAGCAGAGCGCCTGCCGAGGCTTGCCGCCCCATGCATGTGCTTGGCGTGCTGGGGCCTGGAGCCGCCCCTGGGAGGAGTGAAGCTCCCCTTCCTCTGTTGAAAGCTGAAGGAGAGTTTTCTCCTTCTCTACCAGGTTTGGGGGTTCGGTGCTGCCCATGCCCCTCCCAGCTTGAAGCAGTGCTGCCCCATGCCCCTGCCCCCCCGGCTTGGAGGAGTGCTGCTACCCCACGGCCTGGCTTGAAGGTGTAGTGGTGCTGCCCTGCTGGGGTCCAGTGAGCACTCCCCCATTTCCACCTTCATTTAGCCAGGAAGATCAGACACGCTTACCACTCACTTCCCAGGAAAGGCAGCACACAGTGAAGTGCAGAAGGGCACACGTTTCCTATGAGTCACAGACCACAGTCTGTGGTGAGTAGTAGCGGCAGCAAGACCAAAATACCTCTAGAGCCAAATCCAGCTTTGTGAGACACGTCTCTGGGGGCCTGGCTGCTCTGACAGGACCTAGGAATATGTTCGGCTGCATCTCATGCGGCCTCTGGGATGTAATCCTTTACCCCAAACACTGGTATTAAGCTGTGACTAAAAGGGGACGAGCTAGATGATCATGATAGAGGGAGGCTACCGACTTTGCTCGGTTGAAGAGGGGGTGTCCTCAAGTGTTACATCTTATGAAGAAGGCCTAGCATTATCCCAGTCAGCCCCTCACCGCGCACATCACCGCACTTGGCGCTGCTTTCCAGCACCTGACTGTGCAGTGGAAACGCTCACCCTAGAGTCACATATTTATTATTGTCCTCCACATTTGGATGCATCTTTTCTCTTTTCTAATGCAAAAACTCTAGGGCAGGACAAATCTCCTTTCGACTCGTCCTAGCCTCTAGGGCTTGGAGAAGAGATGTGAGTGCCAAGGGATGCCTGAGACAGCCCACTTGCTGGTGAGAGAAACCCAGCTTGGCCACTGAATTCTAAAGCCAAGGCAGTTGTGACTACTAGTGAATGGAATGAAGGCAGAATGATCTGGGAATTCCACCTTCTTATTCCTGCCCCTTTGGAAATCACAAATGCTCTGCACACAGTCAGACCAGCATGAGAAAGGCATGAGGACTCAAGTGACAGAAATCTGGTGTCCCGGGCCAAAGAGGGTGGATTTTAAAGAGCCATTATTTCTGAAGCCAGAACAGAGAGCTGGAGAAAAGCACAACCTGTCATGACCTGGATTCACAGTGTCCTGGGCATGAAGCCAGAAGGCAGCTCTAAGGTCATCTAGTTGGACCTCCTGAATAGCACAGGCTGGAGAATTACACCCAGTGGTTTCTGCATCGAGCCCATAGCTTATGGTTGAGCTAGAGCCTATCTTTCAGGAAGGCATGCCCATCTTGATTTAAAGACTCCAAGTGTCCCTTGTTTACCTGGTTTGGGGGTTCGGTCATCCCTATGTAAATTGTTCTAAGGGTTAATCCCCTGCACCATTAAAAACATGGACCTTATTTCTAGTCTGAATTTGTCTAGTTCCAGCTTCCAGCCATTGTATCTTGTTGTGCCTTTATCTGCTAGAGCAATGCTTCTCAAGCTATCGGATGGGGCGGACTGGCAATTTTTTTTCCAATGTGCCAGGGACCGGTGCCATAATATTATCCTGTTCAACGCTCTTATGAGGAAACTCGCTGCAGACCGGCCTCCGATGGCTTGTGGACCGGCATCGGTCCGCGGACCACCACTTTGAGAAGCACTATGCTAGAGGAGCGGTTCTTAAATTTCATTGCACTGCGACCCCCTTCTGACAACAAAAATTACTGCACAACCCCAGGAGGGGAGGACTGAAGCCTGAGCCCGTCTGAACCCCCCTGCACTGGGTAGGGGGCCAAAACTAAAGCCCAAGACCCACCGCCCCAGGCCAGGAGGCCAAAGCCAAATGGCAAAGGCCTCAGCCCCAGGGAGGAGGCCTGTAACCTGAGCCCCACCACCCAGGGCTGAAGCCACTGGGCTTCAGCTTTGCCCAAGGCAGTAGGACTCAGGCTTAGGCCCCAGGCCCCAGCAAGTCTAAGCCAGCCAGCCAGCCCTGGTGACCCCATTAAAATGGAGTCCTGACCCATGGTTTGAGAACTGCTGTGCTAGGCTAAAGAAGCCTTTAGCAAATGATCCCTGCTCTCCATGTAACATAGAACCGGACTCTGGTCCAGTCAAGCTGCTCCCAGCCCAGGACAAGGGAGTGGCTGGGGTCTCATCTGATCCTCCCCTCCCAGATAGTGTAAAGCCAGCTCTAACCTAGGCATGGCCCCAGGGACCATCCTGGCATCTGACAGTTGCTAGTATGCAGAGGTGCCCCAGTTACATGCTTTTGTGACAGCTTAGAAACTCTGCTGGATGCAGCACTAACTGCTCCTTATCAACGGGCTCGCATGGAGGTCAGCAGAAGTCAGTCTGACTCCAGTGGGACTTGAATCCAGCCTTTGCTAGGGTGCATGCATATGGAGTGCCTCTGCCTTGAAGGGTCTGATTTTCAGAAGCGCTTTGTACCAGCAGTTCCCACTGAGCCAATGAGGATGGAGGGTGTTCTGCACTTCTGGGTCCTAACCGCTCTCCTCACATGACCATATACACCTTGCGCCTGCGCAGTGCACCACTTTCACTCACTGAGATGAACCCCATTCCCTTCAAACCAAACATAGGCCTGCTCCTCTATCCAGGCCAAGGGGCTGCTTTCTGACCTCTGCCAGTGTGTGCAGCTAGCTATAGACTTCCTCACATGGAGAGGGTGTATTTTGTCCATTCACTAAACACAAAAATAATAGCAGGGGCTGAGCCGGAGCTTCCAGACAAAATGCCCTTTCTGTCAAAGACCCATGGTGGGAAATTTCAGACTCAAAGGTTTCAGGGGCTAATGAGTGTGAAAAACCATTGGGCTGGGTCATGGCAGCATGGCAAGACAATGCATCTCGTACTTCAGAACCTACATTTCAGTTTTAAAAATCTGAAGCTTCTAACCTTTATGACTATGCAGAAAACCTTCAAAAACAGGAAGCAAGTCCAATTAATGTAGTGACACCTCCCTGAGTCTGCAGAGAGCCTGAAGCAAGAGCTCTGAGCAGTGTGAACTGCCCTATTCATCTCAAGGGGGTACTTAGCCTGGTACCTAATGGTAGTATTTTAAATTTCAGCATTGTGAAATATTGCACTGCTGGTCAAAGCTCACCACAAAGAAACGGGCAATGGTCAGTGGGTGTCACTGCATACTGAGCATGGAAGGAAAGCGAGGGAAACACAGATTGGAAAGATCCGCATGATCCGTTGCAGACGGCATCTTCTTTTGGTGTGATGAGTGGGTGGAGCTTGGGATATGGGTGGAGCCTGAGCAATGCTGAGAGTTATTTTTCCAATCTGACACCTGGTGAAAATCAGGGGAAGAGGGGCCGTGATAGAAAATGTTTTGATGGGTGCTGCCAAGGTCCTGCCGTGCTGTAAACATCTGCAGCACAGGCACGCACAACAACAACACAAAGGAGACCGAACTGGAGTCCTGAGCTCCGTGGGTGACTCTCCAGTGTGTTGAGACCTTGAGGGGAGAAACAGGAAGAGAGGTACTGCTCCTGCAGGAAGGATATGATGCCACAGGTGGTGCTGTGACAGATCAGCTGCCTGGAGTGTCCGGTATCAAGGCATACAATGGTGGAGAGGGAAGGGGGTTGGCCCATGTCGCCCAGGCATTCTGGCTCTGCTTCAAAGCCCACTGACTTCAGTGTCAGCTCAGGCCTTTAAACTCCATCTGCACTGAAGCCCTTGTGGGTGCCAAACCAAGCCCTGGAGTAGTTGTGGGACCCCACAATGCGAAAGGTTCCCAATTGTTGCCATGACTGGAGTGATTGCACCTGCCCCCAGCAAGCAGGGGTGCCCATGTCCAGCTGTGCAACGGGCGCTGGGCATAGGGGTGAAAGTAACTTACAGGACTTACCCGGTACTGCCGGAGTCCTGAGGGGGGCATGGCCTCATCCAGAAGAGGTGTGGCCTCAACCAGAAGAGGTGGGGCCTCTCAAGATTTAAAGGCCCTGGGGCACCAGCTGTGGCTGGGAGCCCCAGGGCCTTTAAATCAACCCGAGGCTCCCAGCTGCAGAGGTGGCTGGGAGCCCCGAGGGCTCAGGGGAAAATTAAAGGGCCGTGGAGCTCTGGCCACTGCAGAGCTCCGGGCCCTTTAAATCTCCACCACAGCTCCGGCTGCCGGAGCTGTGGGCGGGATTCAAAGGGCTCTGGGCTGCCTGCAAGTTCAGGGAGCTCTGAGCCCTTTAAATCAGGCCCCAGCCCAGCCGCCAGAGGCGCGGCTGGGATTCAAAGGGCTCTGGGTTGCCCGCTGCGGCTGGGAGCCCAGAGCCCTTTAAATCCCTGCCGTGGAAGACGGTGCGGTCCGGCATGGTGTACTGGCTCTTGCCGGTACACCGGACCAGACAGGACTGGTTTACTTTCACTTCTGGCTGGGCAGGACATCTGGCGGCAAGGCCTGCCTCCAGCACGGTGATGCCAACTCTCCCGACTTCCTTGCGAGTCTTGCCATCACTGGTGTTCGTCTTCGAGCCCTGGCTGGGGGAATCTGTGGGTGGCAGGTGATCCCATGCTCTGCTATACACAAAGCGGGCTCCAGTGGTGCAATGGGTTAGTGCACAGTACTTATAAAACAGTTCTGCGTGGAGTGATGCTGAGGTTGTGAGTTTAAGCCTCATCTGGAGCACCAGTTTTGGGGGATTTGATAGCAGCCTTCAACTACCTGAAGGCAGGTTCCAAAGAGATGGAGCTAGGCGGTTCTCAGTGGTGACAGATGACAGAACAAGAAGCAATGGTCTCAAGTTGCAGTAGGGGAGGTCTGCTTTGGATATTAGGAAACCACTAGGAGGGTGGTGAAGCACTGGAATGGATTACATAGGGAAGTGGTGGAATCTCCATCCTTAGAGGTTTTTAAGGCCCGGCTTTACAAAGCCCTGGCTGGGATGATTTAGTTGGTGTTGGCCAGTGCCATAATGAGGGCAAGGTGAGTGAGGCACTTGCTCGGGTGTGGAAGGTGAGGGGTGCAGAAAGTTTATTATTTGGAGGCAATTCGGCGGCAAGTCCTTCCCTCCGAGAGGGACTGAAGGACCTGCCACTGCATTGCCATTGGTCGTCAGCTAGGGAGAGGGGCGGTACGTCCGGCTGTTTGGCAGAAATTTGGCAGCGGGTCCCTCAGTCCCTCTCAGAGGGAAGGACCTGCCGCCGAATTGCTGCCAAAGAATGGCGGCAATTTGGCGGCAGGTCCTTCCCTCTGAGAGGAACCCACTGCCAAAGAGCCGGACGTGCTGCCCCTGTCCCTTGCCTCAGGCGCAAAAATCCCTAGTTATGGCTCTGGTGTTGGTCCTGCTTTGAGCAGGGGATTGGACTAGATGACCTCCTGAAGTCCCTTCCAACCCTGATATTCTATGATTCTATACACTCCCAGCACTGCACTGGGCAGGACAGGGGGACCCATGCAGTGAGCGGGAGCGACGGGCACACAACGCAGAAGGCAGATATCCAAATGCAACTGCTGCGGTTTGAAAACTGCTTGTGGCTTTTAATCCTGGCATGTGCGTTTTGAAGCCTGACGCAGGGTTTCCGGGAGCGAAGGCGTGACGATGCTGCAGCTGGGCCTCAGCTCTCCTGCCTGCTGCTCTGAGGGCTACCACCTTGGCTCTGTCACTGGTCACTTTCCAAAGAGAATCAGCAGAAGGGCTAATTGTCCACGGGCTCACCAGCCTGGTGACCCCTCCCTCATCCAACTGTAATCCCACCAGCCATCCCCACTTCCCCCCACAGAGGGCCTGCACAGCCACAGAGAGTCCCAAGTCTGGATCATGCACCAGGCCCAGACCCACTGGACACCCCTCTCTGAACCTGGGAGCAGGAAGCCCTTAATGCAGGTTGAAAAAGTCTCAGACTTAAACTTTCCCCAAAGCTCCAGTTGTGGAATCAGTTGTTCTCAGAAGCAGGGCCCAGTGTGGGGCAGTGCTCTAGTGGCAGCCAGGGAGAGGGCAAGGAAGCATCTTCTTACATTCTGGGCTACCTTTTCTGCACATATGCCTCTTTGGGGCACATGTGCAGACCCCCAGCTAAGACCAGAGCATCTGGTAACTTGCAACCAAAGCCCTGGGTACAAACAATGTCCAGGACTGCCCAGAGGTGGGGGGCAAGTGGGGCAATTTGCCTTGGGCCTTGCAGGGGCCCTCACAAGAGTTTTTCGGGGGTCCTGGAGTGGGGTCCTTCACTCGCTCCAGGGGCCCCGGAAAACTCTTGTGGGGCCCGGGCCCCCGGAGCTTCTTCCACTCCTGGTCTTCGGTGGCAGGAGGCTGCGCCGCTGAAGACCCCAGGCCCTCTGAATCCTCTGGGCGGCCCTGACAATGTCATCAGATGGTCACATCCACTTCTCATCCAGGCTGTTGTATCCACTTCCAATAGCACCAAGATCCATTGTTCTGTTGCCTCTCTGCCACTGGTTGGAGTGTGGCTGCCATGCAGGGAATGGTGGGGGGGGGAGTGCTTCCCGGCACAGGTGCTACAGGAGCTGGGCTGGACCTGGGCCCAGTGCATTGGTTTGCATGAGCCCAGTGCCTTTGTGTGGACATGATGAGGTGCATACAAACAGTGCGAAAGCTGCTGGAGTTGCATGTTTACCCTTGAAAGAGAGCAGCTCTTTAATGCAGATAGAATGTCCCCTCTCAGCACCCCCACTGAGACAGCCCAGGAGCAGGGGAACATTATGGGCTTAGAGAAGGGAGGTGAGAATTCAAAGCCGATTATCTGTAGCTCCTGAGCTGTGAGGAAAGTGCAGGTGACTAAACTCAGGCGTGGCCTACATGAGGAATTAAGTCAGTAGAACTATGTTGCTCAGGGGTGTGAAAAATCCACACACACCCCTGAGTGAAGTGGTTAAACAGACCTAGGCCCTGGTGTAGACAGCACTTAGTCAAGAGGAGAATTCTCCCACTGACCTAGCTACCGCCTCTCAGGGAGGTGGAGTATCTACCCCAAAGGTAGAACCCCTCCCATCGGCGTATGAGGTGTTGCCACTGTGTTGCTGCTGTCACGTGTAGATAAGCCCTTAGTGTGGCTCAGCTCCGTGCTCTATCACAGTCTGTTTGCAGCGCTGAGGCTTCAGAAGAAAGGTGCATGTCCCAGCTGTCTCTTGCCTGTTGCAGAGTCTTGTGCCATAGGACAGAGTGGGGGCCCATTGTGCCCCTGGATCCTGGAAGCCGAGCGCCATGGTTGTTGGAAGGACAGTGGAGAGTCTGACTCAGGTACAGTAGCGCCAACAGTTCAAACATGATCGCTAATTTCAGCTACCTCCATATGTGGGGGCCCAACCTCGGCCTGACTAATTCTCAGAGGTGCTGCTCCCCTATTCCAAGAGAAGGCAGTGGGACCTCTGGGTGCTCAGCACATTAGAAAATCAGGCCCACGGTGTCTCGAGGGGCACCCTACATCAGTGGACTCCTCACAGTTTTGGTCTTAGTGTCTAATTTTGTAGCAGTCCTGGGTCTACCCTTCCTCCAACTGTGTGAGTCCATGCCATGCTGCCAAGCTCCACAGGGACTGAGGCCTTGGGGGTCCCATTGAGTGTGTGTGAAGGGAAGGATGTGGTCTGAGGAGAGGAGCAGTGGCATGGTGAGAAGGAAGAAAAGGGACTGTTCAATGCCTAGAGTTTTATACGCAAAGGTTTGGGGAGCCCACATCTCTAGACCACTTGTCTCTGCCATTGAGCTGTGGGTGCTTGTCCCTGTTAAAGGGGCCACACAGGACATTTTAACACCATTGGTTCAGTGCCAGGGTCTTGCTGCTCAACATGTGACATGTTGGCATCCATGCTGGGGAGCTAAGATGTCACGGGGATGAGCTCTAAGAACTGTTTGTTTCTGTTTCTTTATGCAGCCAACGCTCGATTTTCGATGGCATGGGAGGCGAGCAGGAGGCCTGACGTCCAGTCATTTTTAATGAAAGGGGGTGGGAAACGCTTAGACCCAAGTTTTATGAGAGGAAAAACTGTAAAGTCTCCTCACTCCAAAGTGCTTTGATTTATTTGCTTCAAACCTGGAGAGAAAATTCCACTCAGAGAGAACCCACAAACTGTGAAGGCCAAAATAACATTTCTATGGAAAGAGATAGGGAGGGTTTATAATGGAACCTGATGAAAGCTGAACTGCTGAGAAGCTCTTGTGTCTCACTAATGATGATAACACTTTCCAAAGGCTGTCTCTCACCCCTGCCAGCCTGACCACCTCCTCCATGAGCCCCCCTTATTCTGTCCTAGCATAGACATTCGCTTCTGCCCTTGCCTGAGGTTACTTCCAGTTTGCTCAAAGGGACGGAGGAGGGACAGAAACTTAAAAATTCCACGTAACCCTGGTTTTTGCAACCTTCACTTGTCAGATGACTTTATGGAAGATAAACACTCTGCTAGATGTATCAGCTATTGGCTTTGTGGCGCTAAAGGGGCTTCTCCCTTAACCGGCAGGCAGATGCTACTCCCCCATCCCTCTTTGAGGATTAGAACTCACTGGCAGTATGGGTGCTTATATGTCCCAATGGCACTGTCTGAGCACTCCCGGGTTTCTAAAAGCAGGAACCCCCTAGCAGTCACTCCCTCCCTCTGCCTTCTGGACAGGCAGGAGAGCCCTGGGTCATCAGTGGGTGCCCTGGGAGGAGAGCTCGCTGAAAGGTAAGTGTCAGAGCTGAGTGTTGCAGTGTATGGCTCTGTGCTGCAGCCCTCCTGCTGGAGGACAGAATTCCCACTCCCCTCTCTCCCCTCTGCCTGTGCTCTTTGCACCCGTCCCCAGCAGCCCAGCTGCCCTTCACAGTCACTGTTAGTTCCCTCTCTGGTGAGAGCCCAAAGGGTCCCATTTGGCAGGGTGAGTGTCTCAAAGGTGGGACTGTGGGAGCCCTCACAGTTCTCACTGTGGCTGGGGGCTTGCCATACTGAAAATCCATCCACTTCTCCAGGGGTCTGACGTGGGCCCCCAGTTCTGGAAATGCAGGTGCCAAGTGCCAGGCTGTTCACAGGGAAAGGTTAGGCGTCAGAGCAGGGGACGTGGCAGCAGCGCTCCTTCTGAACACAGGCCAGTCAATGCAACTGCATCCGCTCACACCTTCAGCCTCTCCTGCACCCTCACACACAGCCTGGCTCCAGGGCCACACAGAGTCTAACAGAGACATATACAACCATGCCTAGATACAGACAAACACACACACACATGCCTCTAGATCCACATGTGCACACACACATGGCTAGACATGCACAGCTGTGCCTCTCGTTACGCACACATGGCTAGACACGCAGAGCTGTGCCTCTCGTTTTACACACACACACACACACACACACACACAGAGCTAGACAAGCACCGCTGTGCCTCGTTATACACACACACACACATATCTGGCTAGACACACACAGCTGTACCTCTTGTTACACACACACATGACTAGACATGCACAGCCATGCCTCTTGTTACACACCCACCCACCCCTAGACATGCATAACCATGCCCCTAGATACACATGTGCACGCATACACACACACATGGCTAGACAGATACATTGGCTGTCCCTCTTGTTACACACGTACACACATACAGCTAGACATGCCAGTCATGCCTCTCATTACACACACACACACACACGACTAGACACGCACAGCCATGCCTCTCATTTTACACACACACAGAAACATGCCTGCAGATACCCCTCTCTCTGATAGCTACATCCATAAATGCCGCCTTCATGCCCACAGAGCCGCCCCGCACCTGCACTCACATTTGGACAGGTGTTGGCTCCCCAGCGGTTGAGTTCAGTTATTCTGGTGCCCTCAGCCCTGCAGTTGCCCCGTCCTGAGATTTGGGTTGCTGCTGATGGTGGTGGCTGCACACTGGCACTAGTAGACAGGGAGGAGAGCGTGGCTGGTCTGGATTAGCGTCACTTCCCTTCCCAGCAGCAGACTCGACTTTCTGACCCCCACATATGGGCAGGAGCTGGTTCCTGGGTTCCAGCCCCTTTCACTAACAACACCAAGCCCTACTTGGACATAATCCCTCACAGCCATCTCAGGCGTGCTCCAGTGAAGGAAGTCTGCCAGCCACGCTCCTTGCACAATGTTGCAGGGGTGACCTATTCCCACAACTCTCCTCCTCACATCTCACACGTCAGCCCTTGCTGGAATCCATTTCCACACCCAGCTCCCTTGGGAAGCCACTATTACTTCACCCAGACACATATGCAGTTGGCCCGCTGGCCCCCGCTTGCAGTGAGTAACTGCTCTGCTCACCACAGCAATAGTCCAGAGCTGACACAGCCACCACCAGTGCTGTCTGGGGGGCTGGCAACCAGCTCAGCATGAGGTTGGTACGGCTGCCCACGCAGCTTCTCCCTCCTGCTGGGTGTATTTTTCTCTCTGCGCATGACTCTTCTCCTCTTGAACTGGCTCCTGGTGAAGTGACCATAGGGCTAATCAGTGCCTGGGAGGGGCTGTGCCCTCCTCCCATCCTCTGAGCAAAACAGGGAGCGTTCTCTGCACAAAGTGTGTGCGACCCTCTGCAGTGTTTGGATCCCCAGAATGGCAGCCCCTGGAGTGAGTGTGCACAAGGGAGCATGGGTGGGTGGGGGCAGGGCTTTCATATGACAGAAAGAATAGTTAGAAAACACGGCTGAAGAGGAGGGTCATTGCCAGGCTGAGAGGGTCTGTTCCAGATCTGAAACCCTCGTCCTTGTATGCCAGACCCCATGTAAGACGGATTCCCATCAACACTCCACAGATCATAGAATCATAGAATATCAGGTTTGGAAGGGACCTCAGGAGGTCATCTAGTCCAACCCCCTGCTCAAAGCATGACCAATCCCCAACTAAATCATCCCAGATCATACAACTGGAGGTAGTGTCCTCTTTAAACCCATAGCTGAGAGTCCAGAGCTACTTCAGTCCCACTTCTCACCCACCCCTTTGCCCCAGGACCTTGTCTTGGAGCTCCACGATACACTCCCAGCTATGCAGGCTGCAACGAGGTAATTGACACCACCATCCCCCCCACAGCATCTAACATTTACATGAGATGAATGAACCGCTCGGCACATGGCTCTTGTGCAGTTCGTTTTCACTGCTGGATGCATGAAGAGCAGAGACTGAGCTGGCGGGACCTTTCCTTGGGGGCTTGTTGGCTTTGCCATTTCCTAGCTTTCTGGCTTTGTGTCCCCAGTGCTGGGGAGGCTTCTGGCCCTGGGTCCTGTGACTGGGAGTGACTGGCATCCTGTACCTACCATGTCTGCTCAGCCCCAGTAACCACCTGGCTTGAGGGAGCTGTCTTCCAGGGCTGGAGCCTGTGTGCTGCTGAGGGGTTCCCATTCCTTCCAGCTTTGCTGAGTTAAGGGGTTTCCTAGCATCTTCCCCTCATGAGGGGATTGTCCTTCCCAGTCCAGCTGTCTAGGGAGAGCAATGGGATTTCCGCCTCCCCTCCTCACAGATACTGAGGAAGGTGACGTTGTGGAACAAGCTCTCTCAGCCCTGCATGGCTCAGTGTTCCTAGTGTGTGAGGTGGGTGGGAGAGGGAGTGTCCCCCTCCCTCCTGCTCCTGCACCCCGCTTACCCCATCTTCCATAGAACAGGGCTCAGGATGGAGGGAGCTTGCAGCAGCTGCGGTCTTAGCAAGCTGATCTAATTAACAAGGCAGTGTACTTAAGGGAAATGTGCATATCTTTCTCCATTACTGATGCCTTGCAGAGTGAGAGAGTTAACCCTTGATGGCTCAGCCAATTGCTAGTTCATCATTTAGCAGTATGGGAAATATCCCACCTTCTGACTCCTCCACCTCAACCAAGCTTCACAATCATCATCACTGTGTACCAAATTGTTTGTTTAAAACTTATAGTGTGTGTGTGTGTGTACACATATATAATATAGTATTTTGTCTGGTGAAAATTTTTTCCCTGGAACCTAACTCCCTCATTTACATTAAATCTTATGGGGAAATTGGATTTGCTTAACATCATTTTGCTTAAAGTCGCATTTTTCAGGAACATAACTACAATGTTAAGTGAGAAGTTACTGTACTGCGGTAGGATGTCGGACAGGGCAGGAGCTGATGAGCTCTTGCATTTCCATTCTGGGCCGGAACAGATCGATACTGAACAAAGAGCACTGTTGAGCCCACTGGCTTTGTGCCAGTGCTCAGGCAGAACTGAGGGCACACATGGGCTCAGAGCCTGCCCTGCAATGAGTTATAAACCAATGCCTTTGTGCCGATGAACTCCCCACAAAGCAGAAGGGTGGAGCAGCCATCACAGCCCTCCATATATACAAGCCCTGTGATGCTGGCCTGGGTAGCTCATGCCCGTGGCAGCTCCCCAGCATGCCCCACATCACAGCTAGTACAACCCTGCAGTGCCCTGGCCTGCCCCAGAGCTCCTCGAGGGGTTGGTTAATGGTTTGCTGTCTCTCACAGGCCTTGTTCAGTCTGGCTGTCCCTCAGCTTGATACAACCATGGAGCCTGGAGCCACCTGAAATGTTTTGAGGATTCATGTAGGCCAATGTTTTCCATTGTGGTTCCCACCCCAAACCATTAGGCATCCAATGGAGTGACTGTAAGCTTTCTGGGGCAGGGGTGTCGGAGAAACTCTGTCTCCACTGAAGTCAGTAACCAAACTCCCACTGACTTCAATGGGCCATCACCCACTGGAGACCGGAGACGTTACCTTCATCATCAGTATAGCGAGCCCTGCTGCAGACTCCGCCATAGCCACAAAGCCAGAAGCAGCGCACAGGCTGCCCAGGAATGCATGGCCAGCACAGCCCATGGAGGGGTCTTAGAGCCTGCTCTGGGTGTTTGCTGCTCAGTCCTTCCCGACTGGCAGACAGAAGTTTGCTATTTCCCGCCACCGTTAGCACTATCTGTCCTGTAAAAGGCACCTGGCTAGGAGAGAGGGGAGGTAAGCAGGGAGACGGGACTGTCACTGTCCTGACACTGCTGTAGGGATCAGTTCATGCTGGATCAGTCTGAACTCCATGCAGGCAGGCGTGGGGAGTGGTGGCCACAGGGCAGTGCCTGTAAGATAGCAGTGACCAAGCACTCTAGAAAGCCAGGGGTTACATTTGATTGGGTTATTACACAAGGCCAAAGGGATGCAGAGTCTTTTTTTCAAGGAGTTCATGGGATCTGGGGAGCCAGTATATGATCCCCCACAGCCTCAAGAGATATGGGAATTGTATCTTTGTCTTCTGGTTGTTAAGCAGCCCACAGCCTGGACAAAGTTCTGCCTAGGGCTCGTGGTTGGGCATTGCCCTTCCCACGTATGTGCCCCCCACCCCATGCCATGGCTAGCTTCGGATGTGGGTTCATTCCCCAGCTCACAGCACAGCAAGCGCCCATCCCATGTGGCAGACCTTCACTCACCCGGCTGCCCACGGCTCCTGATATGACTCTGACACCCCCCACCCCAGAGAGGCCTGGGGACACCAGGCTCCCTCTCCCCTGCTCCCAGCATTCTAGGAAACTCCTTCCATTCCCTTCCGCATTCCTGTGTTCCTTGGCCCCTCTCCCCTCCTCTGACATGCATCCTGTTTGCTAAACACATAGCACCAGCCTGAGTCACCCGATGGCTTCTGCAGGTGACGGAAGGCTAACAATAGCCAACAAAAGGAGGATGTCTCCTCTCCCCGCACGCCCAGACCAGTCTGGAAACCTCCATCTGAAGGGCCTTCGAGGAAGCTGCTAATAGGAGAGAGTGGCCGCCTGGGGCTGGCTCGATCCCCACCGGACACACGCCTTCCAATGAGTTTTGTCCTGTTGACAGTTGTTTGTTTGGGGCTAGGAGGGAAGGAGTGATGGGAGACGGCCTTGGTGGGATGGTGCAGGGCTGGGGCTCAGCTGGGAGCAGCACTCCCTGGCACAGATCCCAAGGCCTGGGTGGTCATACTGCCTGCCTAGCCACCCCACAGAGGATGTCGGGCACCCCTACTCCCTTCCTGCCTTCCCAATCCTGATGGCAGAAGGGCTGCAGGGCTCCCTGATCCTGCCCACTTACAGAGAGGTCTGCAGGGCCATGCAGTGAGAGCAAGTTTGCCTGGGGAGAAGCAAAACCACTTCCTGTCATCAGCATGACAAGGCTGCGAGTCTCAGAGAGAACTGGGTGGGGGGGAAACATCCCTCGGGGCTTTTTTCTTGCTCCTAATGGGGAAGAGGTTTCCTGGGGTCCCAGAGAGGATGAGCTCCCAACTGGCTGGGGAGAGTTCCCTTTCCTCTTTCCCTGATGGGGGAAGAGGCTAGGCATCAGGTCTAGTGCAAGCAGATGGAGCCCTGAGGGTCACTGCTCCCAGGGTCTTTGTCCCTCAGTTCAGCCACTGGCTCCTTCCAATCCCTCCAGATCCTGTGCTGGCCTCTTCTGCGCTGAGCTGCCCCTTCACACTCCTGTGCCTAACCTGTTATTCCCCGCACTGACAGTCTGGGCCAGTTGTGGCTGAACTCAGCACATACAGTGGAGCTGCCCATGGGCTTTTTGCTCTGTCAAGTGCTGTGCGTGTCTGTGGTGCTAGAAGGATGAACTGGTAGCTGAAGAACAGGGCTGAGAGTCCCAAATTCAGAGATTCCAAGGCCAGAAGAGACCACTGTCATCATCCAGTCTCCTGGTTAACACAGGGCAGAGACCTGCCCCACAATAATCCCTAGGACAGATCTTTTAGATCTTGATTTAAAAAATGGTCAGTGATGGAGAAATCCACCATGACCCCTGGTAAATTTTGCCAGTGGTTAATGACTCTCACTGTTACAAATTTGACCTTATTTCCTGTCTGATTTTAACTAGCTTCAACTTCCAGCCATTGGATCGTGTTAGATCAGGGGTCGGCAAACTTTCAGAAGTGTAAAAGCAGCAGAGAATCCTGTGGCACCTTATAGACTAACAGACGTTTTGGAGCATGAGCTTTTGTGGGTGAATACCCACTTCGTCAGATGCATGTAGTGGAAATTTCCAGGGGCAGGTATATATATGCTAGCAAGCAAGCTAGAGATAACGAGGTTAGTTCAATCAGGGAGGATGAGGCCCTGTTCTAGCAGCTGAGGTGTGAAAACCAAGAGAGGAGAAACTGGTTCTGTAGTTGGCAAGCCATTCACAGTCTTTGTTCAATCCTGAGCTGATGGTGTCAAATTTGCAGATGAACTGAAGCTCAGCAGTTTCTCTTTGAAGTCTGGTCCTGAAGTTTTTTTGCTGCAAGATGACCACCTTAAGGTCTGCTATAGTGTGGCCAGGGAGGTTGAAGTGCTCTCCTACAGGTTTTTGTATATTGCCATTCCTAATATCCTAACTTCAGGACCAGACTTCAAAGAGAAACTGCTGAGCTTCAGTTCATCTGCAAATTTGACACCATCACCATCTATAAAATATAACTAAACTATTGTTGTATGTAAAGTAAATAAGGTTTTTAAAATGTTTAAGAAACTTCATTTAAAATTAAATTAAAATGCAGAGCCCCCTGGACTGGTGGCCAGGACCCAGGCAGTGTGACTGCCACTGAAAATCAGCTTGTGTGCTGCCTTTGGCATGTCTCACAGGTTGACCACCCATGTGTTAGACCTTCCTCTGCTAGACTGAAGAGCCCATTATTAAAGATTTGTTCTGCATGTAGGTATTATAGACTGTGATCAAGTCACCCTTTTGCCTTGTGAAGCTAAGTAGAATATCAAGGTTGGAAGGAACCTCAGGAGGTCACCTAGTCCAACCTCCTGCAATTTGCCTCAGGCCCTGGAGGGGCCCCCATGAGAGTTTTTCAGGGCCCCTGGAGCAGGGGTCCTTCACTTGCTCTGGGGGCCCCGGAAAACTCTTGCAAGGCCCAGGAGCTTCATTCACTCTGGGGGCAAATGGGTCCTTCTGCTCTGGGACCCGCCACTAAAGTGAGCGGAAGACCAGTGGCGGGGGGCCCTTCCACCCCGGGACCTGCTGCTGAAGTGACATGTCTTTGGCGGCAGGGGCCCCCTGCCGCCAAAGACCCCAGAATCCTCCGGGGGGCCCTGCTCAAAGCAGGACCAATCCCCAGACAGATTTTTGCCCCAGACCCCTAAGTGGCTACCTCATGGATTGAACTCACAACTCCGGGTTTAGCAGGCCAATGTTCAAACAACTGAGCTATTCCTCCCCCTGTCAGACTGAGGTCACTCAAGGGCAGGTTTGCTAATCCTTTAATCATTCTCAAAAACAACAAGGAGTCTGGTGGCACCTTAAAGACTAATGGATTTATTTGGGCATAAGCTTTCGTCGGTAAAAAAAACACTTCTTCCCATGCATCTGAAGAAGTGGAATTTTTTACCCATGAAATCTTATGCCTCAAAAAATTTATTAGTCTTTAAGATGCCACTGGACTCCTCGTTGTTTTTGTGGGTATAGACTAACATGGCTACCCCTCTGATATTTTAATCATTATCATGGCTCTTCGCTGAATCCTGTGCAATGTATTAACATCCTTGGGCACCAGAACTGGACACAGGATTCCAGCAGCCGTTGCACCAGTGCCAAATCCGGAGGTAAAATAACCTCTCTACTCCTACCTGAGATTCCCCTGCTTATGCATCCCAGCATCACATTAGATCTTTTGGCCACAGCAGTGTTCTGGTAGCTCATGTGCAGCTGATTATCCAACCCTCTCACACCCAAAAAAGATCTTTTTCAGAATCACTGCTCCCAGGGTAGAGTCACCCATCATATAAGTACGGTCCCCATTCTTTGTTGCTAGATGTTTACATTTACATTTAGGGTCAGGGTTCCTGAGTTCTGTTCCCAGCTCAGAGAGGGATGTGCAGTCTGGTGCATTAGAGCAGAGACAGAGAGACAGGATCACTAGGATCTTCTCCCAGCTCTGCTACAAATTCCCCATGTGATCTTGGGACATTATTGACTTGCTACCTTTGCTTTGCATTTCCTCATCCCCCAGCCCTGGCCAACATCCCAGGGATCCCCTCCCTTCTCCTGCCACTGAGTGAGCCCTGTGGGTGTCTGATCTCCAGGGAGGCTTTGTTTCCTCAGCCTTGTTTTGCCAGAGGGGCCCAGAGAGGCAAGTCAGCCCAGGAGAGAGTCCTGAGTGCAGTGGCTCCCCTGTCTGGCACTCACAGGGTTAAGTGCAGGAATGTGGTGCTTGGGAGGGTCTGAATAATTGGCTCTAGGCTGTGGATGCAGGGTCTGTGCCCTCTGCCCCCGGGGCCGTGACCTCTGCCCAGGCGGTAAGTGCGGATTCAGCCCATGGGCCATGCAGTCCACACATGGATTTCATTCCACGGGTGGGATAGCCAGCCCCGCCCACAGACCAGTGTCCCATGCACAGGGGTGGCTCAGCTGGCAGGGGATGGGGCTCTCCCTCAGCCTGAGCCTGCCTCCCAGGCCCAGGGAGTCCCCAGGGAGTGCCCAGCCAGCTTTGGTCCTGTCCAGCAGCCCAAGGGCCGAGTTCGTAACTGTCAAACAGAGAGGAGAGGGAGCGCCCCCAGTGTGCTCTCCACAGTCTCTGTGCTGAGGGGAAGCCAAGCCCACATCGCAGCAGCCAGGCAGGGGCCTGGGGGAGCGACGAAGGGGGGAGGGAGAGATTTGTTTTCACTTTTCACTAATTACTGCGGTGGAAATAAACCTTGGCCTCCTGTTGCCAAGGCAACTTCACTTCACATCACTGAGAAACTTTCGTTGCCATAACAATTAAAGTCAGCTTCCTGGACCAGAGCCATTTGGTCCCCACTGGGCCCAAAGAGGGGCAGCCCTGCTCTAGCCTGTTCAGCCCAAGCAGGCAGCACATCCCTCCCTCAGTTGAGCTAGTGAAGAAGCACCCTTGGGTACGGGCCTTCTGGGGCTGTGAGTGCCCATGGGCAAGGCGGCTAGGGGATGCCGCCAGCTGCAGGTTGTTGATGAAGTGAACATGTCAAGTCTCAGCATGTTGCTAGAGGGAGCTAGCAGCACCGAGGTGTGACCGCAGCCTGGGGGAGGCTGTGTGTGTAAGCCTTCCCTGGGGTCAGCGTGGGAGAAGGGACGAGGGAGGACAGAGCATTGCCCAGCTGGCCTATGAAGACCCCGCACAGCACCGAGCCTGCTCACTCCCACCTGCAATGTCCTCAGGGGACAACTCCCATTCTAGGTGAGCCTTGGCTTGGAGCGCTGCAGCTATGCTGCTGCCCAGCCATCCCAGAGGGCTGCTGGGGCAGGGCCAAATGCCAGAGGGATGTTGCTGCTTGGGGTGTTGGGTGCTGCTAAGAGCTGAGTGGGGATTAGGGGAGCGCCCTCCCTCAGAAGTCTGGATGGTTCCCTGTGCACAGCATCCCCAGCTGGGCTCCAAGGCACCGGGGGAGGAGAAGGTTGCACGCTGAATATTGGGCTTCCTCGTTGGGGCCCCAGCTACATGGCTTTGCAGGAGGCCAGACTGGCTGGAGTAGGCCCCAGCAGGCCTGGGAGGTGGCTTTCCTGCCAGAATATGGGCCACACCCCCAGGGGACTTGGTTACTCCACTGGGAAGCTGGTAGAACGCAATAGTGGCTTTTCCGTAGCCTCTGACTGCCAGCTCCAAGGGCTGCCCATGGGGAAGGGGGTGCTGCCCATGGGGGCTGGGGTCAGAGTGGACAGTGCTAGTGCTGGGCAGGTCGCACTCCAGCAACATGTGCAAATTGCACCCCTTTGTGCCTCCTCGAACTGAGGGCTAGGGGCGAGATGGGTGCAGCTTGTGGTTATGAACAGAGCCAGTCCCGTGTGCTTAGAGCAGGGGTCTCAAACTCAAATGACCAAAAGGGCCACATGAGGTCTAGTCCGTTGGCTCGAGGGCCGCACTACTGACACCCCCACCCTCACTGCCCCTGGCCCTGTCCCCACTCCACCCCTTCCATTAGGCCCCGCCCCTGCCCCTCCTCTTCCCACCCCTTCCCTGCCCCTTTCCACCCCCTTCCCCAAAGTCCCCACCCCAACGCTGCCCCTTCCCTGTCACCAGGGGGTGCAGGAGGGGTGCAGGGTGTGGCAGGGGGCTCAGGGCAGGGAGTTGGGGTGTGGGGTGCAAGAGGGGTGAAGGGTGCGGCAGGGGATTGGGGTGGAGGATGCAGCTGGTGGCTCAGGGCAGGGAGTGCAGAAGGAGTGCAGGGTCTGGCAGGGGGGCTCAGGGCAGGGAGTTGGGGCGCAGGAGGGGTGTGGGCAGGGCCGGCTCCAGGCACCAGCTCAGCAAGCAGGTGCTTGGGGCGGCTAAGGGGAAGGGGCAGCACGTTGAGCTCTTCGGCAGCAATTTGGCGGCGGGTCCCTCGGTCCCTCTTGGAGGGAAGGATCTGCTGCTGAATTGTTGCCGAAGAAGAAACCAGCGCGGTGGAGCTGCCACCGATCGCTGCTTTTTTCCCCCCGCTGCTTGGGGCAGATGTGGGGTGCAGCAGGGGGCTCAGGGCAGGGAGTTGGGTGCAGGAGGGGAGTGGGGTGCGAGCTCCGGCCCGGCGCCGCTTACCTAGAGCAGCTCTGGGGTGGCAGCCGCGCTCAGGGCAGGCTCCTGTCCCCGCCACTCCGCTGTGCTCCAAGAGGCATCTGGAACCACGGCCCCTGGGGGAGCAGGGGTGGGCACAGGGCTCCGCTGCTGCTCCTCCAGGTACCTCCCACAAAACTCCCATTGGCCGCAGTTCCCTGTTCCAGGCCAATGGGAGCTGTGGGGGGCAGTACCTTGAAGTGAGGCAACAGCAGGAGCCCTCTGCTTCCTCCTCCCTCCCCTCCAGCCCAAAGGGATGTGCTGCCAGCACTTAAGGGAACGGCGCGGGCTCGCGGCGCCACAGGGGGCAATCCCATGGGCTGCTGTAGTTTGCCCACCCCTGGCCTGGAGGTAGGCAGAGGGGTGGGGGTGGGGGCGCAGGGAGCTTGGCGGGCCACACAGAAGAGCCCCGTGGGCTGCGTGTTTGAGACCCCTGGCTTAGAGCCTGCATTGCAGACGTTTGAGCCCGACCTGGCTCCAAGTCCACCCAACCTGAGAGAGTTGAGTCCCTTTCCAAGCTGTCCAGCCCCTTTCCCTGACCTGAGACAGCCCTGCTGCCACCTCCTGCCCATGGAGTCAGCATGGCGCTGGCTGAGCACCCCACACTACTGGACACTGCCCCTGCCACACGGGAGGAGAGGCGCTGCCAAGCTCCGTCACCTCTGCTCCGCAGCACACAATGCAGTGGCTGGTAGAGTGCGGTGTGCAGCCGCCAACGTCTCACACACACACACACACACACACAGAGGGGAGAGCTGACCTGGCCCTGAGAGGGCCTGACCCTGACCCTGACAGCACCATGCTACTCCAGTTGTGACTCTGGTGCACCTGGAGCATCACCTAGTGGCATTAAGGAGGTAACACAGGATGGGGTTAACTGAGGCAGAGGGGGCAAGGCTGAGCTTCAGGCTTCAGATGGTGAAGGACTTGCCTCAGCCCAGGGGAAAGGGCTCAGAGGGACCAGCGCCCTGCAGTCTGCTAACTGTGTCTGCTCTGTGCCTAGGGGCACAGCCACATTCAACCTGGGAGGTGTGATTCCCAGTTCACGCAGACGTATCTGTGCTAGCCAGGAGAATCATAGAATCATAGAATATCAGGGTTGGAAGGTACCTCAAGAGGTCACCTAGTCCAACCGCCTGCTCAAAGCAGGACTAATTCCCAACTAAATCATCCGAGCCAGGGCTTTGTCAAGCCTGACCTTAAAAACTTCTAAGGAAGGAGATTCCACCACCTCCCTAGGTAACCCATGCCAGTGATTCACCACCCTCCTAGTGAAAAAGTTTTTCCTAAATATCGCAACACTAAACCTCCTCACTGGAAAACAACTTGAAGACCATTAAATCCTTGTTCTGTCATGCTGCTACCACTGAGAACAGTCCAGTCCATCCTCTTTGGACCCCTTTCAGTTAGTTGAAAGCAGCTATCAAATCCCCCCTCATTCTCTCTTCTGCAGACTACAACAATCCAGTTCCTACGAGGAGAGGCTGAGGTCATGTGCTCCAGCCCCCTAAATCATTTTTTTTGGCCCTCCATCTGACTCTTTTCCAAATTTTCCACAATCCTTCTTGTAGTGTGGGAACCCAAAACTGGACGGCAGTACTCCCAGATGAGGCTCACCAATGTCGAATAGAGAGGAAAGGGGGGGGGGGGGGGGTGATCACGTCCCGTCGATCTGCTGGCAATGCCCCTACTTATACAGCCCAAAAGTGCTGTTAGCCTTCTTGGCAATCAAGGCACACTGTTGCAGCTCTTCTCACCACTGTAACCCCTATTCTTTCTGCAGAACTGCTACCGCAGCTAAGTCGGTCCTAGTCTTGTAACAAGTGCAATGGGATTCTTCTGTCCTAAGTGCAGGACTCTGCCTTGTCTTGTTGAAACCTTTTCAGGTGTTCTTTGGCCCAATCCTCTAATTTGTCTAGGTCCCTTGTATCCTAAATCCCTAACACTCCAGTGTTTTTTACCTCTCCTCAGTTTAGTGTCATCTGCAAAAACTTGGCTGAGAGTGCAGTCCACGCCATCGTCCAGATCATTAATGAAGTATTGAACAAAATCGACCCCAGAACCACCCTTGGGGCACTCCGCTTGAAAAACTGGCCTGCCACTAGACATGGGCCGTTGATCACTACTCCGGTGAGGCCAACGATCAAGTCAGCTTTTTCTATCCACCTTATAGTCCATTTCATCCAGCCCAATTTCTTTACTTGCCTGGCAAGAATACTGTGGGAGATCGTATCAAAAGCTTTGCTAAAGTCAAAGGAATAACAACATCAACTGCTTTCCGCCCTCATCCACTAGAGCCAGTTATCTTCTCAAGAAGCAGTTAGGTTAGTCAGGCTGACTTGCCTTGGTAATCATGCTGACTGTTCCTGATCACTGTCCCTCTCGCTCTAAGTGCTTCAGATTGAATTCCTTGGAGGACTGCTCCATGATTTTTCAGGGACTGAGGTGGAGGCGACTGGCCTGTAGTTCGGATCCTCCTTTTTCCTTTTCAAAGATGGGCACTAACATAGCACTTTTTCCAAGTTATCCAGGAACCTCCCGCCAATCGCCATGAGTTTTCAAGATAATGCCAATTGGATCTGCAATCACATCCGCCCAACAGGTCCTTTAGCACGCTTCGGATGGCAGCATGTCCGGCCCATGGACTTGTGTTCGTCCAGTTTTTCTAATAGTCCTGAACACTCTTTCTCACAGTAAGGCTGGTCACCTTCCCCCGTAGCGTGCTGCCCAGTGCATGCAGTCTGGGAGCTGACCTTGTCTGTGAGAACAGAGGCAAAAAATATTGAGTACCTGAGCTTTTTCCACATCCTCTGTCACTAGGTTGCCTCCCTCATTCGTTAAGGTGCCCACACTCTTCCTTGACTTTCTTCCTTGTTGCTAACCATACCTGAAGAAATCCTTCTTGTTACTCTGTAAATCTCTTGCTAGCTACAAACTCCAATGTGATTTGGCCTTCCTGGATTTCACTCCCTGCATGCCTGAAAGCAATATTATTATACTCTTCCCTGGTATGGTCCCAATCTTCCACTTTCTGTTTTAAGCTTCTTTTTTTGGCATTTAAGATCAGCAAGGGTCGCTGCCATATTTTTACATTCTGTCTACACAATCGGGATGTTTTTTTCCTGAACCTTCAATAAGGATTCTTTTAAAATAGCAGCCATCCAGCCTCTCCTGGACTCCTTCCCCTTCCATGTTATTTTTCCCAGGGGATCTGTCCATCAGTTCTGAGGGAGTCTAAGTCTGCTTTTTCTGAAGTCCAGGGGTCCGTATTCTGCTTCTCTCCTTATCTTTCCTTTGTCAGGATCTTGAATTCGACCATCTCATGGTCACTGCCTCCCAGTTCCATCCACTTTTGCTACAACTTTCCCGGTTTGTGAGGCAGCCGGTCTAGAAGAGTCTGCCCCCGTTTGGTTCCTCCAGCACTTGCACAGGAAATTGTCCTCTACATTTCCAAAAACTTCCTGGATTGTCTGTGCACCGCTGTATTGCTCTCTCAGCAGATATTAGGGTGATTAAAGTCTCCCATGAGAACCAAGGCCTGTGATCTAGTAACTTCTGCTAGTTGCCGGAAGAAAGTCTCATCCACCTCATCCCCCTGGTCTGGTGGTCTATAGCAGACTCCCACCTTGACATCACCCTTGTTGCTCACACTTCTAAACTTAATCCAGAGACTCTCAGGTTTTTCTGCAGTTTCATACTGAAGCTCTGAGCAGTCATACTGCTTTCTTACATACAATACAACTCCTCCACCTTTTCTGCCCTGCCTGTCCTTCCTGAATAGTTTATGACAGTACTCCAGTCACGTGAGTTATCCTACCAAGTCTGTTATTCCAATCACATCATAGTTCCTTGACTGTGCCAGGACTTCCAGTTCTCCCTGCTTGTTTCCCAGGCTTCTTGCATTTGTGTATAGGCACTTAAGATTAACTTGCTGATTGTCCCGCTTTCTCAGTTTGAGACAGGAGTCCTCCCCTCTTGCACTCTCCTGCTCGTGCTTCCTCCTGGTATTCCATTTCCCCACTTACCTCAGGGCTTTGGTCTCCTTCCCCCGGTGAACCTAGTTTAAAGCCCTCCTCACTAGGTTAGCCAGCCTGCTTGCGAAGATGCTCTTCCCTCCCTTCGTTATGTGAAGCCCGTCTCTGCCAAGCACTCCTCCTTCTTGGAACACCATCCCATGGTCGAAGAATCCAAAGCCTTCTCTCCAACATCACCTGTGTAGCCATTCGTTTACTTCCACAATTAAACGGTCTCTACCCAGGCCTTTTCCCTGCACAGGGAGGATGGACGAGAACACCACTTGCGCCTCAAACTCCTTTATCTTTCTTCCCAGAGCCACGTAGTCTGCAGTGATCCACTCAAGGTCATTCTTGGCAGTATCATTGGTCCCCCCATGGAGAAGCAGGCAGGGGTAGCGATCTGAGGGCTTGATGAATCTCGGCAGTCTCTCCATCACATCGTGAATCCTAGCTCCTGGCAAGCAGTAGACCCCTTGGTTTTCTCGGTCGGGGCGGCAGATAGATGACTCAGTCCCCCTGAGGAGGGAGTCCCTGACCACAACCACCCGCCTTGTTCTCTTGGGAGTGGTGATCGTGGAACCCCCATCCCTAGGACAGTGCATCACATGCCTTCCAGTCGGTGGAGTCTCCTTCTGCTCCCTTCCCTCAGATGTATCATCTAGTTCACTCTTCGCATTAGTACCTGTGGAGAGAACATGAAAACAGTTACTCACCTGTATCTCAGTTGCTGGTACATGGACGCTCTTCTTTCTTCTTCTGGAGGTCACATGCTGCCAAATTTCTTCACCGTCCCTCTCTCTCTTCTGCACAGCCTGCTCCAATTCTTCAAAACATTGTGCCCGTAGAAGCAAATCCTGACGTCTGTCCAAGAAATCTTCATTTTCTCTTATGCAACGCAGAGAACACGTTAGCCACTCAAGTATGTATCCAGAGGGGCCGGGCAGGTATGTACAAGTAGTTAGTCTGAGCTGCCACCCAGCTACCCTGTTATTTTGAACACACCAGCCCATATGTTCCAGTGGAGTATAGTCCCAGTTCCCCTGACTTCCAGGACATCATTGTGCTGCCTCTCCAGCCTCATCTTCAAGCTAACTCCTCACCAGTCTGACTTGCTGCTACTGCGCAAGCTCAGCATGCTGGCTCCCTGCAGAATTCACTGGGGTCTCTGGCTGCTCTGCAGATCAGGCTGCATGATCACAAGGACCCCTTCTGGCCTGGACTCTCTAAATCTGCAGATTAGTTTGAAGCTTCATTGATACCCTAGTTTTGAAGGGTTCTAGCGACCTACCCTGCCTCTGTGCAGAAGAGATCCTGGCGCACCAGCCAGACACCAGAGCTTGGCCTGGTCAGTCCCAGCATCTTTGTGTTGCCTTCTTCGACCCTGCTCTTTTCAGATGGCCCTGTGTCATCTTGTGAGCCTGGCTGCTCCTCCCCCATAACCCTTTGGTCCAGCTGCCCCTTCTACCCTCATCACCCCTCAGCCCAGCTGCCCTCTCCTTCCTCCCTCAGCCCGGCTGCCCCGTCTCCCCACAGCCCGGCTGCATTCTCTCCCCCATTCACCCCTCAGCCTGGCTGCCTTCCCCTTCCTCCCTCAGCCCAGCTGCCCCTTCTCCCCTCAGCCCGGCTGCCCTCTCTCTCTCATTCACCCCTCAGCCAAGCTTCCCCTCCTCTATCACCCCCCAGAACTGCTGCCCCTTTGCCCCTCAGCCTGGCTGCACCTTCTCCCCTCATCATCCTTGAGCCTGGCTTCCCCCTTAGCAGCATTGCCTGGTTCAGCAGCCACGCTGCACACCCATTCTGCACTGACTCCACCCTGAATTAGTGCTCTCTGCACGTTGGTGTACACAGGAAGTGGACAGAAGCAGTTGGCAGGTCCCATGAGGCGGATGCCAGGATAGGATGCACTCTGCAGGGGGTGCAGTGTAAAGTGCCATGTTTTTTTCTCTAGCCCCCCCGGGTTTGGGTTTGGAACAAGACTTGCATCCTTTTCAGCCAGGCTGCAGCTACATCAAGCTTTTCCTGAATATCTGTGTCACTAGATCCTGGTGCTCTGAGGTCAGTGCTACATGGAAGGGGTAGGCTGTTTATTCTGGCCAACAATCATTCCCCCAGGACACCGTAGGTGCTGGGTTTGCTTCACATGCAAAATGACAGCAGAGCTGAGAGAGAGGCTAGCATGGGAACTGCGCTGCACTGGCTCAGACGAACATGCCTAGCCTCAGGCGTTGCATTTTTATCCTTCTCTGCACTGGCTCTTTAATCTGCGCTGTGCAGGCTGTGGGCACCTGTGCTTACAGGGAATGATTTGCTGCCAAGCCAACCCTTTCCAATCTGAATACTGCATGCCAACCTGGGCAGCTCCATGCTGGGAGTGAGATGAGCTAATAGCACCCCTCCTCCTCCTCGAGTGCCCTTTGAGCTCCTGCCCGTGAACTGCTGGCTGGTGAATTGCATGTGCTGGGAAAGTGCCTAGGCAGCTCTCTCTCCTGCTGCCTATGGCTGTCTGTGGCTTACGGTAGGCACAGAGAGCCTGCCCTGGTGCTTCCCCAACTCACGCCCCAGGAGCGATCTGTGTGCTACTCTTGCAGCAGCCCAGTGCCCTGCACACCCCTCACCCTTGGGCTCTGCACTGACCCCCCATAGAGAACAGCATTCTGGTCAGAGTTGGCCTTACGCGTAAATCCCCTCCAGGAGACTGCTCCTCCACTGCATGCTCGTACCTGGGATCCCAGCTCTTCCCACTGCCCTACACCCTCCATCTTTTGGCTCTCAGCATGACCTCCTCTAACAGCCATGTTCTTACGGGACCAGCAAATTGTGCAGGAGACAGAACTTCCCCATGCCTGGGCCTGTGCTCTGGGACTCACCCCTACAGGAGAGAAGAGACCACAGGCCTCGCAGTGCTCCACTGCACTCTGCTCTCCACACTGGCCTGCCCTAAGTTAGAAAAGTGGCATCCGTTTAACTAAACTAAATTTAATCAATCCAGTTCAAATCAATCAACTGGTGCAAGCCCATCAAGTAGATGCACTTACACTGGTCTCACCCTCATTTCAACTGGTTTAGATTAGTTCAATGATTTGTCAACAAGCTTAATCAATTTAAGTGCAGCTTAAACCAGTTTAAGGATATCTCCATTAAGGACTTGCACTGGTTTAAACTAGATTGGTTTTAAATTTACACCCTGCGTCTACAATGGGAGTTTGTACTGGTGCAGCCACATCAATACAAAAATCCCTGCAGCAGACAAGTCCTGAGAGCAGAATATATTCTCCTCATCTTCCCGCCGAAGGCAATTCTGAGATACACATAGCACCTAAGGAAGGAGTAGGGTGGGACAGGGCGTAGGAGTCTAAATGCAAAGGGTTTTATGTGACTAGAGAAGATTGTGGATGCTGTTTCTCAGGGGCAGCAGCAGTCCCAGGGACACATGAGCGCTTTACCAGAGTCTGCAATGTGTCGTGACACGTGTGTTAGAGACAATCTGCTCTTGGGTTTTGCCATTTTACGGCATGTCTACACTGGAGCTGCAGGTGTAATTTCCAGCTGTTGGTTCAGCATCACATCTAAAATGGCTGTCCCCCTGCCTACCTCCTCCGCTTTCTGAAACACAAAGTTGTGCCCAGTACATTCCAAGAACTTACTGGAAATTTTGTATATTGCCGTATTACTTTTCCCACAGACATCTGGGTAGTGAAAGACCCCATTACTACCAGGTCTTGTGGTTTGGATACTTCTGTTGTTTGTGTTTGTAATGCCTCATCCCGCTCCCCTTCCTGATTTGGTGGTCTAGAGCAGTGGTCCCCAACCTTTTTGTGGCCAGTAGCACATTCATGTTTTCAGAAGAGTGTGACGGGCACCAACAGTTACTCACATACAGGGCCGGCTACAGGCACCAGTGGAGCAAGCTGTAGAACTGATAAATGAAATTGTTTTTAATTGTTCACTTTATTAAGGTAACTTCTGTTCACCATTCACTACACTTGCCTACATTGTAACTTCTGTTCACTGTTTGCCATATTGTAATTCAAAACCCCATTTTAAAAACTCACTCCACTTTGTAAAAGCTCCTCCAACCTTCATTTTTGCAAACCCTGCTGTAATCTTATTAGTTATAGTTTAAATTGTGAATGAGGCATGTATGGATGATGGAATCAACCTCCAGCCCCAGCCTGTCCTGATGAGATAAAGTTCAACTACCAACGACTGAAACTAGACAACAGCCCTAAACAAAGTAAAAGCATCCACCCTAAAAAAGAAAAGGACAAAAGAACAACAGAAAGGAAGATCAAAGCCAGGTTCAAGGCTGAAAGTCACACCTGCAATGACGGGTGATCAATCCAAACCCAGAGGCAAGCGATGACACAGCAAGACCTATAGACTTTGAATCCAAACTAAAAGCCTGTAAAAAAGAAGTGGTGAGATGTGAGACTTGGGTAAACATTTCTGCTGCCAAACATGGAGCCAGCCACCTGCTGATTGATTTAACAACAGCAGAATGAAGCACCTCCCATGAACTAACATAGGGAAAAATCCCTATAAAGCTGGACTTGAAGACTGAGGACTTTCAGTCTATGGTCTGCTGCCAGCCCAGGAGAATCAGGTGCACCTTGACCCGGACTCGGCTCCACTTTGTGTACAGAGTACCTGGCCAGATTTCTGTCACCAAACAACTTTTAGGCTGGTAACTATAATATCTACACAGAACTTGTATGAATGATTGGTGAATGGTATATATATATATAATCATAGGAATAAATAACCAAACAACATTGTTTCGCTGTTATCTTTTTATTACAGTATTTACAATAAATGTGACAAATGTTTTGACCCTTTAAAGATCCTGCTAGTTTTATTGGTAAAGACAAAGCGCTGCGCCTGGGGCAGCACAATAATGGTGGCCATTCTGTCCATTCTGCAGAGTTGAGCATTTTTTTTTTTTTTGGCACCAGTTCTGGGGCAGTGCAGAGAGAAGCTGGGAGGACAGAGAACATAGACGCCCGCAGCCCCGGAGTTCTCTGTCCCTGACAGGCGTGGGACCGTGGTTTTTCTCCGGTTTAAGCTGCAGTACCGCGCCTGCCAGGGACCGAGAACACCGGCACCTGCAGCCTGCAGCCCCAGAGTTCTCTGTCCCCAGCAGGTGCAGGGACACGGCTTCTCTCCCCTGCTGGGCACTAGGGGAGCACACATAAGTGCCCCGGTGGGTGCCATGGTGCCCGCGGGCGCTGCGTTGGGGACCACTGGTCTATAGCAAACCCCTACCATGACAGCATCCCTATTTTCTCCCCTTTTATCTTTACCCAAAGACTTTCAGTTCATAAGTGCCAACTCCATGTGTGCCGTGCCCATCAGCTGTTTGGCAGCAGGTGGAAGGTGCTTTGGGGAGGAGGTGGAGCAGGGGCGGGAAGAGGTGGAATGAGGATAGGGCCTTTGGGGGTGGCACAGAGGGGGGCAGAGCATCGGGGGCAGGGCCTCAGGGTGGAGCAGGGGTGGAGTACCCATCCAAAAAGAAGAAAGTCAGCACCTGTGTTTCAACTAGTCTGCCTCGTAACTCTGTCTCGACCTCAGAACAGTTATATATTTTTGATGTATAAAGCAACACGTCCTATCTTTTTTTCCTGCCTGTCCTTCCTGAATATGCTATACCCTTCTTTCACAATATTCCAGCCACAAGACTCCCACCAAGTCTCTGTGACGCTAACTAAGTAATGATTTAGCTTAGGTTCTTGCATTTATGTACAGACATCTAAGATGTTGAGCAGATTTCCCACTGATTTCCTTCTTGTTACTCTGTGACCCTATTGTAATTTTCCCTGTCCCCCATATCATAGAATATTAGGGTTGGAAGGGACCTCAGGAGGTCATCTAGTCCAACCCCCTGCTCAAAGCAGGACCAATATCCAACTAAATCATCCCAGCCAGGGCTTTGTCAAGCCTTAAGAACCTCTAAGGAAGGAGATTTCACCACCTTCCTAGGTAACCCATCCCAGTGCTTCGCCACAACTGGAATGGGTTAGCTAGGGAGGTGGTGGAATCTTCCCATAACATCTAGTCCTCTGGTAAGGTTGTCTTTTTTTATGCTCACCTGTGGGCTTTTGTCATATGTGAACCTAGGTTGGCACGTCAGTGCATGGAGATGCTCTTCCCCATCTCCTCCCAGCAGACCTTCCTGGAACAGCATCCCCAGGGTGAGGATGCTGAAGCCCTTCCATCAAAATCATCTGTGCAGTCATGCATTCACCTCCAGGATGTGTGTGTCCCTGCCTGGGCCCTTATCCATCCTCCCAGTTGAGGTAAGAACACAAATTGTGCCCCTGGGTCCTTCACCCTTGTTCCCAGAGCCCTGTAGTCACTGCTGATCTGCTCAGCGTCAGACCTGGCAGTACTAGGGCTTAAATTTAGCCGGAAACCTCCGGAGTGGAGCTCCGCTAAATATTTTCAAACCCATGGGAGCTCTGGTGCCTCACAGAGCTGAAGCCCTTAGCTCCTGTGCCTCCCATGGGGCTGAAGCCCTTGTTGAAATAAGTTCCTGTCTGCATCCTGTAGTACTTGCCCAGACCGGTATTGCCCTGGCCTCTTCTTTTGTCATTCAGTGTTGGACCCATTCTACAACAATATGCATTACCTCACCTTTTGGGGGCAAAGCCAGACTTTTTGGCACCTGCTCCCCTATTTGGTGTAAACATTGCTTGTGCCAATCAGAGGCGAACATACACAGGTTTTGGGCCCCGTCCCCTATGACACTTCTGTGATGTCATGGTGAGTACTTTAGGGGTTGCCCTGCCATGTGCAGGCAGAGAGAGGAAGAAAACGTATCCCGTGTATGCCGTGTATGCCGTAACCGAGCCTGATCACCTCGAAGCCTCTCTCTCAGCTCACGTGTTTCGAATAAAGCTTCTACATTAGCCGGTCGTGATGTGTTGGTTTGTATTTGTAAGTATCAGTTATTACTAAATGCTGCATTTTTTTTTGTAAATATTGTTAGTAGATATTGTGTGTTTTAGGTTTTGTTAACTCTATTAGCTAATCATAAGCTGCTCCCTTACCCCTTGTAACTATCCCCAATAAAACTTTAAATTGATTAATTTTAGTTGTGTGTGTGTCTGCAGTTTGCCTTGTGACCCATACTCTCCTTGCATCTCTTACCTGTATAGTCTGTTGCCACGTGCAGCCTGGTAAATAACAGGCCTGCATTTTTTTTTTGCCCCTGCGAATACGTGGCAATCTACAGGCCTGAGCCCCTGCACCTCCCATGGGACTGAAGCCCCGAGCCCCTGTGCCTCCCATGGGGCTGAAGCCCCGAGCCCTGGGGCTCTGGGAAATAGTGAGAATTTAAGCCCTGGTCAGTATCATTAGTGCTCACATGGGTGAGCAGCATGGTATAGTGACCAGAGGGATAGATGAGCCTCAGCAACCTTTCCATCATATCTCAGCCGTGGGCTCCAGGCAGGCAGCATTCCTCCTGGGGCATCAGGTCAAGCTGGCAGATGGATGCCTCCTTCTCCCTCAGAAGGTAGTTCCCAACCACCCTTACACCTCCTCCTCTTGGGTGCTGAGGCCATGAGCCTCTCAGCCTTGGGGACAGGTGGCTCCTCCTTCTCAGTCACGGGAGTCTGCTCCACAACTCCTGTTACAAGTCCAGCATAGCAATTCTTCAGCTCGATTAATAGGGGACCAGGACCTAGGTGCTGGGGGGTGGAGCTCTGTCTACTGTTCAAGGTGACCAGCAACCAGTCTCCTCCCCACAGAGCAGCCAGTGGTACCACTGTAGTCATCTAGCATCCTCCATCCCAGATGTCTCCATGTGCATCCTATCAATGAAGTTCTAGTGCTCCCAGATGCTTCACAGATGAGCCACCTCCTCCTGCAACTCTCTTACCGGCTACCTTGGTCTTATCCTATTTTACATGTTTATCAATGACCTGGAACAAAGCATAAAATCATCACAGATAAAATTTGAAGATGGCACAAAAATTAGGGGAATGGTAAATAACGAAGAGAACAAGTTAATTGATTCATAGCGATCTGGATCACTTGGTAAGCAGGGAACAGTGTTTTAATATAGCTAGGAAAAAGGAATGTTGGCCATACTTACAGGATGAGGGACTCTGTCCTAGGAAGCAGCGACTGAAAAAGATTTGGGGGTCATGGTGGATAATCAGCTGAACATGAGCTCCCAGTGCAACGCTGTGGCCAAAAGGGCTAGTGCAATCCTGGGGTGCATAAACAGAGGACTCTCAAGTAGGTGTAGAGAAGTTATTTTATCTCTGTATTTGGCACTGGTGCAACTGCTGCTAAAATACAGTGACCAGTTCTGGGGCCTACAATTTAAGAAGGATGTTGATAAATTGGAGAGGGGTCAGAGAAGAGTCATGAGAATGAGTAAAGGATTTGAAAACCTGCCTGATAGTGATAGACACAAGGAGCTCAATCTATTTTGCATAACAAAGAGAAGGTTAAGGGGAGACGTCTGTAAGTACCTACATGGGGAACAAATATTTAATAATGGGCTCTTGAGTCTAGCAGAAGAAGGTCTAACATGATCCAATGGCTGGAAGTTGAAGCTAGACAAATTCAGGCTGGAAATAAAATGTAAAGTTTTAACATTACAGTAATTAACCATTGGAACACTTTATCAAGAGTTGTGGTGAATTTCCATCAATGACCGTTTTTAAGATTTAAGGTTTAAAAGCTCTGCTCTAGGGATTATTTTGGGGGCAGTTCTCTGACAGGAGGTCAGAGCAGATGACCAAAAGGGTCCCTGCTGGCCTTAGAATCTATTGATCCATTTCCAGATGTAACATCCCTGGAAGACATCCCAATCTTTCAGGAACATTTCGGTAGTCTTTTAAGCAGCTTGGCTTTGCTGCATGGATGCCACTGTACATTGTCTGCTCTGGGTGTGGCTTTTGTTTTGCTTGTGTGTCTGTTGTATGAATCGTTTGTCCCAAGTTTAATGTTCCTAGGTTCATGAATTGACTTATTTTAACTTGAAAGCAGTGGCTTCTGTGCTGTCTGTGTTACTTGAGGTTTCAGCCTCTGTACTTTTCCTTGGTATTCTGCTTGTAATTTACATTGTCCTAGTGATTATTATGCTCATGCCATTACATAATTACCTTTGCTTGGTTGCAATTTTGCTTTCTTCTCTTGCACATTGCTAAGAAAGTCTTTGAGCACAGCACATTCACTGATGCCTCTCTATCTGGCATTCAGTTTCCAGTTTGTTTGTGTGCTGCTCCCTTGTGTTTGTAACTGCTGCAAGTCTGAGGTTTACAAACCATTTATATTTGCTATTTTACATTGCATTAATGTCATATACATGCAAAATCTCATGCTCTAAGTCACTGCTTGCTTCCTTGATATGGTGTCTTTTTTTCTTTGCTTTATTGTTTGCAGGCTTTGAGATAATTATTTTTTTTGGTCACGATTATTGCATGTAACCTCACAGGGGCATGCACAAGGAGGGGGGCAAGCAGAAGCACAGGGCCCCCAAAGCAGAACAGAACTCCTCCAGGGCAGGGAGAGCCAGATCGTCCAGCCATGGTGGGGCACAGAAAATGCTCCCCCAAAAGGGTGAGGAAATTGCATGCAGGGCCATGAATGTAGGGCTGGGGTAGGGGGTTGGGGTGCGGGAGGGAGTGCGGGCTGTGTGTGTGGGGGTGCGGTGTGCAAGAAGGGGCTCAGGGCAAGGGGATGGAGCACAGAAGGGGTGAAGGGTATACAAGGGGGCTCAGGGCAGGGGATTAGGGTGCAGGAGGGAGTGTGGGGTGTGAGAGGGGGCTCAGGGCAGGGGGTTGGGGTGCAGGGGGACCGGCAGGGGGCTCAGGGCAGGGACTTAGGGGGGCTCAGGGCAGGGGGTTGGAGTGCAGGGTGCAGGCTCCAGCCCGGTGCTGCTTATCTGGAGTGGCTCCAGGGCGGCAGCATGGCTAAGACAGGCTCCCTGCCTGCCCTGGCCCTGTGCCACATTGCTCCTGGAAGTGGCCGGTACCATGTCCCTGCGGTCCCAGGGATGGGGGGGCAGAAGGCTCCACGCGCTGCACTCGCCTGCGGGTACCTACCCCAAAGCTCCCATTGGCCACGGCTCCCCGTTCCCGATCAATGGGAGATGCGGGGGGCAGTGCCTGCAGGTGAGGGCAGTGCATGGAGCTCTCTGCCCCCCACCCAGGGGCCTCAGGGACGAGGTGCTGGCCGCTTGCAGCAATGGTGTGGAGCCCATGGCAATAAGGAGGTGGCAATCTCATGGACTGGATCCAAAGCCCTGACAGGCTGGATCTGGCCCGCAGGCCATCATTTGCCCACCCCTGGGCTAACCAGAAGTCATACAAGCAATTCTCTCAGATACTCCAGTTCCCTTGTATCACCACTAGCACCTCTCCTTATGAGGACAAATGGTTATGAAAACCAATACCCCAGTAAAAGAAAAAAGGTTCTCCTGATCCCAAAGAACCAAGCACCAGACCCAGGTCAATTAAGGTGACCAGATGTCCCTATTTTATAGGGACAGTCCCAATATTTGGGGCATTTTCTTGTATACCCTGCACCTTATAGGTGCTTATTACCACCCACCTCTGTCCCGATTTTTCACACTTGCTGTCTGGTCACCCTAAAGTCAATATACCAGTTAGATCTTATCCACAAATCACGCTGTTGCCAATCCTTTTGAATCTAAAATCTAAAGGTTTATTCATAAAAAGAAACTTAGATGAGAGTTAAAATTGGTTAAATGAATCAATTATATACAGTAATGGCAAAGTTCTTGGTTCAGGCTTGTAGCAGTGATGAAATAAACTGCAGGCTCGGATTAAATCTGTGGAGTACATCCACAGCTTGGATGGGTCATTCACTCCTTTGTTCTGAGCTTCAGTTTGTAGCAAGCTTCCTCCAGAGGTTAGAAGCAGGATTGAAGACAAAATGGAGGGGTTTCTAGGGGCCTTTTATATCCCCTGTCATGTGGCAGGACAAGGACCTCTGTTCTTACTGTGGAAAATCACAGCAACAAAATGGAGTTTGGAGTCACATGGACAAGTCACATGTCCATGCATGACTCACTTCTTTACAGGTTGAGCAGCCATTGCTCCCATACTACCTTGAATGTTCCCCGGAAGACTCCTCATATGTGGATTGCAGTCTACCAAGATCCACTGTCAGTTAAGTATTTGGAATCTCCTAAGATCCATTGTCAGTTAAGTGTTTCTTGACTGGGCACTTAATCTGAAGAGTCCCTTCTCAATAAGCTGGCCAAATGCTTCACTGGTGCTGCTTAGAATCAAACACATTAAGGGCTTGGCTACGCTCGAAACTTCAAAGCGCTTTGAAGTGTGAGTGTGGTCGCAGCAAGAAAGTTGCAGCGCTGTAAAGCGCCAGCGTAGCCAAGGCCTGAGATACAAGTACATAGCCAATATTCATAACTTCAAATACAAAAATGATGCATGTATACAGATAGCATAATCAAAACCAGCAAACCATAACCTTTTCATGACACCTTACGTGACCTCCTTTGTACAAGATTTGGTGCCACTATAGGACCTTGGTTGCAACAATGATCTATACGGTCACATCATATTAATGTCACTCCTGTGCACACCACTGTGACCTCACATGTAGAGCATTTTGCATTATTATGTTTTTCTCCATTGTATCCACAGGTTTTCTGTTGCAGTTCATTTTGCTTCTCTGCTTTGTATTTGTGCATTTGCTTTTGCACAATTTTGGATGTATTTTTCTCTGAATTTTCATGCTTCACCTATGCTATTGGCAGGACCATCTCTAGGTACCAGCAAACCAAGCACATGCTTGGGGCGGCACAATTTCAGGGGTGGTATTTTGGGCACCTTTTTTTTTTTTTGCTTCAGTGGTTGCACTCCCAGTTTTTCTTTTTTCTTTTTGCTTGGAGTGGCAGAAAACCTAGAGCCGGCCCTGGCTATTGGTGAATTATCTCAACATTAGTGCCACATGTGAGCTTGTTCACCAGCTTTGTTTGTGTCTGTAGCTGTTGGTGGAGTTGGTGTGGGCTCTCGGAACATTCTTATTTAAGCTCCTGTGTCTTTGTCCCTATTAGTAATCTGTCATTAATTAATTCAACTCGTAAGATTTGCTAATTGCATGAGTCAGCCCTTTTGCGCAGTTTGGCAATAGCCCTATTCTCTCCCCAGGTTCTGGATTACACTGGTTGAAAAGATCTTTCATACCTGATACATTTTGTAGGTTAAAATGCTTTTGAAGCACTTAGAGGATTTTACATGGGTCCCCCCAATCTGCTGCTGGTATATCCAGATGCTGCTGGAGCAGTTGGCAGGCTTCACCCGTTACAACTAGTAGATGGCTGCTCTTATTTTTTTTTTCCCTTTTTATCTAGCCCTGTTTCAATGTTACCGATTTCCCATTGCTAAACACGTACCCTTTCCTGCCCATCTGTTCAGGGACAGGAATCTGGCATGCTGCCAGGATTATTGGTTGCTCTTTGTTTTTGTTTGGTTTTCCTCTTTTCCGCTCAGTATTTCCAACATGAAGTTCCTGGATTTATGTACCCGCAGGAGCCAACTCACTTCTAACACCACATTCTGTGTGAGAGCATAAAAAGAGAACAGCAGCAAAGTGCAATCTTCAGGCTCTGCCTTCCTCCACATGTACAGCCTCCCTTCTCTCAAGCACGTCCCCGAAAGCAGCAGCATGTAGGGTACATGTAGCTACACACCACAATGAAAAACAGGCTGCATCCACCCTGCGGAGTGTAGCTACATACATCAGTGAAAGGCTCTGTCAAGGGGAGGCAGCGGGGAAAGGTTCTGACAGCGAGGAGCAGCCAGAGCCTTTCCCTGCCCCCCACTCCCCTCGGTCAAAGCTTTTTGCTGCTGCCTGACCCTTTTGCTGCTGCTTCCCCATAAAATAGCAGTGTAGATGGAGGATGCACTGCTTGAGTGTGTAGAGAGCCATGTAAGGTACACCCCCACCCCCAATTCTTGTGTATCTGGTGTATCGTCTTTACCATAGGTGGAGTTTGACTTCTATATTTGGACAGAGGGCAGCTCCAGTCAGGCCAATAGGGCCACATGTGGGGCAGAGGGGTGGCAAATTCTGTGCCTGCCCAAGGCTTGCAGTTTGGCGGGGCAATGTCCCCCCCCGCCCCACCCACACACTCACACAGTGCCCATGGTCCTTACTCATCTAAGGGGTGGGATAGGGTGCAGTTTGTGTACCCTATATGCCACCAAAAGTGCAAACACAGCCAAAGCGCTGAGACCTAATCATACTACAGCGCCCCCTATTGGGAAGCTATTTATTGCAACACTCTGCAATTGTGGGACAGGCTCCACCCCGCAGATTGTTCTTTAATGCCTGGAGAACATTTATGAAGGAAACCAAGGCGAGTATTAAAGAACTTGCTGAGTCGCTGTGGAGTTGGGAGCTTGCACTTTTGGCAGCTGTTTCCCCTCCTGTCGCTGTTCTGAACTTCAAACGACCAGCAAAAGGCCAATTTCTGCTGCTTGTTTCTGATGTGATGAAAAATATTTGAAGGCAAACTCTGGTACAACAGCACTTAATGGTGATGGCCATTCCTGTGAGAGGATGTCATGCTGCGCTGGCTGCAGCTGGAATCAGCTATCAGCAGTAGCCAAGTATGGCGTTGGAAGGTATGATTTCAGAGCACAGACAGCGGGAGGAATGGTGTTTTATCCAGCCCCTTCGGAGCTGCTTTTTCTACCCAGCAGCACATTCAATAGCGTTTTTCACTTTTGCAGCCTGCCTGACAGTAATTTTCCGCTCCTGAGATAGCCGGGTGTCCATAGAACATTGCTTCCTTTGGCAGCGCCTACCTCTGGGAGCAGACATCCCCCATCTATGGCAAGGAAGCAATTGATTCCCAAAGCACATTTCAGCATCAGCGACAGGTGCTAAACCAGGGATTGCAAAGAGTGGGCAAATGCACCTCCCTGAATGAGCAAAGGAATCAGAAGTTTGTCCTAGAAGATGTGACTACCACATCCACCAATGAACATAGAGAGGCTCCCTAGGCAACACTGAGCCATAGGGCATGTCTACATTGCAATTAAACACCCGTGCCTGGCCTGTGACAGCTGACTCATCCTTGTGGGGCTCAGGCTGCAGGGAGTGTAAAATTGCTGTGTAGACGTTGCAGCTTGACCTGGAGCCCAGGCTCTGGGACCCAGTGCAGAAGTGTGATGGGGGTCTGGGCAGGACATGAGGCAGCATGATATGAAGTCTCTGCCCTTTGGTTACTCTGGTCCAGCAGAGCAGCCCATAGGCACCGTTCAAAGCTGTTATAAGTTAGAGCAGCCCTTGGAACTGTTCTAGCTTACACACAAGGTGCAAATCTGGCTTAAAGACATCCTCTCCCCACCCTGCTGCGGCTGCCCCCACCGTGGCCATCTCTGCCATCGCCATCGCCACCGCCACCACCACCACCACCACCATAGAAGCACAGTTTAGAATCAGAGCCTCTGTAACAGGAGCATGCTCAGACTAGCCCTGAGCAGGATCCCTCTGCTCCAGTATCTTCTCTTCAGCAGCAACAATTAGATGATGCTGCAGAAGAAGCCAACCAATAACTGAATAACCAACCCATAGCTTCCCTCACCTGCTGGTCTCAGGCAGAGGCTGGGAGGTGCACTGGGGCAGGAGCATTTCTAGTGCCTGCACATTCCCCCCCCCCGCCCCCGTCCCATGTGTCTGTAGCTGTGGACATGGCTGGGGCTGTATTTGCATTCTCCATGGACAGCTCCACCCCTTCCCTGGCTCCTGTGTAAGCCTCTGGTTTATAGTGTTGTGGTAATGTTTGCCTGTTGGGCCTCCGCTCTCGTGGTTTGGCCAGGTTGGACATACCATGGGGAGAGCGAGTCCTGCAAATAAATAGCGCTGTGTTTGTTTGGAGACTCAGGAGCCCTGACATGCAGTGCCTGCAGCATCACCATGTGGTGGGCTTCTCACATAACAGAGGATGGGAGAATCTCATGGAAAGGGCCAGTACTGCAATAGAGCCCTACATGATACAGCTCACCTCCCAGCAGGGACATGCAGTGTTTGTTAGTGACCGTGATATCGGTGGTCGTGCCTAGTGGTTAGAGCAGAAGTCAGAAGTCAGGAATCGGAGCCGAAGTGAGGACTGGGTTACCTGGTGTGAGGCAAGACAGGGGGTAAGGCTTAGGCAGGAGCAGGGCTGGAACAAGGTAAGAGTAGGGCCTATCAAAGCCACGGGCAAATGCTTTGAGCAGCTGCTGAACTGCTGCTGCTAGTGGGTTTAAGAGATGGTCTGCTGACTCCTCCAGCCAATCAGGCAGCCTACTACAGGCTGGCTGTGTTCATTAGCTTGCCTGGTGACTGGCTCTGCTACAGACCTGATTCCTGACAGCACTCCCTACACGGGCACCTCCTTGGGGCCTCAGGGTCCGATTTCTCAAGGCACTTCCAATGGAACTCTCACAGTAAGCCTGGAGCGTGGATTTTCTCTACCAGTTTCTAAGATCACTCGTCCAGATTGTTGCCTTCCAAGTCCACCAGGTACTGAAGCCTGCTCTGACTCACTGAGAGTCGAGGATTTGGTGGACAAAGTGCTTCACCTGTCCACGGACTATTATGGGTGTTAGTGGTAGGTTGGAGAGGTTTGGGGGTCTCAACGTAGGGCTTTAAGAATGAGATGTGAAATGCGAGATGAATCTTCAAGGATTCGGGCAGCAGTAAACACTGGGTTTACACATTCTATAGTCCAGGTATTGGTCGTCTAGTTTAGTGGATGAGCCGCTTAATTTAAGATTCTGGGCAGAGAGCTGCACCTTGTCCCTATGGCCAGACTGAGAGTTGCCTGACGGTCTTGGGCTGCATGGTGTTTATAGGTGTCTTTTGCAGATAGCAGGTGTTTCTTGCGCTTAGTGCACCCAGAGCAGATAGGAGACTAAATCTGCCGTGGCTGGTACTGAGGATCCTACAGGCAAGTCTGGGAGGAAGTGGCTGTGAAAGCCATACTTTGTAAAGAATGGGCTGTGCGGGATCAAGGCATAGATTCCATTGTTATATGCAAACTCATGAGAACATAAGAACTGATGAATGGCCCCACTCGGTCAGACCAGTGGTCTGTCTAGCCCAGTGTCCTGTCTTCTGACAGTGGCCGGTGCCAGATGCTTCAGAGGGAATGGACAGAACAGGGCAATTATTTAGTGATCCATCTCCTGTTGTCCAGTTGCAGCTTCTAGCAGTCAGAGGTTTATGGGCACCCAGAGCACAGGGATGCGTCCCACGCAATAACCATTTATGGACCTATCCTCCAGGAACTTATCTAATTCTCTTTTGAACCCAGTTATACTTTTGACCTTCACAACATCCCCCGGCAATGAGTTCCGCAGGGTGACTGTGCATTGTGTGAAGAAATACTTCCTTTGGTTTGTTTTAAACTTGCTAGCTGTTAATCTAATTGGGTGATCCCTGGTTCTTGTGTTATGTGAAGAGGTAAATAACACTTCCTTGTTCATTTTCTCCACATCGTTCATGATTTTATAGACTTCTGTCATTTCCCCCTTACCCATCTCTCTTCTAAGATGAACAGTCTCAGTCTTTTTAATCTCTCCTCCTATGGCAGCTGTTCCATACCCCTAAGTATTTTTGTTGCCCTTCTCTGTACTTTTTCCAATTCTAACATATCTTTTTTGAGATGGGGCGACCAGAACTGCATGTAGTATTTAAGGTATGGGCGTAACATGGATTTATATAGCGGCATTGATATTTTCTTATTATCTATCCATTTCCTAATAGATCCTAGCATTCTATTAGCTTCTTTAATGCTGCTGCATATTGAGCAGATATTTTCGGAGAACTATCCACAATGACTCCAAGATCTCTTTCCTGAGTGGTAACAGCTAATTTAGACCCCATCATTTTGTATGTATAAGTGGGGTTATGTTTTCCAATACGCATTACTTTTCATTGATCAATCCTGAATTTCATCTGTTATTTTGTTGCCTAATCACCCAGTTTTGTGAGATCCCTTTGTAACTCTTTGCAGTCTGATTTGGACTTAACTATCTTGAGTAATTTTTAGGGCTGTCGGTTAATCGCAGTTAACTCATGCGATTAACTCAAAAAATTAATTGCGATTAATTGCACTGTTAAACAATAGAATACCAGCTGAAATTTGCTAAATATTTGGGATGTTTTTCTACATTTTCAAATATATCTATTTCAGTTACAACACAGAATACAAAGTGTACAGTGCTTACTTTATATTATTTTAATACAAATATTTGCACTATAAAAATGACAAAAGAAATAGTATTTTTCAATTCACTTCATACAAGTACTGTAGTGTAATCTCTTTATCATGAAAGTGCAACTTACAAATGTTTTTTTGTTACATAACTGCACTCAAAAACAAAACAATGTAAAACTTCAGAGCCTACAAGTCCATTTAGTCCTACTTCTTGTTCAGCCAATCGCTAAGCGAAATGTTTGTTTACATTTATGGGAAATAATACTTCCTGCTTCTTAATTACAATGTCATCTGAAAGTAAGAACAGGCATTCACATGGCAGTGTTGTAGCTGGCATTGCAAGATATTTATGTGCCAGATGAGCTAAAGATTCATATGCCTCTTCATGCTTTGGCCATCATTCCAGAGGACATGTGTCCATGCTGATGATGCTTGTTCAAAAGATAATACATTAATTAAATTTGGGACTGAACTTCTTGGGGGAGAATTGTATGTCTCCTGCTCTGTTTTACCCGCGTTCTGCCATATATTTCATGTTATAGCAGTCTCAGATGATGACTCAGCACCTTTTCTTTTTAAGAAAACTTTCACTGCAAATTTGACAAAATGCAAAGAAGATACCAATGTGAAATTTCTGAAGACAGCTACAACACTCAACCCTAGGTTTAAGAATCTGAAATGCCTTCCAAAATCTGAGAGGGATGAGGTGTAGGACATCCTTTCAGAAGTCTTAAAAGAGCAACACTCTGATGCAGAAACTACAGAACCTAAACCACCAAAAAAGAAAATCAATGTTCTGCTGGTGGCATCTGACTCATGATGATGAAAATGAACATGCATTAGTTTATACTGCTTTGGATGGTTATCAGGCAGAATCCGTCATCAGTATGGACACATGTCCTCTGGAATGGTGGTTGAAGCATGAAGGGACATATGAATCTTTTGTGCATCTGGCATCTTGCAACACTAGCTACAGCAGTGCCATGCAAACACCTGTTCTCACTTTCAGATGACATTATAAACAAGAAGCAGGCAGCATTATCTTCTGCAAATGTAAACAAACCTGTTTGTCTGAATGATTGGCTGAACAAGTAGAACTGATTGGACTTGTAGGCTCTGAAGTTTTACATCGTTTTATTTTTGAATGCACAGTTTTGTACAGAATTCTACATTTATAAGTTCAACTTTCACGACAAAGAGATTGCACTACAGTGTTTGTATTAGGTCAGTTGAAAAATACTATTTATTTTGGTTTTTATAGTGCAAATATTTGTAATAAAAAATAAAGTGATCACTGTACACTTTGTGTTCTGTGTTGTAATTGAAATCAATGTTTTTGAAAACGTAGAAAACATCAAAAAATATTTAAATAAATGGTATCCTATTACTGTTTAACAGCACAATTAATCGTGATTAATTTTTTTAATGCCTTAACAGCCCTAATAATTTTGTATCTTCAGCAAACCTTGCCACCTCACTGTTTACTCCTTTTTCCAGATCATTTATGAATATGTTGAACAGCCCAGGTCCCAGTACAGATCCTTGGGGAACATCACTATTTACCTCTGTCCATTCTGAAAACTGACCATTTATTCCTACCCTCTGTTTCCTATCTTTTAACCAGTTACTGATCCATCAGAAGCTCTTGTCCCATGACAGCTTACTTTGCTTTTAAACCTTTGGTGAAGGTCTTTGTCAAAGGCTTTTTAAAAGTCCAAGTACACTATATTCACTGGATCCTCCTTGTCCACATGTTTACTGATAGCCTCAAAGAATTCTAATGGATTGCTGAGGCGTGATTTCCCTTTACAAAAGTCGTGTACACTCTTCCCCAACATAATGTGTTAAAATGTGTGTCTGATAATTCTGTTCTTTATTAGTTTCAACCAATTTGCCTGGTACTGAAGTTAGGCCTGTAATTGCCAGAATACCTCTGGCAATTGGCATTACCTTAGCTATCTTCCAGTCATCTGGTACAGAGGCTGATCAAGTGATAGGTTACATGCCATAGTTACTGATTCTGCAGTTCATATCTGAGTTCCTTCAACTCTTGAGTGAGTATTGGTCCAGGTGACTAATTACTGCCTAATTTATCAATTTGTTTCAAAACCTCCTCTGTTGAAAGCTGTCAGTGACCAGGAAGTGGGTGGTCATACCTCGTGGCTGCAGCAGAAGATAGACCCAGTGGTTAGGGCAGGAGTTTGTAGCCAAGAATCAGAGCTGAGAGTCAGCACCAAAGGAGTCGGAACTGAGGGTCAGGGCTGGGTAACCTGGAGTGAGCTACGGCAGGGGTAGGCTGGGGTCAAGGCAGGAGCAGAGCGGGAGCAAGGAGCAGGAACTATTGCAGCCATGGGTGAATGGGTGAACTATCGCAGCCACTGACCTGCTACTGCTGCTGGGCTTAAGAGCTGGTCTGCTGACTGCTCCAGCCAGGCCGGCAGCGTAGCCAATCAGGCAGCCTGCTGCTGGGGTTGCCAACTTTCTACTTCGCACAAAACCAAACACCTTTGCCCCACCCCTGCCCTGCTCCTCCTCTGAGGCCCCGCCCCCTGCTCACTCCATCCCTCCTCCCTCTGTTGCTTGCTCTCCCCACACTCACTCACTCATTTTCACTGGGCTGGCTCAGGGGGTTGGGGCATGGGAGGGGGTGTGGGCTCTGGCTGGGGGTGCAGGCTGCAGGGTGGGTTCAGAAATGAGGAGTTCAGGGTGCAGGAGGCAGCTCCAGGCTGGGGCAGGGAGTTGGGGTATTGGAGGAGGTATGGGCTTTGGGCTGGGGGTGTGGGTTCCAGGATGGGGCCAGAAATGAGGGGTTCAGGGTGCAGGAGAGGGCTATGGGCTGGGGCAGGGTGTTGGGGCACAGGGGGGATGAGGGTTCTGGTTGAGGGTGTGGGCTCTGGGATGGGGCTGGGGATGAGGGGTTTGGGGTGCAGGAGGGTGCTTCAGGCTGGCACCAAGGGGTTTGGAGGACAGGAAAGGGATCAGGGCTGGGGCAGGGTGTTGGGATGCAGGGATAGGGTGAGGGCTCTGGCTAGAGGTGTGGGCTGTGAGATGGGGCTGGGGAGGGGTTTGGTGTGCAAGACAGTGCTCTGGGCTGGGATTGAGGGGTTCAGAAGGTGGGAGGGGGATCAGGGCTGGGGCAGGGGGTTGGGGCATGGGAGGGGGTTCAGGATACAGGTGGCTAACCTTTCCGGCTCCTACGCGGTGGCACAGCCAGGCGGCTCTGCGTGCTGCCCTCTGCATCTCCCATTGGCTGTGGTTCCCGGCCAATGGGAGCTGCATAGTGGTGTTTGGGGCAGGGGCAGCATGTGGGGCCCTCTGGCTGCCCCTAAGTGTAGGAGCCAGAATGGGAACATGCTGCTGCTTCTGGAGCCACACAGAGCCATGGCAGGCAAGGAGATTCCTTAGCCCTGCTGCACCACTGACCGGACTTTTAACGGCCCAGTCAGCAGTGCTGACTGGAGCCACCAGGGTCCCTTTTCAACTGGGTGTTCCGGTCAAAAACTGGGCACCTGGCCACCCTACCTGCTGCATGCCAGCTGCGTTCATTAGGTGGCCTGGAGACTGGCTCTGCTAAAGGCCCTGCTTCCTGGCGATAGTTGAGCTATCACAACAGGGATTATTTATAAGGGGAGAGGGTCTGTATCCTTGCGTGTATCTGTGTGTGTGTGCAGCTCTGTGTATGTGCATGTACATGCAGGTGTGTGTGCATGCAGCTTTGTGTGCATGCTGTGTGTGTACAGTTCAGGGGGGGTGTACATCAGTTTGTGTTTTTGTGTGTGTAGCTGTGTGTGTGTGTGTGCATGTGTGTGCATAAGCACTTGTGTGTGTGTGTGTGTTCAACTTTGTGTGCACGCTGAGTGTGTGTCTATGTGCACAGCTGTATGTGTCTCCTGGTAAAAAATCTGAGCCAGAGGGTGCTAACTGCCATTGAGCATGGATTTCCCCTGGGGAAGGGCCAAAATGGGGTGCAACTTGCATGTCTTCGTTGAGGTGTGGAGGCTCTAATTGCTGTGGGGGGAAGTGGGTTCGACTGACCAAGCTGTGACCCTGTTAGTGTTGCGCTCTGGGCATGTGCCATTGATCTCTCACCAAGCTTCTCAAGTGTGCATCCCAGACAAGGCAGGCCCAGCACAGCTGCGTAGCAAGGGCAGTGAGTGAGGCTTCTGCAGACTTGGTGAAGTGCCCGAGGTGAGGGCGGGCTCCAGGCCACTGCCAGGACTCTGGGACAGTCACCCATGACCCAGGAATGGAAGGGAGATGAGAGGATGGGATTAGCCAGTGTGCTCAGGGCTTCGGCACACACAAGGATGTACCCATGCACTGAGCTGCATAAGGAGAGACTGATTTCAGTGGATGCGGTACACCACTACCACGCCCTAGAGGCTCTTCAGTGGTTCAGTGGACCCCTCCCGGCTGGGCTCAGGTGAATGGTGCTAGTGCTTGTTCCAGGTACTAACTGACCACAGACCTTCGAAGCTCACAGCATGAGTCTCACAGCTTGAGCTGCACAGCCAGGTTGGGAAGCTGGGGCTGGAACAGACACAGGCAGAGGGGTCCAGTAACCCACCCTGACCAGCAGTCTAGCCCCCCACAACTCTCCAGAATTCATGTGTGCTGGCTTTGCAGGACCTTTCTGCTGCACCCGGCCTGCCCCTAGGCATGATCCCTTCAGGGCACGACTGTGGCTTGAAGCAGGGAGCTGATATGGTTCACAATGCCCTGCTCTACAAGGGAAGAGTGCGAACAGTCGACTCCCCCCCATCCTGGAGCTGGCTTGCTGTACAAGCTGCTCCGATGTCATTTTATGAGCCGTTATTATGTTTCCATAACTGCTGGGGGCCCTCAGAGTGCTCACAGCTGCACAGCGGAGCTCTGCATAGGCAGCTGGCCAGTGGCTGGCTAGGGGAGGAAACTGGCATGTTTCCCGAGTGCTTTAGTTCTCTGCTGGGCACATGGGATGTGAGACAGGCTTTCGGGCCCGCCATAGACCAGGGCTGGGAGAGGGGAACATGTTAGATGAGGGCTAGGAGTGCGGTGCTCTGGTAGCAGGGGGAAGGGCGGGGAGGGCTGTCAGGACTGGAGGTGTGTGAGATGTTCCACCTGCCGGAAGCCGATGGCATGTGGCTGTGCTCAGCTGTGTCTTTGCTGGGCCCTCCATCATCGACACGCTGAGCATGGCTGGCTGGCCCTGCACACTGAGTGCTCTCTCTGCTCCATGCATTCCCTGTGCCCAGGGCCGGTGCAACCATTTAGGCAAACTAGGCGGTTGCCTAGGGCGCCAAGATTTGGGGGCGCCAAAAAGTGGCGCCCCCCAAATTTTTTTAAATGGTTGCAGCCGCTGCTGCTGGAGGGGCTGAAGCTTGCCTCGCGCAGGCGCTGCCTGCACCTGGTCAGCCCAGTGTACCCCGGGTCAGCGCCGACGCACCGCCCTGAAGTCAGTGCACCGCCGCAGACGGCACAGCCAGGGCGCCCGCCCCGGGTCAGCGATACGCCGCCGCGCAGCCCGGCGCAGGGCGCCCCCTCCGGGGGTCAGCGACCGCGCGCGCAGCACCCCGCCCCCGCAGCAGGCGCCCCTCCAGGGGTCGCGAGCCGCCGCGCGACCGGAGCCCGGGCGCCCCCCGGGAGTCAGGAAGCCGCAGCTCCGGTGGACCTGCGGCAGCTCCGCCAGAGCCGCGAGACCCGCGCGCGGGGCGGCAAAATGTCCCGGCGCCTAGGGCGCCAGAAACCGTAGCGCCGGTCCTGCCTGTGCCTCCTCTGCCACTCTCCTGCTGCAATCTCTCCTCCTCCAGATGCCTCGCTGCCTCTCCCTCCCCATCCCTCCCTCCCCTGCCCTAGGGGAGTTGGAGCTCTGCCTCTCTCCTTCCCAATGCAGCTGAAGGACGGCCTGAGCCTTGGAGGTTGCTTTCTTTCTCCTGGGCCGTGCAGGAGCGGAGCCCAGAGGAGTGAATGACGGGGAGTGGCCCACAGTTCATGTCTGTCCTCAGCGGTTCTGACAGCTGTGTTAACGGCAGCCACAGTAAGCCCTGACTAATGGACTAGGAGGAAGGTGGCAAAGAGCTTGATAAGAAACTAGATTCAGCACATCCATGCTTGTCCCTGTTAGGCAGTTGCAGCACACCCTGATTCTTTATCAGGCTCATGGTCAGATGGATTAAAAACCCCAGCGCCAACATCTAACGTGCTCCTCGAGCCAGGAACCGCAGGTGGCATTGTGCTCCAGGAAGCTGCGCCAGAAGAGAGACAGCGACAGGACTGGCAATCAGTCACACCCAGGCAGGTTGGGCAGAAGGATAAATTCCACTCAGCAAGTGGCTGATAACCTGCCCAGGTCACAGCTACGCCCTCCGCACCAAGGTCATCACTAGCCCTGAGAGCTGACTCTATGGGAGGCCCTCACACAATATCTGACTAAAACCAGCGAGGACTCTGGTGTGCTGGGGTGTTACTGACTATGTTCGCACACCAGGAGCAGCAAACACGGGTGCCAGGAGACAGCTCCACCTCCACAGCCCACCCAGCTGCTGCAGCAGGAACTTTCCAGAGAACAAGAAATGGCTGTGTAATCTGGGAGCCAGGGGGGCTTGGCGCTGGTCACTCCTCCCACTGAGGACATCCCTCAGCCCTAGCTGTGCATGTTAATGGCTGCAGTAGTGGGGGTAGGAGTGAGTGCGGGTCAGGCTCATAGTGCGTTTAACTTGCAATTGTCAAAAAGTACCAGAACTGAAGGGGAGGTGTTAAGAGTAGGCACTGCGGTGAGTGGGGCCCAAGCCCTGCCCTCCTCTGCCCCAAACAGGCCAGGAGACTGGGGGAAGGAAAGGAAGATCTATCTGTCTCCTACACTTGTATTCTGGCAGGGCCCCACCTGAGCCCCACAGCCTCCCTCTAGCCTGGACTAAAGTCAGCTGCAAAGGAAAAGAATTGGCTCTGTGCCCTTGTGTGTGGGTTTTATGATGCAGAAAGAGGGCCTGCAAAGGGGTTTGTTTGTCTGCTGCTTGTTCTTTAAGATATACATTTGGGTCTTGTCTCCCTTGTTTCTTTCTTCTAAAAGGCTCTGTGGCCAGCCTGGAGAACTCGCAGGATGATAATCTCTCAGGAACTGCAAGCTGAGCACTTGAGGAGGGAGGGGGTTTCACTTAGGTTGTTTAAAGCCCTTAAATTTTGCTGGCTTTCGTAAACCTGGTGATCTTAAACGTCTGAATGTGAAGGATTGTGCCCCACTCCTGCCAGCTGAAAGCAAAAGGTGCCCCTATGCCAGATCTTTGGGTCTGCAAGACTTCGAGGGAGACCCCGTATCTCTGACCTTTCTAGCGTAAACACTCGGTCAGACATATCTCCTTTCAGGCCCTCAAAAGAGCCGGCAGGAGCAAAGCAAGGCACATACCCATATGCTGCTTCTTTTCCAGTCCTTTTCAAGCCCCAGCCTTACCCAGGAGTGTTCCAGGGGAGCAGGCCTAGGCTGGATTCTCTGATACTGTCTGTCACTGCTGCTGCCTTTGGGCAGATCTTTGGACTTTGGGACCCTGTCCCTTGCTGTGTTATCTGTTTGTTTTTATCTGGTGGCAAGAATCTGAACTGGAGGACAGAGGTAGTGAAAAGAATCTGAAAGCCAGCCCCCTGCCTGTTGCTGACTAAGGAACTGCTATTTAGTGGGCACAGGAGGGGGATTGGGAGTCAGACAGAGATTCAGACCTGGGCTCTTTGATCCCACCTGGCAGAAGAAGGCTCCGGACTGCCAAGGAAACATGCCCTCTTCTCGCTGGACCACATGGGCCTGGATGCTTCTTCTTCCTGGTATGTTGGAGAGAATCTTCATTCAGATGGCACCAGCATGAAGAGATGGGCTGAGCCTGGGACAAACCATTGTTCCCACTGAGCCTGCCTATCTTTCTAATCTATCCTCCTCACCCCCTTGAATGTCTAGCCTTTCCCTTCACTGCCCTGAGCCGGGACCCATGTCCCTGTCTTGGGATTGAGCTGGAAGTTTAGGGTTAAATTAAGGCAAGTCTCTTTGCTCGGTATCCCAGAGAAAACAAGTGAAGTTTTCTTCTTAGAAAGGACAATAGTACTGCTGCTCCTTGCCCCCATCCCCCAGACCCCTGTAACGGAGCACTCCAGCTCCTGCTGGCCCCAGGGGCCTGTCCCTCATGTGGGCACTGATCTGTGGCCCCTGCATGACAGACTGACTAAAGGACAAGCTGTGGGAATATGTAATGGACTTTTCCACCCCAAAGCGCTGGTCAGTGCAGCTTAGACTTGTGCAGAGAAGATCAGTGGCCCAGCTGGGCAGCTCCACAAGCAGATGGCAAGTGATCTGGAGCGTGCTCCGGTGGCCTGCTGTGACTGACATTATGAAAGCAAGAGAGATTAAAATCCCAGCAGTGGCAAACTAAGCTCAGTGATTCCAATTCTGGAAGCAGAGGTTCAGCTGATAACTCAGCCAAGAGAGCATCTTGGCATGTGGAATTGGCAGGGTCCGATCCTATGCTGTGCTAAGCAGCCTCTGTCAGGACTAGCCCCTGAGTAAGCAGCAGAGTGTGGGGAACGGCAGCCTCCAGGAGTCAGATGTGTATCTGTGCAGGAATCTGCAGAATACAGCTGTTGGTCCTGTGCGTGGGCCATTCTAGCTTTGTGTGAAGATCTTGGTCTGTAGCGAATGGTTAAGCCTGGCCCCATTTCTGATCATGTTGGGGTACCACTACAAGGTGGGTTGCCCTCTTTTGCTGTGGATTTGCGTGCTTTGATATGTTTGCATCGCTGTAAAGTTACCTTGGCTCTGAATAGCCTGGCTGCTTACTGGTTGATTTTTGATAACCACACCATTCTTGTGAGGATTTGTACCCTAATTTGACCAATCTGTGGGCATACTCTGAACCTTAACCTCATACTAACAATGTTTTTTGTCCAGTAATTTCCTTAGTTTTTTAATGGCTCAAGCATCCGCCAGAAGGGAGCCCTGTTCCAGAGTCTCTAGGGGGACCATGGCATGGGGTGTAATGCTCCAGGCAGGGTCTGCTGGTCAGCAAGTCCCCACTAATCACAGTCCCTGCCCACCCTTCCATGATGCTACAGATCTACCTAGCTCATAGGCTCATAGATTCCAAGGCCAGACAGGTCCATTATAATCATCTAGTCCAGGGGTGAGCAAACATTTTGGCCCGAGAGGCACATCTGGATATGGAAATTGTATGGTGAACCATGAATGCTCATGAAATTGGGGGCTGGGGTGAGGGAGCGGGTGAGGGCTCTGGCTGGGGGTGCAGGCTCTTTTGAGATGGGGCCAGAAATTAGGAGTTCAGGGTGCGGGAGAGAGCTCTGGGCTGGGGCGGAGGGTTGGGGTGCGAGCTCCGGCTGGGGGTGCGGGCTCTGGGGTGTAGGTGAGTGCTCCAGGCTAGGACCAAAGGGTTTGAAAGGCGGGATAGGGATCAGGGCTGGGGTAGGGGGTTAGGGCACAGGAGTGAGTCAAGGATGCAGGCTTCAAGTGGTGCTTAGCTCAAGCAGCTCCTGGAAGCCAGGCGTTTCTATGTGCAGCCCCATCTGCAGTCTTCACCCCTGAAGCTCCCATTGGCCATGGTTGCTGGCCAATGGGAGCTGTATGGGGCAGCATGGGGGAGCTCCCTGGCTACCCCTCCACCTAGGAGCTGGAGGCGGGATATGCTGCTGCTTCCGGGAGCTGTGTGGAGCCACGGCACGCACGGAGCAGGGCAAGCTCTGACCCCACTCCTCGGCTGGAGCTCAAGGGCCGGATTAAAACATCTGAAGGGCCGGATGCGGCCCCCGGGCCATAGTTTGCCCACCTCTGATCTAGTCTGTCCTCTCTGCCCCTGTATAAGAGAGGCCAGAGAACTGCCCCAAAATAATTCTCAGGGCAGATCTTTTAGAAACAAATCCAGTCTTGATTTAAAAATTGTCAGTGATGGCAGGGGTGAAAGTAACTTACAGTACTTACCGGTACTGCTGGAGTTCTGAGGAGGGTGTGGCCTCATCTGGAAAAGGCGTGGCCTCAATCGGAAGAGGCAGGGCCTCTCAAGATTTAAAGGTCCTGGAGCACTGGCTGTGGCTGGGAGCCCCAGGTCCTTTAAATCAACCTGGGGCTCCCAGCTGCAGAGGTGGCTGGGAGTCCCCTGAGCTCACGGGCAAGTTAAAGGGCCCTTTAAGTCCCCACCGCAGCTCCAGCTGGGATTTAAAGGGCTCGGGGCTCCCGTGGCTGCAGGGAGCTCTGAGCCCTTTAAATCCCAGCCCCAGCCCATCCGCCAAAGCTGCGGGTGGGATTTAAAGGGCTTGGAGCTCCTGCCGCTGTGGGGAGCTCAGAGCCCTTTTAATCCCGGCTGTGGAAGCCGGTGCATTCCAGCACCGCGTACTGGCTCTTGCTGGTGTGCTGTACCGGACCGTACCGGCTTACTTTCACCTCTGAGTGATGTAGAATCCACCACAATCCTTGGTAAACTGTTCCAGTGGTTAATTACTCTCACAGATAAAAGTTTACGCCTTATTTCCCATCTGAATTTGTTTAGCTTCAACTTCCAGCTGCTGGATTGTGGTATAACTTTCTCCGCTAGATTGTTTTCTTCCCCATGGAGGTACTTATAGATTGGGATCAAGTTACCTCTTAACCTTCACTTTGTTAAGCTAAATAGATCAAGCCCCTTCTCTATAAGGCAGGTTTTCTAATCCTTTAATCATTCTTGTGGCTCTTGACTGACTCCTCTCCACTTTATCAACATCACTCTTGAGTTATGGACACCAGAATTGGACACAGAGGTTGTGAGTGGTGAAGATGCAGTCCAGCAGTGGTCACACCAGTGCCCAACACAGAGGTAAAATAACCTCTCTGCTCCTACTCAAGATTCCCTGTTTATGCATCCCAGGATCTCATTTGCTCTTTTGGCCACAATGTAGCACTGGGAGCTGATGTTCAACTGATTATCCACCCCCTGAAATCTTTTTAACGTTCACTGCTTCCCAGGATAGAGTCCCCCACCCTGTACATGTGGTCTGCATTCTTTGGGCACATTTATATTTAGCCATAGTAAATAGTACATAGCAACTGCCTGGCCTCCTCTCTACATCCCACCCCCCAGATAGACAGCGAGTGCCTGGCCTCCTCTCTGCTCCACCTGCCCATATACAGCCAGTGCCAGGCTCCTCTCTGTTTCCCCATCCTGGATATAAGGGGAGAGCCTGTCTTTTGAGGAAAAAGAGATGAAGTTGGTTGAGGTGGGCGTGAGCTGCTATAAAAGGTGATTTTACACGGAATAGCCCTTGTTTGACAGTGTCAAGGTGGTAAAACTGTCATCCCAGATGCTGGGAATTCAGCTGGAGCTGAGAGAGGTGGCGATGTCAGGTAGGTTCCTCCCTCTGGCTCGGTCTGGTCAGGACATCTCGCAGGAGCAGGATGACCAAGGCCCAGGGTCCCAGGAAACGGGAGCAGGGGATGGCACCTGTGATGGTGAAGCTTGCTCCAGTAGCCTCCATCTGGTCTTCCTCTTCTGTCTTCGTTCTGTCTTTCCCCCCCAAAAGCTCTTTCTTTAAGGACCCACAAAGGGAAGGGTGGGCGGAATGGTCCAGCCCCTTATTATTTTCTCTACCAATTAGGCCTAATATCCAACATCTCAATTTTGGCTCCACATCATCATCTGTTTTTACTTAGCATCATTTCAGCATTCCTTGGATTACATCAACGTGGCCTGTTTGGTTCTGACTACCCCAGTGTCTCTGTGGTTCTCTTCCACCTGTTCATAACATTCTTCATTGAAACTAACTTGACCTTGTTTCCATGATAAATTCCGAAGCAGCAAAAAGTTACAGCCCAAGTGTCACATCCGTCTGCTCTGCTCCCCCAGTATATAGGGCACGACCTGATTCTACCCTGTTCCCCTTCCCATCTGCACCACCCACAGCCTCTCCAGATTTCTGCACCTTGCTGTGACTCCTCCAGTTCTGGTCTCCAGCATAGACATCTCCCTTGGGCTGAGGTGCTTGTGGTTCTTTTGGATGCAGGAAAACGTATTTATTGAAAACACTGAACATGTCCAGAATCCCTGTTTGCAATCAGTCTCCCTCTCACGGCATGCTCTCTGGCTGATTCCAGGAACTCTCTCTTGAAATCGTGGTGCTCCCTGGCTCATGTTTAGAGGGTGAGACACTGCATGGTTTTTATTTGATGTGCAGTTTTATGTTGTTGAAGCTGAGTCTTGCTCTCTAGGGATCAAATCTACACATCCCAGAAATGATGGGAAATCCATACGGCTCACAGAGCTCGCGCCTCACAATTGCCAGCTGGATAATGAAATGGAAACACAACCACACAGCTGGCGAGAAGTGCTCCTTGGAAGAGCAGCTTCAAGCTATTCCTTGAGATCTGCAAGGGGAGTGGAAGGATCCCCTGTGTGGGGGGCATTTCCAATCTCCCAGCCCCCAAAAGCAATATCATTATATAAACCTTGTCCCTTCTGTATCCTATGGGATACGTTTCTCTCTGCCCTGTCTTCCTACCTGTAGACAGGTGCTATCCCAAGGTGCTCCTCAGACCTTGCAGGCATAGACGGCGAGTTATATTCTTTTGTGGTGCCTGGGCTCCAGGAATATTCAGGGCTGGGGTCTCTATTCCACCAGTATTTGGAACTGGGTCTCTCCCCAGGCCCCTGCCCCGGAGCATCCCTGCCTGAAAGAAAGCGGCATGCACCTCTCCCATGCCTTCTTGTGCTGTCAGTGTAGCACATTCCTACATGGAGCGGTATCCTACACTACATCAACTCCTGGGATCAATTGCCATCTGCTGCCCCAGGGTCCTAGTGCTCTCATCTCATCTGCTAATAGCAGGGCAGACCGCCCTTACCCTGCCCTTCTGCTCTAGCCCTGAGTCTCTCCAACTCCCCAAACCCCTCATCTGCCCTAGCCTTGAGCCCCCTCCCACACCCCAAACCCCTCATCCTCAGCCCCTACCCCTGAACCCCTCCTATCCCCAAACTTCCTCCCAGAGCCTGCACCCCTTACCCCCTCCTGCACACCCACCCCCTGCCCCAGCCTGGGGCCTGTACCCAGCACCCAAACTCCATCCCAGGGCCTGGACCCCTCCTGCATCCTAATCCTCAGACCAGGACCTGCATCCGAGACCTCCCCCCCGTACCCAAACTCCCTCCCAGAGCCTTAGGCAGGTGGGGGGCAGAGTTGGGGGGGCGGGTTCTACAATTTCTACAAACCTGCCACTCATGCCTGCAGGCTCCCTGCCTTACTTTACATCTCAGTTCCAAGAATAATCCCTTAAATCCAGAATCTGTAAGAACACTATTCTCCTTTCTTAGGGTGTCTACACGCGCTCTGACATGGGCAGAGCTCTCCCAGCAATAAAAATAACTACCCTAAATGAGCAGTGGTAGCTTCCCAGCAATAAAACACTGTCTATATTGTCTCTTTTCAGCACTAAAACTTTTGTCACTCATGAGTGTGTTTTTTCATACCCCTGAAAGACAAAAGTTTTAGTGCTTGAAAGTGGCAGTGTAGACACAGCTTTAGACTCTTAGGTGCCAAGGCCAGAAGGGACCAGTGTGAGCTACTCTAATCTCCGATGAAGTGGGCTGTAGCCCACAAAAGCTTATGCTACAATAAATTTGTTAGTCTCTAAGGTGCCACAAGTACTTCAGATCTTCTCTATAGCACAGGCCAGAGACCTGCCCCACAATAATCCTTAGGGCTGAGCTTTAGAAACACAGCCAGTCTGGATTTAAAAATGTTCAGTGATGAAGACTCCACTGTGACCCTTGGTGAATTGTTCCAATGGTTAATTACTCTCAGTATTAAAATTTACACCTTATTTCCAGCTGGAGGAGAGGCGCCTCTCCTCCGCACACCCCCCTACCCAGGTGCTGCTGCGGGGAGGGAGAGCTGTGGGGAGTCCTCTCTCCCTGCCATAGGCCCCGGATAGCCTGCTCTCCAAACCCCTCATCCCTGGCCTGCACCTCCAGCCGGAGCCCTCAACTCCCTCCCACAACCTTCTGCCCCAGCCCTAAACCCGTCATCCCCAGCCCCACCCTGGAGCCCTCACACAGCCCTGCACCTCAATCCTCTGCCCCAGCCCCAGCCCCAGCCCTGAGCCCCACTCCCACACTCCGAAGCCCTTGGCCCCACCCACACCACATAAATTTTGTTATGTGCACCAATATAAAGGTGATGTGTTACACATCTCACCTCCATATTGGTGCACGTAACAAAATTCATTCTGCACATGTTGGGAAAAATTAGAGGGAACACTGATGATGACCCAGCACATGCTGTTCGTTTTAAGAACACTTTTGCTGCAGATTTCACAAAACACAAAGAAGGTACCAATGTGAGATTTCTAAAGATAGCTACAGCAGCTGACCCAAGATTTAAGAATCTGAAGTGCCTTCCAAAATCTGATCGGGACAGGGTCTATAGCATGCTTTCAGAAGTCTTAAAAGATCAACACTCTGATGCAGAAACTACAGAACCCGAACCACCAAAAAAGATCAACCTTCTGCTGGTGGCATCTGACTTAGATAATGAAACATGCATCCATCCGCATTTGGTTTGGATCGTTCTATTTGCTTTGGATCGTTCTAACCATTAGAGGAGTCAAGTTCTGGAACAGCCTTCCAAGGGGAGTAGTGGGGGCAAAAGACATATCTGGTTTTAAGACTAAGCTTGATAAGTTTATGGAAGGGATGGTATGATGGGATAGCTTAATTTTGGCAACTGATCTTTGATATAGCCAGGTAAGTATGCCATGGTCTGTGATGGATGTTAGATGAGATGGATCTGAGTTTACTGCAGAGAATTCTTTCCTGAGTGCTGGCTGGTGAGTCTTGCCCACATGCTCAGGGTTTAGCTGATCGCATATTTGGGGTTGGAAGGAATTTTCCTCCAGGGTAGATTGGCAGAGGCCCTGGAGGTTTTTCGCCTTCCTCTGCAGTGTGGGGCATGGGTCACTTGCTGGAGGATTCTCTGCAGCTTGAGGTTTTCAAACCACAATTTGAAGACTTCAATAACTCAGACATAGGTTAGGGGTTTGTTATACAAGTGAATTCTGTGGCCTGCTTTGTGCAGGAGATCAGACTAGATGATCATATTGGTCCCTTCTGACCTTAAAGTCTATGAGTTATCGAGCAGAATGCGTCATCATCAGCATGGATATATGTTCCCAGGAATGTTGGTTGAAGCATCAAGGGATATATGAATCTTTAGTGCACCTGGCACATAAATACCTTGCGACCCCAGCTGCAATAGTGTCATGAGAACACCTGTTCTCACTTTCAGGTGACATTGTAGAACAAGCGACAAAGAGTCCTGTGGCACCTTAGAGAATAACAGAAGTATTGGACCATAAGTTTTTGTGGGTGAATACTCACTTCATCAGATGCATGTGATGGAAATTTCTAGAGGCAGGTAAAAATTATTTATACTCCAATATGTCTGTTAGTCTGTAAGGTTCCACAGGACTCTTTATCGCTTTTTACAGATCCAGACTAACATGGCTACCCCTCTGATACTTGACATTGTAGAACAAGAAACAGGCAGAATTATCTCCTGCAAATGTAAACAAACTTATAGACAAACCTGTTTGTCTGAGCGTTTGGCTGAACAAGAAGTAGGGCTGAGTAGACTTGTAGGCACTAAAGTTTTACATTGTTTTATTTTTGAATGCTGGGGTGGTTTTTTTACATAATTCTACATTTGTAATTTGCACTTTCATGACAAAGAGATTGCACTACAGTACTTTTATAAGGTGAATTGAAAAATACTATTTCTTTTGTTTATAATTTTTAGAGTGCAAATATTTGTAATAAAAAATATAGTGAGCACTGTACACTTTATAGTCTGTGTTGTAATTGAAATCAATATATTTGAAAATGTAGAAAACACCCAAAAATATTTAAATAAATGGTATTCTATTAATTTTTTAATCGCGCCATTAATCACGATTAATGTTTTTAATCGCTTGACAGCCTGAGTATACACACATGTACCACACAGACACACACACCCCCCACACACTGTGTGAACCTACCCCACATACCTAGTTCAGTTACAGTCAGGAACGTCTGAACATTTCACCCTGACGCTAAAATATTTAAGCAACTTGGAGTTGGAGTCTAACTTGGTCATGTCCAACAGAAAGCAATCTACTGCCTAGGTGAGTCTGGGTGCCACACCAGCTCCGAAGGCCAGCCCAAGGATGTGCTCTGTCCCAGGTACTGCCCCCTGCTCAGGCCACAGCTCTGTTCTGCTTGGGCTGAGCAAATCATTGATTTGGGGGTTTCATGGCTGAACAGGAAAAATACCTTGGGACAGTGAGAACTAATTTCTTGACTAAATGGAAACCAGGTTGATTGAAGCATTTCAAATGTCACTTTGAATTGATATTGTTGAAACTGACTGAGTCAACATTTCCAAAATATTTCTTTTGGGGGCTGAAGTGACTGGCTGAATTCAACGCAAATTCTTGAACAGGTTCAGGGCCCTGAAACATGCATTTTTCAGTGAATTTGCTATTTGCCGAACAGAGGGCACCCAGCTCACATTCTGCTTTAGGGCAGGGGAGTGAACAAAGCCTCCGCTTCTGCTCTTCTGCAGGGGGCAGTGGTAGAGACTGATCAGATGCCAGGCCAGGTCCTGGGTTTGAGTGTCACCAACCCAAGCACTCAAAAACTCAGTCAGGAAATCGTGAGATTGGCTGAAAAGCTATGAGATTTAAAACAATAATAAATGTAAACCTCCTGGTTTCTGAGCCTTCCAGCTGCCCTCGGCCGATGATGTCTGGCTTCTCTCCACAACTACATGGGCTGGGAACATACGCTATTTTACAAAGCACAAGCTAAGCTTCTGCAAACTCACAGGACTCCAGGAGCTGGAGCTTTAGGAAAGGCATCAGCTATCACCAGCGTTTGCAGGACGAGCTTTGTACTATCTCCAGACTGAGGGAAGTCTTTCTCACAATCAGGCTCTTTGCTGCATACTAGTGTGACATGGAGACAGGCCCTGATTCTTGGCTCTGGGCCCCACAAGCCCACTGCTAGATCACTGGCATCTTCTTTGTCTCTGCATGGCCTGCTGAGCTGCCATGCTTTGCAGAGGAAGGGAGGTCTGGGCTCACGGTGCTGGGGCTTGCGGGGCATCAGGAACACATGGCAGGGAACAAGGAGGAGGGATTTCAGTGGTTTGGGGAGGGGGCGCATCCTAGCAGCTGCTGACGTGGTTCTGTCCCTTGCTCCTAGGCTGTGCCATAGGATGGACAAAGCAAAGCAGCTCTGCCAGAAGTGACATCAGAAACTGCACCACATCTCCTCCGGTAAGATCTTCCCCCGCACAGGGCAGGCCTGACGGCACCCCCCACTAGCCAGATTCTCTCGGGCCCAGACCTTCTCCCTCCTCTCTGCCCTTCTCAGCCTCCAGCCTTCTCCCTGCTTCTCAGTGCAAGTCGAGGGATCCACATGCCCTGGCAGCATAGCCAAAGGGCAGCCACCTGGCACCTGAGAAGAAGGGGCTGGTGGGAGGAGCCTCAGCCGAGCGCCCGACAACAAAAGGGCGCCTCTCTGCCTTTCTGAAAACTGTCTCTGTCCTGTTCTGTGCTCAGCTCTGAGCCCCAGAGCCCCGAGAGCAGGCAATCCACATCAGAGGGTCCACATGCTGCCAGGGCACTGTGTTATGGGCTCCAGGGAACAGCCAGCCAGCCCTTGAGTGGTTTCACTGACATGCTGCCCTCTGCCCCGCCTGGCAGCACACAGAAGCAGAGTGCTCAGCGCAGCTGCACAGTTGTGCTACTCATGCTCTCCATGCCGGCAGCGCAGGTTCCCTATGGAAGGCCAGGAGGGTGGAGGGCTGCCCTGGGGATCGGCCCCTCATTAGTGTGTTTTGACCTCAGTTCCTGCCCCCCACGGTGACGGACACAAGTGCACAGCTGAATGCCCTGCGCCAGCGCATGCAGTTCTACAACATCAGTGCCTACATCATCCCAGCCACCGATGCACACATGGTAAGGCTCAGGCTGCCAGTCTCTGGGTCTCTGTCCCGCCCTAGGGTCTACCCCACCCTCCATACCCTGTTGCAGGGGGCCCCAGCATTTGCTATACCCTGATCAGGAATGGGCACCTTTGCACAGTGCCTGCCTGCCTGCGGCTCAGGCCCTCATTGCCTGTCCCTGGGAACACAGCTGTTTGCCCCTTTCCCCTGCCTGCACAGCCTCTGCCCCCCAGGCACCATGAGGCTTGCTGAGGAGAGGGTCTGTAGGACAGATTCCCACTGGGCAGCCGGTGTCTGCCAGTGTATGGGCTGTTCAGCGCACTGGTCCCTGGGCAGCAGCGTTGTGCTGGGGTGTCGGTGAAGTGGGGGGTCGGGGCAGGCGTGTGCTATTGTGGGGTGTCTCTGCGTGGAGGGCAGAGCCAGCTTTAGCCAGTGTGGGGCCTGGTTCGTGGGGCATGTACTTTCCTGGCAGCACTTCAAATTTCCACGCTCCAGCCAGGGGAGCGGGACCGCAGGATTGCGGGGCTCCGGCCGGAAGAGCGGGGCTGCAGGGTTGCGGGGCTCCGGCCACGGTAGCGGGGCCACGGGACTTGCCATGCTCGGCTGGGGGAGCGGGACCACGGGGTTGCTGGGCTCCGGCCTGGGGAGGGGGACCGCGGGGTTGCCGGGCTCTGGCCAGGGGAGGGGGACCATGGGGTTGCCAGGCTCTGGCCGGGAGAGTGGAAATACGGGGTTGGCTACGGCCGGGACAGCGGGGATGCGGGGTTGCGGGGCTCTGGCCGGGGTAGCAGGGCTGCGGGACTTGTCGCCTTCTGGCTTGGGGAGCGGGACCGCGAGGTTGTGGGTCTCCTGCCGGGAGAGCTCGGCTGCGGGACTTGCCACCCTCCGGCCTGGGGAGCTGGACCATGGGGTTGCAGGGCTCTGGTCGGAAGAGCTGGGCTGCGGGGTTGCGGGGCTCTGGCCGGAGTAGCAGGGCCGTGGGACTTGTCGCCCTCCAGCTTGGGTAGCTGGGCTGCGGGGTTGCAGGGCTCCGGCCAGGGGAGCGGGGTCAAAAGGCAAAAGCTGACATTAGCATTGTTTCAGTCTGTGTGTTACTTGACATGGTGTATTCAGTGTCACCATAGAAGGGAAGGGCTCTGCACAGACGGAAATTTGCCTGGGCATCAGTAGAAAATGTTAAGTAAAATTTGCTTTAAAAATTAAACCTGACGCTTTGTCATCTTGTGTCCTCATTTTTATTTCTTAGCTTTCAGCTATTTAAGTGAACTCTAAAATTTTCATACTGACTGTTTACTATCTGCCATTGTATCTCTCTAATCTCCTTCATAACCATCATTGACTTTTTTCCATTTTAATACTATCCCATAGTATCAGAGACAGTGAGAAAAATAGCAAATAAAGGTACATGACTATCTTTCTGTCTCTATAGAGAATGATAGATACACATGCCTCTGTCTCACATAGAGAGATGTGATGTATTCCCTGGGGCGGTGGGAGCAGGCATGCGCTGTGCTGGGATGTCTCTGCGTGGGGGTGGGGGCAGGCATGTGCTGTGCTGGAGTGTCTCTGCGTGGGGGAGGGGGCAGGCATGCGCTGTGCTGGGGTGTCTCTGCGTGGGGGTGGGGGCAGGCATGCGCTGTGCTGGGGTGTCTCTGCGTGGGGTTGGGGGCAGGCATGTGCTGTGCTGGGGTGTCTCTCTGTGAGGGGTGGGGGCAGCATGTGCTGTGCTGGGGTGTCTCTGCATCAGGGGTTGGGGCAGGCATGTGCTGTGCTGAGGTGTCTCTGTGTGGGGGATGAGGGCAGCATGTGCTGTGCTGGGGTGTCTCTGCATCGGGGGTTGGGGTAGGCGTGCGCTGTGCTGAGATGTCTCTGCATGGTGGTGTCATGGAGTCTCCGGGGCGATGCTCTGGAATTACTCCATACGAAGCCAGACAGGACTCTGGGGGAGCCTTCTTGTCACCAGGGCAAGAAGCTTGCACAGCTTTGATGTTCCTGGGTCTAACCTCGGAGCATTCAGCATCCCCTTCCACACCAAGTACTTCCTGCAGCGAGTCCACCAGGGCGGGGCTCCTGTGGAAGCCAGAGGGCCTTGCACCCCAACTCTGCAGTCAGCAGTATCTCTCAGCCAGCCAGTAAAACAGAAGGTTTATTAGTCGACAGGAACACAGCATAGGACAGAACTTGTTAGCACAGAAA
>NC_133776.1:62914433-62940466 GCF_003597395.2 Chelonoidis abingdonii
TGGGACCGCCCCCCCATCCAACCCTCTGTTCCCAGTTCCTTGACTGCCTCCCTGACCCCTATCCACATCTCTGCCCCCGATAGGCACCCCGGGACTCCCACCCCCTATCTAACCCCCCTCCCTGTCCCCTGACTGCCAGCTCCTGGGACCCCCCACCCCTAATCGCCCCCCAGGACCCCACTCCCTATTCAACCCCCCCTCCCTGTCACCTAACTGCCCCCTCCTGGGACCTCCTGTCCCTAACCGCCCCCCTGGGACCCCATCCCATATCCAACGCCCTCCAGCCCCTTTCGGAATGTGGCTCTGCAAGCATGGGCAGAGGACTCAGTAGGGGCAGAGGCAGCTGCACGATCAGAGAGAAGCGACGGTTTTACCTTCAAAGCACCGCTTCTCTCTGGCCGGCTGCAAGGCCGCCCAGTGCTCCTCTTGAGTCCTCTACCTGTGTTCGCCGTGCTCCTGCCGCTTGCACCTCCCGCCTGCTCCCCTGAGGCTGTGGGTGAGCCTCCATCCCTGCTCTCCCCTGCTCCCAGCCCCGCGGGGGCAGGGGCAGGGGTATGCGCTGGTGCTGAGCTGCCCGGTGGCGCAGTGAGCTGAGGCTGCAGGGGAGGGGGAACAGGGGCTGGGCAGGATAGTTCTGTGAGCTGGATGTGGCCCGCAGGCCATACTTTGCCCACCTCTGACTAGACATTGGTGCAATACACAGGGAAACTGAGGCACACACAGCATTCATGCAAAGCAGTAAGGCTCACTTAGGTTCACATACAACATTAACAAGGAAAAATCCCCACTGCGTAACGGGGGGGCAGACATGCACCCTGATGGCATGTCTCTGCATGGGGGGCAGGTATGCACTGGGATGGCATGTCTCGGGGGGGCGGGAAAGACATGCGCTGTGATGGCGTGTCTCTGCATGAGGGGGCAGGCGTGTGCTGTGATGGTGTGTCTCTGCGTGGGGGGAGTGGGCGGACGCTGTGATGGCGTGTCTCTGCATGGGGGGGTAGGCGTGCGCTGTGATGGTGTGTCTCTATGTGGGGGGCCAGGCCTGTGCTGTGATGGTGTGTTTCTGCATGGGAGGATAGGCATGCGCTGTGATGGCATGTCTCTGCGTGGGGGGGTGGCATGCACTGTGATCGCATGTCTCTGTGTCGGGGGGTATGCGTGCGCTGTGATGGCGTGTCTCTGCGTGGAGGGGCGGCATGCACTGGGATAGTGTGTCTCTGCATGGGGGGGGCAGGCGTGCGCTGTAATGGCATGTCCCTCTGTGTCCCAGAGTGAGTACATTGCTGAGCGGGATGCACGGCTGGCATGGATTAGCGGCTTCACGGGATCTGCAGGTGAATGCGTCCCCACAGCCTGTCTGAATTCCCATTCACCTTCCCCGCCCCCCACTCCTGGATCCCTCTACCCCAAGGGCCCTCTGGCCAGGCTGCACCCTCATTATGCCCCCGGTGGGCCCATCCCCTCACAGCACCCCCTCTGAACAAGGTGCCTCTCCCTGTGTGCTCTTTCCCTGACCCACAGGAGGGCCATTTCCATGCCCGGGACACAAAGTAACCAGGCCCCAAGCTCTCCAGCTGACTGTGTCCCAGCCAGAGTGGGGATGGGTGAGACCTAGCTGTGGACGGATCTGCCCCCTTCGTAGCACATAGACCCTGGGTCGGACAGCCCTTGCACTCCTTGTTAGCTAGAGAGGGGCTCTGAGCTGCTGAGGGGAAGGCAGTCCATGTACTGCTGAGGCTATGGTGGCCTCCTGGAACCAGCTCTCTTGCTGCCACCTGGCTGGGCAATATCTGGAGGAGGAAGGGGGCTGAGGACGGGCACTGATAGGCAGTGGGCAGAACCACGGGAACAGGCTCCCCTGCCAGGCTCACTGCACTGAAGTTACAGCATCACTCACTGTGAGGGGGGCATGCACTGGCACGGGGGTGGGGGAGGCGGTGAGCACATGGGTGCTTCTCATGTCCCTGTTGCCCTGGAGGCAGGTGGGAGGGGGTAGATGACCCCTTGAGGTCCCTTCCACGGCTATGGGTCTGCAATCTGCGCCCGCCAGCTTTTGGCATATGGCACCATCTTGCTGCCCACTGCCATCGTCGCAGAGGCAGGCTGGGAAGATGGGGTCATTTGTTCTGTGCGAAGCCGCAGAACAGGCCAGCATGCAGTGCCACACAAGCCCCTCCCTGCATTAGCAAGAGGGCAACTGCTGCACTAGGCACTGGGGTTAACAGGTCCCTGACTGAGTCGCCCGCCCCCAGCAACTGTCCTGACAAGAGCCCCTCTGGGAGGGAAGGGGCAGTAAGACATGCCTGCCAGCGGCACCAGTTCACAGACTCCTTGGGGGAGCAAATTCCCGGCCCCACCCCCACAAAAGGGCACGTTCTGAGTCCTTCCTCAACCCCCTTGGGAGGGACATTCCCTCCCCATAGCATCGCTGACTGGCACCACTGGTGTCTGCAAAGGCCTGAACACCGGGCTAATGAGCCTTCTCCTCTCCCGTCTCAGGGACAGGGGTGGTGACGACAAAGAAGGCGGCTCTGTGGACAGACAGTCGATACTGGACCCAGGCTGAGCGCCAGATGGACTGCAACTGGGAGCTACAGAAGATAGGTCAGTAGCTATGATGGGCAGGGAGATTGTGCCAAGCCCGACCTCTGCTGCTCACTCCGGTCCCAGAGCCACCCTCAGTCTCAGGGCCTCAGCAGCCTTTCTGTGCCTAGCTGCTGCCATGAGTGCCTAGTGCTGGGGAGTCCCAGCCTCTCACTGGGGAGCCCTGATCTCCAGAGCTGTGGGCAAACCCGACCTGGTACACAGCAGCCTCTGGTACCATGAGGCAGCCAGTCTGGCAGTGACTCAGAGCCATGGGCTCCAGGCAGAGCCAGGTTGGCATCCCAGCAGCCTTTCTCCAGGTGTGCCACACATGAGCCATCTGAGCTGTCCACTCTGAGCCCTGCTCTGCCTTCCCTGCCTGCCCGTCTCCCCCTGCCCCCAGAATCCACTTGCCACTATGCTGTGCTCTGTCTTGCAGTCTGGACTGATTCCATTGGCGAGTGGCTGCTCCAGGAGATTCCCGCTGACGAGAACATTGGACTGGATCCCTTCCTCTTCTCCATTGGTATCGCCCCTGCTCCTTGCATCTCCTACCTTCCCTGAGGAGCCAAGCCTCCATGCTCCCATTCCACTCCACAGTACCTGCCACCTAAGGCCTAGGACACGGGGTGGAGGGCCTGACACTGCAGCCCAGCTCCCATTGTCCTGGCTCTCACCCCTGAAGCCTTGGCCGGAGCAATGCCTGGGGAGGGCGCAGCAGACTGACCATACCTCTGAGCCTAACCAACAGCTGCATCCCTTCTCAGATCTCTGGAACAGTTATGCCCACGTTCTGCAGGGTTCCAGCAGGACCCTGGTTCCCATCGAGGACAACCTTGTGGACCTGGTGTGGGGCTCGCAGCGGCCTCCTTTGCCCACCAGTGAGATCTACCTCCTGCCAGAGACCTTCACGGGTTGGTACTTGCTCCCTGTGGGGAGGTGTGGCACGTGAGCCCATTCCCTGGTGCCCCCTGCTGGTGACACTGGAGAGCAATCACCTGTGTGCCGCTGGGCATGCTGAGATGTTAGCAGGGTGTACCTGTTTGCGCTGATGGAGGGTAGATGTCTGAGTGCCACGCACACAGCTGACCCCAGGGTGGTGCCTTTGCTCCCCAGAGCTCTCCAGATGTTTTGGGCTCCCCTGGAGGAGTCTGGCTGGGCTGGGTCAGGCTGGGAGGTCCTTGGCTTGTTTGCCAAGGGCACAGCATTTATGGGAGACTACGGAGGGAGTCCTGGCCAGCCCTGAGCCCTCTGCCAGGGCAGGTTTTGGAGGAACGAATGCCCTAGAGCCAGGCAGGGGTGGGCCAGGGGCTTGCATGGGGCTTTGCGTGTACCTGACTCTCATGCCCGACCCCCACTGTCCTTTCAGGCAGCACCTGGCAGGAGAAAGTGTCCGGGATCCGGAGCCAGATGGAGCAGCACTCCAGGAGCCCCACGGCTGTGCTTCTGTCAGCTCTGGAGGAGACAGCCTGTGAGCGTTGTGGCCCAGGACCATCCTGCCACTGCACTCCCCTCCACCATGGCCTCAGCCAACACCCCTGGCTTCTCGCTGGCAGCCCCAGAGTCCCAGGCCCCCAGCAGCTCCCCAGTGTTCTCAGTGCCCCTCAGACCCTCCCAGCCCCCCAGCAGCCTCCCTAGTGTCCTCAGTGCCCCTCAGACCCTCCCAGCCCCCCAGCAGCCCCCCCATGCCCTCAGTACCCCTCATACCCTCCCAGAGACCCCAACAGCCAATCCCCTCCCTCAGACTGTGCAGCATTCTGCTCTCTCTAGGACCCAGCAGCCCTGCTCNCCAGCCCCCCAACAGACCCCCAGTGCCCTCAGCACCTCTCAGCCCATCCCAGCACCCAAAAGACCCCCTCTGCACTCAGCATCCCTCAGACCCTCCCAGCCCCCCAACAGCCCCCACTGCCCTGAGCACCCCTCAGACCCTCCCAGCCCCCCAACAGCCCCTCACTGCCCTCAGTACCACTCAGACCCTCCCAGCCCTCCCGTGCCCTCAGCACCCCTCAGATCCTCCCTGTCCCCCAGTGTCCTCAGCACACTTCAGCCACTCCCAGCCCCCTAACAGTCCCCCCAGAGCCCTTAGCACCACTGAGACGCTCACAACCCCCAAACGGCCCCCCAGTGCCCTCAGCACCCCTCAGAACATCCCAGCCCCCGAACAGTCCCCCAGTGTCCTCAGCGCCACATACCCTCCCAGCCCCCAACAGCACCCCACTGCCCTCAGCGCCTCTCAGACCCTTCCAGTCCCCCAACAGCTCCCCACTGCCCTGAGCAGTCCTCAGACCCTCTCAGTCCCCCAACAGGCCCCCTAGTGCCCTCAGTACCACTCAGACTCGCTCAGCACCCTAAAAGCCCCCCACTGCCCTGGGCACCCCTCAAACCCTCCCAGGCCCCCAATAGCCCCCCAGTGCCCTCAGCACCCCTCAGACCCTCCCAGACCCCCAACAGTCCCCCAGTGCCCTCAACAACTCTCAGACCCTCCCAGTCCCCCAACCCGCCCTCTAGAGCCCTCATCACCCCTCAGACCCTCCCAGCACCAGAACAGCGCCTCAGTGCCCTCAGCACCCCTCAGATCCTCCTAGTACCTGAACAGTCCCTCAAGGCCCTCATCACCCCTCAGACCCTCCCAGCCCCACAGTGCCCTCAACATCCCTTAGACCCTCCCAGACCCCCAACAGCCTCCCAGTGCCCTCAACACCCCTCAGACCCTCCCAACACTGCTCCAATACCCTCAGCACCACTGAGAGCAGTTTTCCTGCTGGGCATCCCACAGCAAGCCAACACTACCTGCCTGGGCTGGCTGTTCACTGTTACGGGATGAGATCCGGTCCCCTTGTGCTGGTCACTGTTCACACATTCTGACGGATGGCACCACTCTAGTGTCACTTCATGCCCATATCCTCTGCCAGCACGGCCCCAGGAACCCAGCGGGGAGTGACGCTAGGCCAGGGCAGGGCAGGCCAGGGCAGGCAACCTGGTGCGCAAGGGAGGGTCTATAACACCTTTGTTCCTACAGGGCTCTTCAATCTCCGAGGAGATGACATCTTGTACAACCCTGTCTTCTACTCCTACGCACTGCTGACCACATCAGACATCAGGTACAGAGCAGCTCCCCATCCCCAGCACATCCCCTGGGGCCTGGGCTGGCTCCCCCAGCCCCTCTGAGCTCCAGCATGTCCCCTGGGGACTGGCCTCCAGCTTTCCCATCCTCTCTGAGCACCAGCACATCTCTGGGCACTTACCCTCGGCTCCCCCATCCCTTCTAAGCCCCAGCACATCTCCTGGGGCCCGGGCTGGCTCCCCTAGCCCCTCTGAACCCCAGTACATCCCCTGGAGACTGGCCCCTGGCCCCCCTATCCTCTCTGAGCCCCAGCACATCCCTGAGCACTGGTCCTCGGCTCCCCCATCCCTTCTGAGCCCCAGAACATCCCCTGGAGTCTGGGCTGGCTCCCCCATCCCCTCTGAGCCCCAGCACATCCCTAGTTACTGGCCTCCGGCTCCCTCAGCCCCTCTGAGACCCAGAGTTCCCCTAGGGATCAGACTGGCTCCCCAGATCCTCTGAGCCCCAGCATGTCCCCCAGGGACTGTACCAGCTGGCCCATCCCCTCTGAGCCCGTGAATCCTCCAAGGACTGGCCCATATCCCCAATTCCTCTGAGCCCCAGTACATTCCTGGGGACCAGATCAGTTCCCCACCCTCTTTTGATCCCAAGCATGTCTCCTGGGCACCAGCTCCCTCACATCCTCTGAGCTCCCTCATGTCCCCAAAGGACGGGCTCCCCACCCCCTCTGAGCCCCAGTGCATCTCCTGGGGACTGGGCCAGCTATCCAATCCCCTTTGGACTCTTTTTCCAGTGTTCAGGCTTCTGTCCCACTCCCATCCCAGCCCTGGGCTAGGGTGCTGGCCCTGCTTCTGCTGGACAGTGATGGGTCCCACAGCTGAGCCCAGCCCGGTGCTTCTTCCCTCCAGTCTGTTTGTGGACAGGAACCGCCTGAGCGCGGAGGCACTGCAGTCCCTGAGTGCACTGTGCCCGGGGCCCCTGTGCGTGCAGGTGGAGGAGTATAACCAGGTGCGAGCCAGCGTGCAGGCCTATGCCCAGGGAGATGTCCGGGTCTGGATCGGGACGGAATACACGACTTATGGGCTCTACGGAGTGATCCCCCAGGTGAGCGCTGGCCCCAGCTCTCCCGGTACCAAGGGGCTAGACCTTTGCCACCTTCTCTCTTCTGCGTCTGCAGAACAGGCCAAGCCAGCCCAGGGCTGGGAGTGGCTTTGGCTAATCTGCCTGTGTAAGAGGCACCAGGGATATCATTACCCATGTAAGGAGCTGGCATGCAAGGAGTGGACAGCAGTGATGTGCCTGCGTGTGCAAGGGGAGGGAGGTTAGGCCCCAAGTATGTGAGGGAAGTGGGGGTGAGAGGCCTCGTGTGTGAGGGAAGGGGGTTGAGAGGGTGAGAGGCCCCAGGCGTGCAAAGGGAAGGGGGTGAGAGGCCCCATGTGTGCAAGGGGAAGGGGTGTGAGAGGCCCTGGGTGTGTGAGGGGAGGGGGTTGAGAAGCCGTGGGTAAGTAAGGGGAAGGGGGTTGAGAGACCCTGGGTGTGTGGGGGTGGGGGTCAGAGGCCCCAGGTGTGTGAGGGGTGGGGGTGAGAGGCCCCATGTGTGTGAGGGAAGGGGGGTTGAGATGCCCTAGGTGTGTGTGGGGAGGGGATTGAGACTTGGCCCCAGGTGTGCAAGGGAAGGGGGCTTGAGAGACCCCAGGTGTGTAAGGGGAGAGGTTGAGATGAGCCCAGTGTGTGACTCGCCACCCACTGGCCCCCCAGAAACCAGCCAGTTCTTCTGCCAGGTGGTACGTGCAGGGCCTGGAGCCACCACGGGCCCCAGCTGGGCTGCTGTGTGCCAGCAGCTCAGAGGAATAGCTGTCCCCCTGCTCCTTGCATGCACAGGGAACTCAGGGACAGCGTGGCTGGCAACCTTGCTCCTCTGGCCAGCTGACACCTGGCCCATCTTGCCCATTGCAGGACAAGCTGGTGGAAAGCAGCTACTCCCCCGTGATGACGACCAAGGCAGTGAAGAACACCAAGGAGCAGGTGCTGCTGAAAGCGGCCCACGTAAGTGCTGGCAGGAGCTGGCTCTCCCTCTGCAGAGGGGACTGGCCCAGGGGTGGGGATTGGCTGGCATGGGGAAGGGCCTGGTGCTTCTCTCACCTGGGAGAATTAGGCTTCCGGTGGGTCGCCCTCAGGTGCGGGATGCCGTGGCCATGATCCAGTACCTGCTCTGGCTGGAGAAGAACGTTCCCAAGGGGTCGGTGGATGAATTCTCCGGCGCTCGCTATGTGGACAAGCTACGAAGGTCAATATGAGCGTGACCGTTGTCCGAGCTCCAGCCTGGCAATTCCCACTCCCGCCCCTATGGGACATTGACTGGGCCACAGACCTTGTGGGAGATGGGCCCCTGGGGCAGGATCTGGCTCTGGGGTCCATGCACCACACGAGCCCTTAGTGACCAGAGAGTGAGTTGCTCTGTGTTGGTGCCCCCCACAGTGAGCAGGGCATGGCCACAGCCACACAGAGAGTCCTGCAAACTCCTGTGCCCTGTTGGGGCAACGCTGCATGGAGGGCAGGCAGGGCAGGCATTAGGATGCCCATGGCTGGCATTCCACTGGCCAGGTTTATATAGGCCAACAGCGCCCCTTCGTGGTGAGGGGATGTTGAATTAGAGTGCTGGAAGAAATAGGTTGATCACCCTTCCATTCCCTGGCAGCTGCACACCACCTGAGGGGAGAGCAGGTCCCAGGAGAGATGTGTTGGGGGAATATGGCCAGGGTGAGCCCTAGCCTGCCGTGCCCTCCCTTCCTCAGACCACCCCCAGGCCAGAAACCAAGAGGAAGAAGCAATGCATGGCTTGGGTGGGGAGGGGGAGCCCAGAGAACCAAGTGCCAGGGCCCAGCTAGATTACCCTTCCTCACACTACAGCTGCACCCTCCCCAGGGCTTGCTCAGCTCCCCACCCGGGGTCTGTTGGGCCCAGCCATGCCCCCTGCCCTCCCAGTCCCTGGAGGGAGCCACACTGCCCCCTCTTCTCCCCCAGAGGCCTGGCTGCACTGTCTCATCCCTCCTGCATTCCCGGGCTTCTTTCTCCTTTCCAGAGAGAAGGAGCACTGCAGGGGTGCCAGCTTCGAGACCATCTCTGCCAGCGGGCTCAACGCAGCGCTGGCCCACTACAGGTACCAACGGAGCAGCCTCTCCATGGATGGGATCAGTGCCCTAGCGCCCTCCACAACTGGGACCTCCCTCCCACTCACTGCCCACAGGACCAGGAATCTTTCAGCCAGCAGGGCAGGAGACAGAACTGCCCCAGGAGCTGGGCCCAGGTAGTGGGGCTCCCTGCCCTAGAGAGGGAAGCCAGCTGCAGCCCTCTCAGAGCTGAATGCCATGCTCCCCTCAGCTCCCCACTGCACACATGGCATGTAGGGGCCCTGCTGCCACATGGTGGGGTGCTCCGATGCTGTGGTGAGGAGGGCTGGGCGCATATCTGGACAGACGGGCATTCTTAGGGGAAGGGGGCCTGCAGAGCTTTCCCATTTCTATCTGTCTCTCCAGGCCCTTGGACTGGCCCACTCTAGCGTGTGAGCACGTATGTGAGTGTACGTGAGCATGCACACGAGGCAGCTGTCGGGGTGTCCCCTGGGGTTGTTAGCGGAATCTCTTGGTTACTGTGGGGGTTTTCCCTTTCAGTCCATCCAACGTCAGCAGCCGGAAGTTGTCTGTGGATGAAATGTACCTGTTGGACTCCGGAGGGCAATATCTGTGCGTATGGCCTGGTCTCATATTCGTGCTGCCCAGATCTGTCCCAACAAAAACAGCACTAACCATGTCCAGAAACAGGCAAACCATGGTGGTTACACTGAGCCGCCTTCCCCCAGGGTGTTCCCAGCCCTGTACCCCTCTGGTCCCACAGCAGGCAGGAGGAAGGGCAGGAGCTGCTCTGCACTCCGGCAGAGGGACCAGCTCAGCACTCTGCAGGCAGGGAGTCCCAGGCTCACAAGGTCAGTGCCCAGCTTCTGGGGATGCTGCTGACTTTTCCTTCTGTTGCAGGGATGGAACCACGGACATAACCCGGACTGTCCACTGGGGAGAGCCCACCCCTTTCCAGAAGGTAGTGAGCATGCCCATATGTGGACCCCTTGCCCTTGGCCTGTGGCTGGATCCCAGACACTGTGTGCCACAGTCCTGGACTGATGAGCATCTCTGGTGGGGGAGATGGCAAGGGCTCCCCACACCCTGCCTGTGTCAGTAATGAGGGCCCTCTCCTCTTTCCATCTCTTGGCTCCCAGACACCAGCCCCTGGAAGGCCCAGAGGCAGCTGGACAGGACAGCACGCTGTTCAAATCCACAGCCAGCTTGAGCTTCACAGCCGCGGTAACACCACACTCCATGGGCCTTGAGACTTCATGGCACCAGCTGGGACATGCCCACTTTCCCTTGCTGCAGAAACACAGGCCCCACCACCTAGCTGGAGGAGAGTCTCCATTAGCAGCTAGCAGTCATAGGACCCAGGACCCCCAACAGAGCAATTCTGATGCCGTGCAGAAGCGGGGTTGTGGGTCTGCATGGACACCCTGCCTCCCTGCACTGCCATCACCGCAGCCACAAGTGCTGCAGGGGACCCCTGACTCATTCTGTCCCATGCAGGAAGCATACACGCGAGTGCTGATGGGAAACATCGACCTGGCCAGGCTTGTCTTCCCCTCCGAAACATCAGGTAGGTGCCAAGCTGGGCACAGCCCTGCCCTGGGATTGCTGGCTGCGCCCCATGTTGAGAACAAGGCCGGGAAGAACCTGAGATTCAGTGCTTTGGGGCAGAGTTGGCTTTTCAGGTGGCATCTCAGTGGTGCTTGATCCAGGTCTTTTCCATGGATGAGGGTTCCCAGGGGGTTTGGTCTGTTACCTGTGTAAATGAATCCAGTCCACACAGAGATCGGAGAAAGTTCTCACATGCCCATGTTCTTGCCAGGCCTCCTTTTCAATCTGTGCCTGCCATTTTTCTGCTTCTGTGAGTGTAGGGTGACCAGATGTCCTGATTTTATAGGAACAGTCCCGATTTTTGGGTCTTTTTCTTACATAGGCTCCTATTACCCCCCAGCCCCGTCCTGATTTTTCACACTTGCTGTCTGGTCACCCTAGGTGAGTGTGAGAGAGCAAAATGCAACTGGCTTCCGCTCCGAGCCATGTTGTGGCAATAGTACATCACCTAGGCTACAGCTTGTTTGCATTCGCACCAACCATTGTGGGCTTGTTGACATCGTCGAACTGGAGCTGTTGAGATCATTTCTTTTACCTTTTTAAAGGCAATTTCTTGGTTTGGCCCCCACAGCCAAGATGTGTTGGACTTTAACAGTTCAGTCGGGAGTTTTGTTTCTGCAGGAGGGTCTTGTAGGTATTGACCAGGGCAATGTTCCATCCCCAGTGCTGGTACATTTGTTGGTGGATTCTATTCTCAGATTGGTTTTACTTTCTGAGGCTAGGACTGATTCCATCTTTCTTTATTGTCTGTCCCAAATTCTTGATTTGGGGTAGGTAAAAATGCACTTTTCCTTGTTTAGCTTCAGTCCAGACTGACTGTTTAGGCTTAGACCTTGGTTGTGGGATTTGTTGTGTTCTCCTATCAAAGACCCATAATATCATCCATGAAAACCTGCAACTCCATTTGTGTTTGTTAGCAATCCTGCCATCTTTCTTCGGAAACTTTCAGGTGCACTGGGAATCCCACAAGGTAACATTTAAAAGCAAAGTCCCCCAAAGGATGTGATCAATGGAGTCAGTTTAGCACTTTCTTTGGCTAAAGGAACCGGCCAGAATCTGCTCAAGGCATTCAGGTTGGAATAATACTGTAGCTCCTTTCACTTTGAGGGCGAAGTTACCCAGTACTAGAAGTTGGGTTCCCAGACATCCGGGTTTCCCTGGATACAGCTTCTTTTTTGATTCTCCTTTCTCTGTCCGTGGGGGATTTTAAAAATAACAGGCAATGTCTGAGGGTTTGCATAGCAGACAAGCCGCAGCTCAGAAAGAGCCTTGATTGGTCTGCTTTCCGATTGGTCCTTCCTGTGCATCTGCAGTTGATTGGTCCATTCCCCTGTAAGCCATAGCTGCTGGATCCTGCCCACCCAGGTGGGCTCCTAGCCCTGGGGAGGGGGTCCCGCAGGAAGGTGCTGATTGATGTCCATTGCTGCATCCTGGGCTTGTGCCAGCTGCCCTGCCACTGTGACAGGGAGTAACACTGCCCCTCACCTCCAGTGAGTAACCCCGCCACAGGTACCTCCTTCAGCACCCGCAACTGTACCCCACCTCCAGCTCCCCCTTCCCCTCCAAAACTTCCCCTCTGGCAGTGTCCTCTTTTTGGAAACCTGAAATATGGTAACCCTAGTTGGGAGGATGTATGTTTCTCTTACAACTAACTGCTTCATTGAGTCTCTTAAGATTCACACTGTTTTTGTTTGTTTGTTTCTTTGTTTTTAATTTTTCTTTGTAACCAGCAGCACTGCAGCACACCATGCTGTTGGTTCAGAGATTTTCTTGCTATGCCAATCCACTCTATTCTCTTTAACTCGATTTCCACTCTATGAAGTAACGGGATGAGAATCCTGCGATCCATACGTACACTGTATGGCTCAGCATGGTCTCTTAAGGTTTCAGAAGTCCAATATCACCCAATAGTCCATCGAGTTCTTTCACCTTCCTCACTAGGCCCATCCTGACAGCCATGCTGCAGCTGAGAAGGCTGCTGGTCTGTGGTCCTTTGCTCATATGTGCACTCTGAATGCAAAGCTTTTGTCTCTGAAAGTTGTTTCTGTGGGGGACTGGCCCATGCAGTTCCAATCCCTCCAGGGCTAGTCAGGTTTTGTAAGTCCCTTCTGAGATGACTGACTTCAGCTCCTGAGTCAATTTTAAAGTCAATAGTCTTGCCATGAATATTCAATTTCACTGCTTTGGTGCTGTCCATATTTTGTGCATGTATTGACTCTTTTGCCTCTGGCTGGACATGCATCATCTCTTGGGATAGGACTTTTTCCACACCTGATGCATGCAAACTGGAATTTATCCCTCTGGCGTTCTCTCTTCTTGCCTGAGGGGTTTTATGGTAATGCCTTTTACTGCTCTCAGGTGTCTGTTTACAGTGTCTAAACCAGTTTCAGGTTTCTGAAGATGCTCCAGCCTTTTGTTCTGCTGTTTGACTAGTCTAAAGTGCTTTGTTATCCGTAGATACAGCTAGTCGTCTTCACTTGTAGCTGCTGTGAAAGATTTTTATCTGTTACCCTCGTAACCAGCTTTTCTCTGATATTTTCAAGTTTTGCAGTTCCAAAATCACAGTTTTCAGCCTATGCAGGCAGAGCTCTTATAAAACATCCACCATTTTCCCCAGTCCTTGAATTCTCTGGTGAAAATGTGCTTTTTCATGAGCCACATTTTGCTGAGGTATAAAGCATACATCAAATATAGCCAGAGCCCTTTCCTCGTCATCTTTGTGACTGGCTTCAGTAAAGTTAAAGGATTTAAAGATATGCTCTGCCTGCTTCCCCACAGTGTAAATTAAAGATTAATTAATAAATAAATGTGTAGCAATTGGAAATCTTCCAAAATACTGCTTCCAGTCTGTCCATTTGTCGAAGCTGAAGTTCTCGGGGGCATTGAAGAGTGGCACATGGATGAGATCCTGCAACCTTTCCTCCGTTTCCCCCTCTGTTTGCAATCTTTGCTGCTTTGTTCCTTCTGTTTGCTCTCCTCTGGCATTAGTTTACTTCTGACATCATGTCATGTACTTCCTGTACAGAGCAGCAGGGCTGCTACTAGCAGGTCAGGCTTCTGTACCAGCTATTGGCTGGCCACAGAGCTACCTTCCCAGAGAGATAAACACCAGCCCTGGTCACTGTAAGATCCTTTAATGCTCTGCCAGGTATGGCTAAGTTTAGCTCAAACAACGTAGTACACACCCAGTGGCTGAATAGTATAATACAGTTTAGCTTTCTGCTATGCAGGCAAGCACGCTGGGGATGGGCATGGCTTCTCCTCTCAGAACTTCTTGGCTTTTTGTGTTTCAGGGAGAGTGGTTGAGGCTTTCGCACGCCAAGCCTTGTGGAAGGTTGGACTCAACTACGGCCATGGGACTGGCCATGGCATCGGCAATTTTCTGTCTGTCCATGAGTGTAGGTGCTATGCTGGTTGCCTGTCCCCAAGAGAAACAGCACAAGGGCCTGTGCCCCCTTGGCTCTCGCCTCCACCCCTGGGTGTTTGGACTGGACAGGCACAGGGGAGCTGCGCAAACAGCTCTGCCTCTCCCTATCTCCCTGCAGCCATTGCTTGGCCAGCGTCTGGGATACAGACGCCCTACATCAGTGGTGGCTGCCCACAAAGAATTCTCAATCCCCTTCTGGCAACTGGATGCCCCACACCTGCCCAGTGACTTTGTCATGGCCCCAGGGAGCACAGCACCTGTCATCACAGGGCCTGGAGAATACCGATGGCTGGGCAGTGTGGCAGGTCAGTCTGCTGGATGCCTGGCTGGCTTGAGAGGCCCAGTGGAGGGAATCGTCTGTGGATCCCAGGGAGTGAGGGTTGCTAAGCATGCTGGGCTCTGGGTATATGCACGATAAGCACAGGTCCCAGGCCCTATGCATGTGGAAGGTGCAGCCACCTCTCCAATAGATCCTGCTTGTGGAGGAGGGAGTGGATGTCTCCATTCTCAGGGCTCATCCTGCTCCAGCATCCAGAAAGAGAAATAAACTTGGCATCTTCTCCCTGCAGGGCCAGTGGGATTCCAGTCCAACAACGTGCCCTTGGTCAAAGGGATGTTCACGTCCATAGGTACGTGTGTCCCTCACAACCCCCGCTCCTCCACGCCCCGGGCACTTCCAATACCCCTGTGCCCCGAGACGTGGGCTCTTGTGCCTTCTACTCTAAGGCAGCACCGCCCTTCATGAAATCTCCCAGACCCCATGCATTTCCATGGCAGTCCTAGGCTCTTGCCAGGGCTAGGGGGTGGGGGTAGTGCTGTGGGACAGGGCCCTGGTGTCTAGCTTGTGGCCAGGAGGTATTTGGGAAAGTGGGGATCATGCAGCTGGAGCTCTGTGATCCCAAGGGTGTGTGGGAGACCCCAGTTACAGCATGACAAGGTTGTCACGGCTCTGGATTCACTGGCCTCCCTATGTCTGCTCCCAGAGCCCGGTTATTACCAGGAGGGTGAGTTTGGAATCCGCATTGAAGACGTGGCACTGGTGGTGGAAGCTCAAACCAAGGTGACTCATCTTCCTTGCCCCTGATGGGACAGGCCTTGCTGACACATCACCGGTCGGCAGCCACCTTCCCTTCCCCTCCTTCCCCCGACTTTCTCTCTCAGTTCTAGAGGGCTGGACCAGACCTGGAACCCGGGTGAGGGCAAAGGGATTTTAGGGCTTAGTTGGGAGACAGCTGATGACAGTTCCCTACCAGCTGCTTAACAATGACTTGGGGAAGGGTGTGTGAGGCCAGGGATGTTTAAGAGATCTGCTCTAGGAATTATTCTGGGGCAGTTCTCTGGCCTGTGCTATACAGGGGATTAGACTGGATGGTCACAATGGTCCCTTCTGGCCTTGGAGTCTGTGAATCTCTAAACATGCAGGAGACTGAGTGTGTACTTATTCATGTTCTTGGGCAAATCATCAAAGAGCTCAGCTTGCTGGCTGCAGGATCAGCATGGCATGGTTGTGTGTGCTGGGTCTGTGTGGGGCAGAGGGGCCCAGCTGTGTGTGCTGGGGTCTGTGAGGAGGGATGGGGCCCCATGGCATGTGTGCAAGATGAAAGCCCTTGTGCCCTGCTGCACCCACCAGCTGGCGGGGGGGAGGTGGGAAGAGGGGGCGCTAGGCAGGGCACCAGGGAGACCAGATAGGTGTCCAGCTGGATTTGCTAGTGCTAGCCAACCGGGTGATTTTAAAGCCATGTGTTAAACCAATGCCACTGAGTCAGCATGGGTCTTGTGAGCCCCACAAGGGACCCACACATGGGGCTGCACCAGTATCAGTGAACTCGGTGCCACTTTGGCAGCATCCCCGGGAGAGGCTGCAGCATGGACGAGGAGGGTGCAGCACGGGCTGAGGTGGAGCCGATCACAGCTCAGAGTACGTTGTATGCAGAGCGGGAGCCAAGAGGAGTAGCTCTCACCCCTGGATGGTGTTATGGAGGCTTGGCAGCCCCAGGTGTGAGAGCAGGACAGGCCACACAGGGCTGTAGGGAGTGTGGCAAATGAAATCACGTCGGAAGGGAGAGGCAGTGAGCTGTGACAGGGCAGGCACCTCTTGCTCAACGCAAACACGTCTGTGCCATCCAGCCACAGGAAGTGGAGAAACAGCCACATAAGCTTGACCCAGACAGGCAGCGAGGTGTAGAAAGGCAAGGGTGAGTCGGCTTGGGAGCGAGCAGAGGGGAAACACCAGGGAGCAAGGAGCAGGAGCTGGAGAAAGGAACATGGTGGGATCCCAAAAGGGATCCACGATGTAGGTGGGACTGGAACCATGGCAGTGACGCTGGAGTGCTGGGAAGGCAGTTCCTCAGCACAGCTCACTGGGCTGGGGGCTGGGCTGGGCTGGGGCCAAGGGGACCGAGGCACTGGAAGGGGTCAGAGCTAGGAAAGGAAGAGGCCAGGGAGCAGAGCTGTTTCCAGGCCAGGCCGCAGCAGAGCCCAGACTGGGATCAGCAAAGGAGCCTGCAGTGGGAAAGGTGTGACAGCTCCTTTCACAAGCACACCCTGGGAAAGGAAGGCAAGGGCCAAAAGTCATGACTGACAAAATAGCCACAGCAGCCCAGAGCTGCTCCCAGCTGTCATTGCACTGACTCACAGGCTGCAGAGAGGGAGCTGATGTCTAGTCCCGTTCATGCAGCGCTGATAGCAGAGTCCAGTTGTATGATGGTTCCCTGGAGCTGTATGTAGGGGGATGCCCCTGCTGGGTCAGATACTGAGATGATGCATGGGCTGGAGAACGCCCAGCAGGACTCGTGAGTCCCAGGGAGTCTGCAGAACCAGCCGCCAGGGAAACCCCCTTTTCCTTGTCTCCTGAGCCCATTTGCTCTGGAGTCCCCGAGTGCTGAGCAACTCCAGTACAGAGTTTCTTGGAGCAGAACTGCATGTGCTCCAGGGAGTCTGGCTGTCTGTGAGTGGTCAGCAAGTCTTGGCCATTAGGCCCCTTCCCTGAGGCCAGGCTGGAGGAGGGGAAGGAGCAGTTTCCCCTACATTGCCTGCAGGAAAGGGCTGTCCTGCTGGGCCTTGCATGCCCTGCGTCCAGCCATGCTGCCTGCTGGCCCCAGATAAGCAACACTGAGGGTATGGCTACACTTGCAGCTGTACAGCGCTGGGAGTTACAGCTGTCTTCGTCTTCGTACAGCTGTGTAGGGGAAGCGCTGCAGTGTAGCCACACTGACAGCTACCAGCGCTGCAGTGTGGCCACGTTTGCAGCATTTGCAGCGCTGTTGGGAGTGGCTGAACAGGCATTCTGGGATACTTCTGAATACCTCTGGAGGCCAATTCCAGTGCTTTTGGTGGCCACACTGGCGGAGCAGTGCTGCATCACCAGCGCTGCAATCGTTATACCCCAGGCAGAGCAGAAGTACAGCCAGCATTGCAGCCAGGGAAATGCAGTGCTGTATGTGCCTTGCAAGTGTGGACGGTGAGCAAGTTTCAGCGCTGTAAACCCACCACCAGCGCTGCAACTCTCCAGTGTAGCCAAGCCCTGAGCATCCCCATTAGGCACTGGCTTCTGCACTAAGCCATGCCCCATTTGTCCTGACTGGGCTGGGTGTGGTGGGGGGGGGACATGGTTACCAACAGTAGGGAAATGCTCTGTCTTCTTGCCACTGCTAGAGGGAAGGGAGGGAAGTTCACACTGGCTCAGATGTGGGAGAGGCCTGGGTGCTAGTTGCAGGAGGAGAGGCTGTGACCCATCCAAATCAGAGCCTGTAACAGTGGCAGCTAAGGGACATGGCCAAGGTCACACGGGGAGTCTGTGGCAAAGCAGGGAATTGACCCCCAGTTCTCCCATGTTGGCTAATGCCAAACCCTTGGGCCAATCTCCCTCTTCAGTGACCAGAGACAGCAAAGCCAGGTGCACCCTCTTCAGGGCAGCTGTAAATCTGTGCCTCTAGTGCCTGAATGACACCACGGGGCCCACCAGCAGCATCACAAACCTCAGTGAGCTTTAGCCACGGGTGGGACAACGTGTCACACAGGGAGCTGCTTCGGCTCAGCCCATTTACAAGGCTGCTGACCCAGGGGCTGGGACTGGGGGTCTATAGTTACCTTGTCCCATCTGCAAAATGGGGAGATGCTTTGCTGGCGGGAGAGAGGAGGATGCAGGTAGTGAAGGGCCTGGAGACCAGTCAGTGGAGGAAGTGCTGCGATTAGAAAACCCCACGTGTAGGTTTTTAGCTTCCTGCACCTTTACCTTGGCCACAGATTACAAGGGAGGTGGGAGTGTCTCTCATGCCAGTGTACTGACCATGTGGCACAGAGGTAGGCAGTGCATGACACGTGGCAGCGAGTGAGGGATGTGGTGGCAGATAGGGGAGGCTGTGGCTCGGGCCATGACATGCCATGAGGAGGAGGAGGTCAGAGCTCAGGAGGGCTAGCAGGGTGTAAACAGCAGCCTAGCTGGGGTGGTGGGCTCAGTACCCTCACTGTCTCTCTCCTGCTACAGCATGGGGCAGGGGAGAAGGCCTACCTGACCTTCGAGGTGGTGTCTCTGGTGCCCTATGACCGGAACCTCATTGACATCAGCTTTCTGTCTGAGGACCAGGTGAGTGGGGGCTCTCGGGGCAGGCTGGGGCTACCCATCACATCTACCGCTCATGGCCTTCTCCTGTCTGGTTGCAGATCCAGTATCTCAACACGTACTATGAGACCATCCACCAGCGTGTGGGGCCAGAGCTGCAGAGACGCCAGCTGGAGGAGGAGTACGAGTGGCTGAGGAGGAACACGCAGCCCTTCTCACGGGGCACGCTGGTGGCCACCTCCCTGGGCACCTTGGCAATCACCTCTCTAGTGTCTACACTCCTGCCTGACAGACAGACCTGAGGGATACTGGGCCCCCAATCGCCCAACTGTAAGCGAGTCTCCCAGCCCCTGTACTAGGCAGACTGTGGTTTGTATGTTTTTCTCACTCTCAGCCTTGTTACCTCACTTCCTTTTTAACTTGCGATTAAAAACAAGTAATCTCCAGGCAGGGGGTTGAGAGCTTCCCCGTGTGCAGTGGCTGCTGCGCCTTTGGGGTATGGAGGCTTGTGCACAGGAGGGGTGTGTGTGTGCATGGCTGTGGCATGCACAAATGAGCAGGGTTGGTGTATGTGTGTCAAGCCAGTGGTTGCGTTAGTGGGTCTGATGCATGCAGGGTGGGGCGCTGGTGTGTGGACTGCGCTGAGGTACCTGTGCAGGGCTTCTGCATGCAAATGCTTGTGGCACTGGTGGGCGCGTGTATATGTGTAGAGCTGGTGTGTGCAGGGCTCGAGGGGAGCATTTGTACAGGACTGCTGCATGCACCCGGGCATCCACATCCAGGCCTGGGGCACCACAGCATGCCCAAGGGCAAGTGTCAATGAAGCACTGAATTCTGTGGAGGGGGAAGCTGGTGTGGCCGGCCCGGATGCACGTGGAACCCAGGCTGGCTGACAGGACTGACTCCAAATTCACCCTACATAGCAGCATTGTGTCATCACTTCCTAGGCCTGCCTTTAGTTTAGGGCCCACTAGTGTCCCCCTGCTGGACTGCCAGCCCCACCTCAGTTCCCACTTTTCCAGACACGACCTGTCCTCTCCTGTCTCCCTGCTAATTCCCCAAGGTTCATCCCTTCCCTAGCCTTCTCCCATGCCTGCCATGGTTGGGGTAGCCCAGTCTCTGGTACAGGCCCAGATTTGAACCCCTCAGGCGACATAGAGACCTGGGGCCTGATTCTCCATCACTTTGTCCCTGTATTTGAGATAGGGTGTTATGGTAGCTTTGTCACGGAGTCCCTGGGCGATGCTCTGGAACTGCTCCCCACAAAGCCAGTCAGGACTTTGGGGAGCCTCCTCTCCCTTGGAGCAGACTGTCTTCAGGGCAAGAAGCTCACACAGCTTCACCTCCTGGGTCTGACCTTGGAGCATTCAGCATCCTCTGTGCCTCTGTGCGCTTCCCACAGCGAGTCCGCCCAGGTGGGGTCCTGGGGAAGCCAGAGGGTCTGCACGCACCCCCAACTTCGCAGTCAGACGTGACTCTCAGCCAGCTAGTAAAACAGAGGTTTATTAGATGACAGGAACACGGTCTAAAACAGAGCTTGTAGGTACAGAGAACGGGACCCCTCAGCCAGGTCCATGCTGGGGCCCAGTGAGCCAGACAACCCTCACTTCCCATCCACAGCCAGCTCCAAACTGAAACTCCCTCCAACTCCTCCTTTCTGGCCTTTGTCTCTTTCCCATGCCAGCAGGTCACCTGTCTTTGTTCACCTTTAGCTGTCCCCTTGCCAGGGGTGAAGGGCCCTTGCCATTTGTTGCTAGAAGACAGATTGTCAGCCACACTGGAGACTTTTAATGCATAGGGGAAACTGAGGCACACACACAGTATTCAGAGGAAACATTAAGAACAGTCCCACTTTGTCACAAGCTTTAAGCCAGCTTTGCACTTCAGGGCCTCATACTCCATGGCCTCACATCTTGTGCACATTGGGCGTGAATGCTCCAATCCTGACGATAGTGATTGACACCCACTTTGCACTACTGCAAATTACCAGGGTAACGGAAAATCAGGTCCCATGTATTCTGGGGAAGTGCAGGGTCCTTCTTGGCCGTGATGTAAATTAGAGAAGCCTCAGGGCTGCTCTCACACACAGTTCTCCCTGGCCTTGCCCCGATCTACCCTCTGAAACAGGCCTGGGATCAGGGCGGCAGAGATCCCATAGGCCAGTGCCATGCCAGTGGGCACTCCCCAGTGCATGGGGAATCCCACAAGCCTCTTTCTGTTTCCACCAAGTTTAATGTCCCTTATGTTACTAAAGTGGCAGCTGGGGATGGGGGGCAGAGTGCCCCTGAAAACCAGGCTCCTGACATGGACTTTGGCTATAGCACTGTTGTAGCCCTTTTAAAGCAGGCCAGAGATCCCAGCTCCCTGTAAATGGTGCTGGGAGCCTAAAGGCACACGAGGAAGGAGGGAGACCCACGTGCCCCACAGCTTGCTGCCCTGACCAAATGGGCTCTCCTGCCTGGGTGGCTGTTTCCTTGACTCCCCACTGATTATTTCACACACACTAGAGATGGGCAGGGGCAGTTCATCAAAAGATGGAGCAACCCTCCCCCCCTGTAATCTTTTCTTAAAAACTCATGATTTGGGGAGCCAGTCTCATGATTTTTGACCTCTTGAGAGTGGCAAAGCTGATGGGCTGCAGTGGAGAGCATGGCACATGTGAGGGGGAGGGCTTGCGGATGCCAGCAGAGAGGGAAGGACAGTGGAGATGGGAAGAAGGGGGCTAATAGAGCAAGGAGGAAGTTACCCCCCTGAAGATGTTGGGCCAGTTTCTATGCTGCCCCTCTCAGAGCCAGGCAGGGATGGCTCTAAGCCATTCTTGTGCCTCTCAGATGCCATGCTGCTCAAGGAGCTGCCATAGGTCAAATCAGCCCCAGAGAAGCAGGTGGCAGGGTCATGTGTATAGGACACTGGACTGGGAGTTAGGAGGCCTGGGTTTCTTCCCGGCTCTCCTGATGAGCCTTGGACAAGTCACTTCTCCTCCTTGGTTTCCCCTTATAATAACTGGAGATGTACCTGTCTCCTATAACTTGAAGGAACCTTGCAACGTCATTGACTCCACACTTGCCTTCACTAGCAGGACCAAGTACTGATTTTGCCCCAGATCCTTGAGGGGCCCCCTCAAATGGCCCCCTCAAGGATTGAACTCACAACCCTAGGTCTAGTGGCCCCCTCAAGGATTGAACTCACAACCCTAGGTTTAGCAGGCCAATGCTCAAACCACTGAGTTATCCCTCCCCCTTGCAAAACTTGCAGTATAAAGAAACCTGAGGGTGCAGGGAACCACGTGAGAGAGTGCAATCTGAATGCCCCTTGGCAAGGCCTCACGGCAAGGTGTGTTTTCCTGTATTGATCCATTCCTTCTCTTCTAGTTCCTTTACAGTCTACCTCATTGTTAACATACAATTCCACACCACCTTTACGGCTGTCTTTACCAAACAACACACACCCTTCAATACCTGTGCTCCAGTCATCACTACAAATCCACCATGTTTCCGTTATCCCTCTGTATGACATACCAGGGCACAATCCAGGCTGGGGAGCAGGGGCTGTGTCCCCACTGCCCTGCAACTGTGGGTGCCTTCCAATGCCTTGCTGACGTAGCTCCCACCAGGACTGCTCCAGCCAGCTACAGTCTGGCTCTCACCACCCTTGGTTACGCTGCAGGGTGAACCCTGCACACCCCCAGCCCTGCATCTCCCCCCAGAGATATATGTCTTGTATTGCCCAGCCCTCAGCTCGAGGGTGCAAAATATACTAAATCCATTATTCCTTTAAAAGGAATGATATGCCAGCTTATTATGTTAAATAGAGTTACCCAGACACTTCATCTTGAGCACATTGGATTAGATAAAGCAATAAAAACAGGTTTATCAACTGCCAAGAGCTAGACTTTGAATGAGTACAAGCAATGAGGCATAAAACTTAGAAATGGTTACAAGAAAAATAAGATAAATTGCTTATTGGGGCCTAAATTAAGCTATATTAGAGTCAAGCAAAATGCTTCTAGCACGATTGCTGATCAAACTCTTCAGGTCAGGAGTCCACCTCCGCCACTCAGAGTCCAACTGCTGTTTTCCTAGGCATGATGCCAGAGAGACAGGGACACACATGGGGTGGGGGAGGTTGCCTTGGGCTGTTTTCTCCTTCTTTTTATAGTTTCAGTCCCCCCTCTTGAAAACCATTTCCATCTGGGCACTAGGAGACAAAGTCTGTGTGGAAGAATGTTCCCTGCTGTTTCTTCTTCACCTGTTTGAGCTGCCTTTGTTTTCCCTTACTGCTTCCTGACTCTCTTTACGGCTTGCATGCAAACGCACTCCTTTGTTCAAACAAACAAACCTCTTTTGCTTGGTTAGGGTTGTGGAGTTTGGAACATATGTTAATACCATACAGGGGAATCTTATAACTTTACATACAGTGTTGCCACCCATCTTATCAGGACAATACTGACCAGCAAATTATGAGTTTTCAAATGATCCCTTACAAGGCATACCTTGTACAAAGATTACAATAGTGCATAGGGTGTGAATAAAGGAGTATTCTGTCACACTAGAATATCTAGTTTCACTTCAATGTGATGTGGCCATAAAAAAGGCTAATGCAACTCTAGGATGCATCAGGCGAGGTATTTCCAGTAGAGACAGGGAAATGTTAGTACCATTATACAAGGCACAGGTAAGCCCTCATCTGGAATAGTGTGTGCAGTTCTGATCTCATGTTGAAGGAAGTTGAATTCAAACTGGAACATGCAGAGAAGGGCTCCTAGAATGATCCGAGGAATGAAAAACCTACCTTTTGAGAGGAGACTCAAAGAACTTGACTTGTTTAGCCTTACCAAATGGCATGATAATCCCTCTGATATATTTATAGAGAACAGACACTAGGGAGAGAGGGTATTTAAGTTAAGGGCCTGTGCTGGATATAAACTGGCCATCGACAAGTTTAGGCTTGAAATTAGAGGAAAGGTTGAAACCTTCAGAGGAGTGAAGTTCTGCAACAGCCTTCCAAGGGGAGCAGCAGGGGCATAGGCGCCAACTCCGTGTGTGCTCTGGGGCTGGAACACCCACAGAAAAAAAAAAGTGGATGCTCAGCACCCACCAGCAGCCAACCACCGATCAGCGGTTCAGCGGGCTCCACTGATCAGCTCCTCCCCCTTCCAGCACCTCTGTGACTGGGGTCCCAGTGGGGGCCAGCTGTAGTCACTCAATTAGGGTTAACTGCAAAGAATGGGGCAGACAATCCCCCAAAAGCTGGTGGATATTCCCGTACCTAGATTTACCAAGCCAGCATAAAACAGCTTCTTTATTACCTTATTGGTTACTCAGAAGTCCAAACAACACAGTTCCCTTAAAGTGATCCAGCCTGAGGCCTCCATACAGGTACCCTCATCAAATATGATGAAAATGTCTTATTTCATCGTATAAAAGAAAAGGTTCTACCAATCCCAAGGAATTAGACACAGTACCTCCCAGATAGAGCCCTCACTCACCATGCCCCTACACCCCTGCCCTTGCCCTGAGCCCCTCCCACACCCCAAACTCCTCATCCCCAGCCCCAGCCAGAGCCCTCATCCCCCTGCACACTAACCATCTGCCCCAACCTTGAGCCCCCTCCTGCATTATGAACCCCTCATCCCCAGCCCCACCCAAGAGCCCTCACCCCATACCCCAACCCTCTGCCATAGCCCTGAGCCCCCTCCCACACCCCAAACCTCTCATCCCTAGCCCCACCCCTGCAACCCTCCACCCACACCCCCTCCCATCCCCAAACTCCCTCCCAGTGCCTGCACCCTGCACCCCTCCTGCACCCCAGACCTCCTCCCCCACCCAAACTCCCAGAGCCTTGGGCAGGTGGGGGCAGAATTTGAGCAGGGTGGGTTCTGGGCACCACTAAAATTTCTACAAACCTGCCGTCAATGGTCACACCTCCAACGTGAGACTGGTGTGGAAGGGTGAAATTAGAGCTTCTGGATACACATTAAATACCTTCCAACATAGATAATGAGCTGTATTTATATTGAATTCTTTGTAAGGCCAAATTATTGATGCATGCTTTTGCCCCTGCCAAAAATTTAGTCCATACTTTGTGAAACACTTAAGTGATTCCAGGGTTTGGTCTATGTGTTAACATAGCCATTAACATTCTTCAGAGAGCACTTACTCTGGCATTCAGCCATAAAGGCCGTGAGGTATTGTACCTGAGTTTCCCTTTGTGCACAGCAGTTCAAGCTTGTAGTGGCTTTTCTACTGTGGAAAGTTTTAGAAAGATGTCTATGCATTAGCTGTGAAACCTCAACATCATTAGGCTTTTTAACACAAAGTGTGTTCTTGTTAAACCAAACTGCAAAATTATAAGGGTTTCTATTATGTACCACTCTTAACTTGTTCAAGGACTTTTCCAAAAGACCATTCACATTGTACATTTTAACAGAACTTGGTATCAGCAACAAGTTAGTTACAATAATTAGCAATAACATTGTCAGTCCTATCACATGTGTACATTTAAAATTATTTTTGTCATGCCAAGTCTTTGGTTTAGACAAATCATTCTTTAGGTCAGGTTGTTCAATATCCCTTTTGAATCTTTGTAGCTTTTTCTTGACCTCAGGATCTTCTTTAACATAGGCTTTCAGTTTAACCTCTTCCTTGGTGTTTTGGTATTTTAGGGTTAATCTGTGGCTTTTCTTTGCAAAGTTTAATCCTTCCCTTCCTCCTTGTCCAGTAAGGTCAAAATCTGAACTCTTTTGTGTAACAGAATTCATTGGCTGGCTGGGCGTGTCATTTTTGCTGACAGCTGCAGGCAAGTCTTTCTCCCCCACAGTCAGTCAGGTAATTTTGCATTAGCACAAACATTAGCTTGTTTACTAGTTTTCAGATCCTCAAGCTTTACCAATTCCAAGGCTGGACTCTGTGGTAAAGGAATACCATCCATTTTCACTACCATGTTAGACTCAAGGTTCTTTTACCCTTCCATTACCAACCTCTGCTTCCACATGGAATCAGATGTCAAGTCCACTAAGCGACTAGAAGTCATATCCAAAATATCTAGAGATGAAAGTTTGCCTGCACTCCCCTGCATCCTTGTAACCCAGTAACCAGTAACCTGATCTTTCCTCATTACCTGAGTCACAGACTGCTTACTTAAAGGATCAACATGGAGACATTCATTTTCCAACAACATTGTCTCCCCAACAAGCTGGTTAAGCTTATAGGGCTGTTTACATTCCCTAACAATTTTTATTTCATTTGAAACATTATCAAAGCTATCCACACTGGGTCTTTCTAAAGCAAAGTCAGTGGATCTCAGAAAGACTCTGGTAGTTAGAAACCTGAAGAAGTCTTCCAAACAAACTCTTGCTTTCTCTACACAATGGGCTGGTCTAGACTACGGGGGAAAATCAATCTTTGATACGCAACTTCAGCTATGTGAATAACGTAACTGAAGTCGAATATCTAAGATCGGATTACTCACCCGTCCTCATCGCATGGGATCGATGTCCGCGGCTCCCCCTGTCGATTCCGCAACTCCGTTGGGGTTGGTGGAGTTTCGGAATCGATATAAGCACGCTCGGGGATCGATATATCGTGTCTAGATGAGACGCGATATATCGATCCCCGAGCAATCGATTGTAACCTGCCGATACGGCGGGGGGGGGAGAAG
>NC_133776.1:62947117-62976719 GCF_003597395.2 Chelonoidis abingdonii
TACAAAACTTTTTCTTGCTGACTAACTGATCTTTCACTCCCCCCTCCTTTCCCATTCAGCTGCAGTATCTTTTCTCACTCAATCTTTTTGTCTTCCCCCTCCCTCTCCCCTTTTTGCTGCAGAGACATGTATGCTGTATCTAAGAGTGGCCTTGCAACTTGCTTCAGTTTAGCTCCAGTGTATTACAGCAAGGAACTGGCTATTACAATCAGAAAACTAACTGCTGACATTACATTTTACAGCTATTAACACATTAGGTTACACTAGGTTACACAAAGTGTTAAACATGGAGGAACAATGGTTCATTGAGGCCTGAGCAGGAGGGCTTTATCGACACTCGTGGTCTTCCATTTTCCCGAGTTACCTAGATTTATGCCTAGTGACACCAACAGTCTCTCAGTGTGGTTAATGTTACTAACCCTTCTGTGTGCATGTCTCTCTCGGTGGCTGTCAGGGGTGTTTATCTTTAAGTTTATTGCAATGTCACGTAGCCCAACAGAAAAGAATCTTCTCCTTCAGCATTCTTGCCCTGCCTTCAGTCTGCCAACTGGCTTGGTTGACAACGATTGGTGACCCAAGGAGCTGCTGAAAGACGTGGATTAGCCATCGCTCAACAACTTCTTCAATCAGCTATTTCTACAGGATTTTGAAAGAAAATGAGTTTTTACAGAAGGTAAATCCCAGATTCTTTTCCTGCTCCTTAGATCGCATATGACATATTGGTGCCTCCTTCTCTCAGAACAGGGGTGGCCAACCTGTGGCTTCGGAGCCACATGCAGCTCTTCAGAGTTACTACGTGGCTCCTTGCATAGGCGCTGACTCCGAGGCTGGAGCTACAGATGCTGACTTTCCAATATGCTGTGGGGTGCTCACTCCTCAATCCCCTGCTCTTCCCCAGCTCCTGCCACCACCTCATCCCTTCCCCCAAAGACCCTGCTCCTTCCCCCGAGACTGCCATAACCTCGATCCTCCCCTCTCCCCACCACAGCCTCATGCGCATTGCAAAATAGCTGATGGTAGTGGGCGGGCGGAGTGAGGAGGGAGCGGAGGCACTGATTGGCAGGGCTGCCAGTGGGTGGGAGGTGCTGGGGGCTGGGGGGGTAGAGGATGGGGGGCTGCTGACATATTACTGTGGCTCTTTGGCAATGTTCAGTGGTAAATCTGGCTCCTTCTCAGGCTCAGGTCGGCCACCCGCGTCACAGGGACTGGTGGGGGCCAGTGTTGCAACAGTCACTTCTCAACGTTCCGTTTTGATTTGAATGTCGGCATCTTTCAGCTCCCTCCTGCGCCAGCCTCTCACCTTCTCTGGAGGCAGATTGCCACTATTTTATCCTTCAGCAGACGAGTGGGGGTGACTTTCCATGGCTATCACCTAAAGGGAAGATAACAAAACTCATGCAGAATTTAGATTGATAGCTCCAGAAATAGTATTTCCTCTGGAGTTGCCCCAATGCACTCCTTGCCTTTTGTCTCATGTAATGATTGTCTAATCTATGTGTATTGTTCATTCCCTCTGGGGCACTGGCAATTGTCTGAAGACAGGATACTGGGCTAGATGGATCTTTGGTTTCACCCAGGATGGGCGGTCTTGTGTTGCTTATGTTCTCGGTGCTATGAACCTATCCTGGCTGTTAGAGTAGCAGATGGCTTCAAAAGACCCCTCTCCTGGACCTGTCAATCCTGGGCAAACTAATTCCCTTCCTTCAGACAATGACAGAAAAACCCATTTCCTCCTTCTTTCTATTCCAGCCTTCGTCTCTTTTGCCAAAGACTCGCCTCGAGGGAGCACAGAGAGAACCATGTGCACAAAGTGCTTGTCCAACCTGCAGCAATGGAGGCCTGCTGTGACTTCAGCCAGCAAGAACAGCCTTGCCAGAGAAGCCCACACAAGGAAATGCTCATGGTCCATCCTGTCAGCCATGAAAAGACTCTGTGTCTGTAGCCAGTCTGACACCTCCATGGCACATAGGGATGAGGAGAGAACAATTTCCTCACAAAGAAGGTGGAGGCACTTGTCTCGGAAGAAGATAGCAGCTGAGAACCGGTGGAGTCAGAGGAGGTGAAGCTGCAGGATGATACAGGAAAAGTTGAACTGGATCCTACAGGTGAGCATTCAATCCACATGGTTAGCGAGGAGCGTGTGAGGAATACTCACACCAGTCACCCTACAAACCTTATACATCAGGGCCTTCTCACAGGACAGTAACGGGTACCACAGAGTCTGGAATCCATTTAGTGCCAGAACCTCTTGGCGAGGGTGGCCGAGGTCCATCCTGAGGTGGGGAGAGCTGAGTGTTTCAGGTCACCCCCCCTCGGGGGGTCTGGCACTGTGGGGTGGGGAGAACTAACATTGCTCCAGGCTGTAAGAAGAACAGAGAGGCTGGACTTTGAAGGAAATCATTTCTTGTCTCCTGGATTGGGTCCGTTTCATCAGTAAAATGCTCCGAGGTCTCAGCAGCTCACAGCTGAACCGTACTGGAGCTGAGTCATTACTTCTTGGGGGGTTAAATGGAAATGAGGCCTGTTGCCCATCACTGACAGGGGAGGTGAGCAAGGGAGGGGACGAGCAGAAAACACCACAGCAAAGAAACTGGCCCCGAGGTCCGAGGAAGCCTTGTGTGGTAAAAACCCCCAGTGAAGAGCCATGAGATCCGAGTTCTCTGCTTAGCTCTGCCAACGACCTTCAGTCTGACCCTGGGCAAGTCGCTTCAGGGCTCTGGGCCAAATTCCATCCTCTGTAAAGCAGGGATACTACGTGGAAAAGGGAAATGTTACAAATGTTTCTTTCTGCTCCAGGGATGAAGAAGGAGGCCCCTGAGTCGCAGGGGAAGAGGGAAACGGGAGCCCAGAAGAGCAGGAAGAAGAGCGCACTCCCACCCCCTCATTACCAAGCAGCTCCCATATGACCATGGTAATGATGCTTTGTGACTGTGCTATTGGAAAGCATCCCCTGCTGTGTGTATTAATATCTCCCGGAGTTGGGATCTCGGACAGGAGACCTACCTGCCCCTTGCTCAGGGAGCTGAAAAGAAACACTCTTCAAGTGTGATCGACTCCAGCCAGGCATTACGAGTTTCTCTGGGTTGCTTGAACGAGGCCAAGATTGACAAAGGGGTTCAGGCACCTCAAGAAGTTCACAGGTGCTTAGTGGGATTCACAGAAGTGCCTGATTCTGATGCACTCTCCATAGGACACAGGCACTGCGGAAAATCCTACCAGGCCCCTCCTGCACTTGTAGGGGTAACCCCCACACCTGCTGGCTGTGGTGTTCCGGCCCATCTAGTGGCACCAGGACCACTTAGAGACAGAGAAGAATGGAGTCTGCTCTAGAGCCTTAGCTAACAGCCAGTTGGGGTTTAACGAATGCGGTAGAGGCTCCCGTACTAAGCTCCCGAGGTCCCAGGTTGGATCCACTCTGCCAACATCTGCCAGATATCTAGATACCTTATGATTAGTGACAGAACACCCTGCAGCACATACAACAGTCTGCATTCTGGGAGCTTGTTACACACCAGGGAGCTGGAGTATCTAGGGTGTGCTCTACTGCGTCCTCAGCTGGACCCTGGAACCAGGCCCCCTGCAATAACATTGTGCCCAGTGAGTTCTGACCCACGGGGGTCTGGCCCCAGACGCACATGGTTTGGGATTCTCCCCAGCCAGGCAGGCTTGCTCCTTCAGTCAAAGCTACTTTCTGTCCTGCCGCCATTCCTGCCTCTTTTGTGGCAGCATCCCATGCTGCGGGGTGGGGAAGGAAGAGGCATTTCCATTTGGGCCCTGTTCTCAGTCCTTTCCTCGTAGACACTGTGGGCTGCTAGAGTTGCTGAGCCAATTTGCTCAGGTGCTCGGGGTGGGATGGGACATGGGCAGGTTCTGCAGTGACTCCTCGGCTGCACTCAACAAGCAACTTGAATGGGCTTTGCAGGCCAATGAGGCTTTCTCAGCAAAAGCTGGGCTTCCTGGGAGGAGGGGCTAGAGAGGGAGGAAACGGGGTAGTCCTTGGGGTCTCAGGACTGGCTGAGAGGCTCCCATCTCTTCTCAGCAGCAGGGGGAGGGGGAAGCGTAGGAATGACTGAGGAAACCTCGGCACCTGTTGAGGTTTCTTAAGAAAAGGGCTCAGCCGCAGTCTCCACGCTCACTGGGTGCTGCCAGCCTCCTGCGGGGACAGAGTGTTCCAGGGCAGCTGAGCAATGGAAATACTCGGTCCCAATGGGCTTTGTCCCTGTTCATTGCAGACCCCGGGGAGCAGCTTCCCTCAGCCCAGCTCCAAGCCCTGCTGATGGGAGCCGTGAAGGGTCTGACGACACCCACCCTGGAGCAATTTCAAGCCGCCGAGGAAGAGCTGAGGACCATCATATGTCTACATGCAGACAAGATGGAGAGAGTAAGAGACTCCTGCCGTGGGGCAGGGGATGCTGCGCAGAGAGGGGGAGGGGAGAATTTCCTCTCCTAGGAAACCGTTTCCTGGGACACACGCACATGGTGCTGTGAAGGTTGACTCTGCCCCTTTCCATTCATCGCTTGGCCGCAGGGATCGCGGCGTCAGGTGTTTAACGTGTTCTCTGCCCGCTGGAGCTCTGACACGTCCCTGAGGACAGCCCAGCCCCACTCAAGGGGAGCGATAGCCCCAGCCCTGGCACCGCAGCACTTACCTACTCTGCCCATGGGCCTCCACATTGGGCTCCACAAGCAGACATGCTGTGGGGCTTTGTTTTTGCAGCTGAAGGATCAGGAGGAATTTGGCTTTGCACTTTTCTCTCTGTCTCTCCCAAGCTCACATCCTCTTGCCCATCCCCACAGGATCTGAGTGCCTCCTCCGTCAATTACATTGGCCTAGGGAGCTTTCTAGCAGACTTCATTTCTACATCCCGGGGGAGGAGGCGCTCAGGGTCATTATTCCTCCTGATTAATGATGCTCCACCGCCTTCCTGGGAGGAAGGAATTCAACCCATTTGACAGCTGAGGAAACTGAAGCCCAGAGAGCTCCTTGACTTGCCCAAGCCTGCGCAGGTGGGGTTATCGAGAAAGGAATCAGGGGTCACATTCCCTACAGTCCTTTAAACGTTGCCTTCAATCGCTCGGGCCTGCAAATAGGTGACATTCCTGCCCTTCCCCAGATACTGCCTGCCCATGGCGCGTAAGGCAGACTTTTTTCCCCTCCTGGGCTTTGGCTTTCCTGGAAACTCGGAGACTCATAAACAAACAGAATCCTCAGCCTGAGCTTCCTCCTCAAATCTGCCTCTTCCGGGGGTTTCCTGCAAGTCGTCCCTGTCTCTGCCCAGTTGCCTCTTTCCAGCAGGTCCCAGCGGAAAGTTAACAAATGGCCCCTCAATCAGCAGATTGATTTGTGCAGGGCTCTAACTCCTGCTAGCAGAACAGGGCAACAGAATCCAGCCACCCGGGGTTGGAGCTCCTGCTCCTTGTTCAAGAGAGGAAAGAGCAATGACCAATTCCTCATGGAAGAGCCCGAGGGGGCGGCTTGTCCCTTTCGGCTCTGTCTACCCTGTGCTGCAAAGTCCGCAGCAGGAGCCGTAAAGCCTGGTCCTATGGACTTGGGCTCCCAGCACTGGCACTGTGGGGCCAAACGGCAATGCAGCCGCTTCTGGGCTTGGGCTGGAACTTGAGCTCTGAAGCCTGGCGAGGAGGGGGCTTCAGAGCCCAGGCTCCAGCCCAAGTCAGCAAGTCTGCACTGCTCTTCCCAGTGCCATAGCCTGAGTCCGAGGTTAGAGACCCGGCTTGGAGATTTCTTAGGGCAGCTTTTAAAATCCTGCAGCGTACAGTTTCTCCTTAGGGCTGGGGCCTGGAGCTGGCTAGCCCCGTTCAACTAGCCCTGCCTGCCATCTCTAGGATGGGCTCTGGCCTACATCAGTAGAAGCAGCTGGCTCTGGAGCAGCGCTTCTCTGCCTGGGACATCCTCAGGCCAAACAGGAGGTATTGGATGTGCCCCACACAAGACATAGGGGGCCACAATGGAAACTGGGTTGAGGAGCACGGGCCTGAAGGAACTGATTGTGCTAGAAAGAGCAACAGGAAGTTGCAGAGATGGAGGAAAGGCTCCTGCAGGGAAGCCCTTGAGAGCAGTTTGCTAAGGCAGGGAAGGCCCTGGGACATCAGGGGACTTTGGGCTGTGCCCACGGGAAGGTTTGGGGAAGGCTTTTGTGTGTCTTTCTGAGCTTTAAGGGGCTAAACCAGACCTCAGGAAGGCTGGGCTTCCTGGACTTCTCAAAGCCTCTTTCTAGAGATTATGGAGGAGCCAAGATGAGCACCCAGGTGAGAGGCGGCTGGCAGGGCTTCCAGGAGGAGTTACCTGGGAGGAGGCCACTCATTAATAAATCCATCCCTATCTTTCTGGCATTCTTCCAGGTTGGAGACGTCGTGGGACATATCTTCATCTGGCTGGACAACGTCTCGGATCCCAGAGCCAGAAAAACAGCGCTGAGAGCCACGGCCTTGCTAGCTCGTTCCCACCCCCAGGAAGTGGTTCTGAGCTGTGTGGCGCACACGCTGTCGCCGGACAGGTAGGGAGCTGCTCTCTTATCACCTCAGGCCATTATTTTCTCTTCCTGCTCCTACTGACAGGCCACAGTCCGGGAAGGGTCCGTCGGGCTCACACAGTTAGAGGGAGATGTCTGCTGTGCAGAGAGCTGTCTATGCTCACTAAGAGGGGATGCCCAGGCCCAGCCACTGAGGAGCCAACCCTCCTCCTGCACTCCCCAGGATGGAGACGTGACAGTTTTCTGCAGAATTCCAGCATTCTCCTGATTTCTATGGGTCACCCCACTTCCTCTCCCATCCAGGACAGGGCCAAGAAATGACTTTGGGGCTCACTCCACATTCCTGGCTCATGAGCTCTGGCTGCTCCCTATTGCGTGAGAGAAGGCAGAGATGGAAAAGGCCCAGGAGGCCCATCTGTCTGTCCCCTGGGGACCAGTGCAGGATTCTTACCTGGAGTCAGATGTCTAGTTATTCTGTGGCTGAGGAGGTGGTGAAAAAACGCACTCATCCTTATGGAGCTGCGCAGCAGAAGTAAATCTCTTCGGATAGAAAGTTCCAGCCCTTATTTTGCCAAAAAAAAACAAACCCCCAAAAAACAAAAGAAAACAAAAAAAATTGCAGTGCAGCCTGCCTGAGTCTGCAGTCAGCCGGCAATAACAGCTCTGAGAGGGCTGGCTGAGTGCCTCTTTTCATCTCAAGATGTTGTGAACCCTAGCCAAAGGTCAAAACTCCAGCTTTCCTCGCCATCCTCTGCAATGCCCTTCTGCGCTGACCATAGAGAAATCTGTGTCACACTGGAGAACAAATTGAAGAGCAGCTTGAAAGAAACGGGAATTTCTTACCCAATTCACTTACCAGAGGAATACAGTCTTGGGTTTCACATTGATTTGAGTGTTTGATTTGTAAACCTTTCAGGTCTGAATTCCTTCAAGCAGCCCCAATGCTTTCCAGGGTCTGTGCTCAGAAACTAGAGAAACTTGGCAGCGTTGGCAAAGAATTTCACTCAAGCTTCCTGAGGACCTTAAATCCAGGCCATTTGCTCTTGCTTTGGCCAACCTAGTTCTCTGTATCCCCAAGGCTTGACCACCATGTCCGACCTTCCTCAGCAAACTTGGAAGTCAAATGACTGGAAGCCTTTTGGATCCGTCTGCAGTCTTCCTCTGCACATGCCTGGGGGGACCAGCAGTGCTTAGATCAGCAAGAATGGAGAGAAGAGAGGAGGGGGATTTCAGTCCTAGTTTCCTTCCAGCTCTGTCACACTGGGCAGTACAATCTTCCCTTCCAGCTCCTCAACCTCTCCTAGCAGGGCATGTTCTGATTCAGTGTCTCACCCCGTCCACCACACTGCACTAGCATTGAGCTGCTGAGAGACATTGCCCAAACGCTGGGTCTCACTTACACCCTCCAATAGCCAGAGGAACTCCAATGAGGTCAGGCAAGTTCCTCAGGACTGACCCTAGCGTAACAGAGCAGAATGTTGCACAGTCTGGTGGTCACACTGTGGTGGTCACTCTGTGGTCAGGACATGCTCACTGTCCTGGAAACAGTGGTGCTAGCTTCAGGAACAATAAGCCATTAGGGAAAGGAATAAATACAACCTTCTCTGACGGGACTTGCCCTGCCTCAGCCTCCCTGCACCAGTCGCTGTCTCCTCTGAGAGACGCCTTCCCTGCCCGCTTTCCAAGCCTCTCCCCGGGGAGGGCAAGAGGGGCCAAGCAGGGAAGGTCTGACTGCTCTTTCTCAATCTGCAGATGTGCCATTGAGCTGTGGAAGGCCTTGGGGGAAGAACCACAGCTCCCCAGGGAGGTGCTGAAGCAGCTGCTGGACAAGCTCCAGCAGAGACGCCGGGAGGAGAAGAGCGGCAATGTGTCTCTGGCTGTAAGTGAGATTTGAGATGTCACTCTGAGAACCCACCTCCACAGGGAGGATGGTGCATCTGTGTGTGGGGGGGAGATTCACCCCTTCTTAGCTTCAGGCCACGGCTCCACTACACAATGAAACCGACCTGCCTTACCTCGGCACACAGCCGCCACACCAATTCCATCCCTTGTGCGTCTCTGCACTTTGCTGCTTGTGTCGGCAGTGCACTGCTGGCTGTGGTGTTCCGGCCCGTCTAGTGGCACCAGGACCACTTAGAGACAGAGATGAAAGGAGTCTGCTCTAGAGCCTTAGCTAACAGCCAGTTGGGTTTTAACGCATGCGGTAGAGGCTCCCGTACTAAGCTCCCGAGGTCCCAGGTTGGATCCACTCTGCCAACATCTGCCAGATATCTAGATACCTTATGATTAGTGACAGAACACCCCGCAGCACATACAACAGTCTGCAATTCTGGGAGCTTGTTACACGCAATGACCCCAGGGGAGCGCTGACCCCGGGGGCTTCCAGACGGGAGGGGGTGTGCCCTGGGCTGCCACGGCGGTGCCCTGACCTGGGGGACACCTTGGGCTGCCGGCTGCAGGCAGCTGTTGCCACCGGTAGCTCAGCCCCTCCAGCAGCAGCGGCTGCAACCATTTAAAAAATTTTTAGGGGGCGCCACTTTTTGGTGCCCCCAAATCTTGGCACTCTAGGCAACCGCCTATTTCTCCTAAATGGTTGCACCGGCCCTGGCCAGAAGCATAGGGGCTATAAGAATGGATCTCCTCAGGACGGTTTCAGCCCGTCCAGTCACAGATGGAAATACAAAGCACAGGGTCTGCACCATTATGAGAAATAATGGGGAATAACCTCATCCAGACTCTTCTGACCTTTCCATAGGGCTCCATCCTGCTTCCGTTCCAGGAATGGGTGAAGGTTCAGGAGCCTCCCCTCTCAGCAGCCAATCCTCTTTTGTAATAGGCTGGGGAGGAAATGAGACATGACAAAAGGACAATAGCGAGTGGCAATGGGGACACATGGCAGATTGGGATAGCTGAGTGAAATTCTGTCCCCACTCCAGGCAATGAGGACCATTTACGAGGTCCTTTTCCTATGGGGATACCGAGAAGCCATCCTGCAAATGTATCCCCAGATGCTCATCCTTTGCCTCAGGCAAGTGCAGTGTGTCATGGATCTGCACTTGCCAGGGACCTACATGGCCAGCACTACATCCAGCCCCAAGGAGGGATCCAGTTGCCTCAATTTCCTAAGGTAAAGGCTGAAAGGAAAAGGAAGAACAGATTGGTTCTGCTAAACACATGTGGTCTCTTCATGGCCATCATTTCTTCGGGTGCTGGAGTTAGCCCAGGCTCAGTTCGGTGCAGGTATCTCTGGAGGGAAAAGGGCTGAGAGTCATGTGTTCTTGTGAGTCACACTTGCTCATCTGACTCTGTCCACAGGCCAGTTGCTTGCACTACACAGTCAGGCAGCAGTCATGTTTGTGCAGCCGTCCACATGTGCCACCTGCCATGACCATGCTGTGTGTTCCAGGGCCTGTGCAGATTTGCCATGCTTGGGGCTGAGCTCGTTGCCTGACATTGGTCTTTTTTTGTCATTAGCACGTCCGTGGAGGCTGTGAAGACTCTTTTTTCCATGCCCGGATACTGGAAGGAATTTGCCAGCATCCACTTTCAGCAGGGTTGGGACATGATAACCTCCCGCAATTACTACTCGCACGGTGTTGGCGTGATTGCAAGGTAGGAGCCCAAAGTTTCCCTAGGCAATATTCCTCTCTTCCAGGCTGCCATCTCAACCCAGCAACTAGAGAGGAACTCTCTCTCCCCTTTGATAACCACAAGGGACTTTCTCTTCCATCTTCCAGAGCCATGATCGAGTTTGAGAACCCTCAGCTCCCTGCAGTTTTCAGAGAGGCCGTCACCATTGTCCAAAGGGAGAAGGAGGAGGAGCAGAGAAATATCGCCATGACTTTCTGCACTGAGGTGAGATTCAGTAGTTGACAGGCACAAGTGGCCTTTCTGGAGAGGAGCTCAGGCCAGTAAGCTCTGGGGCACATTGTCAGCAGCTCAGCAACCTACAGCCAGCTAGCTCCTCTCTGCACATGGATGGTCACGGGGCATGGTACAGAGAGGGAGAGAGAGACAGGGTGAGATTGCTCCTGGCTGGGTGGACCTAGATGGGATCATGTGACAAGAGGAGATGTTTCTCCAGTGCCCCAAGGCCATGCTTCTCTCCTCACCTTTTCCTGGGCTTCTGCTTTTCTTCTGCCCCAGGGGTCGCTCCATGGCATTCAGTGGGGCCTGGAGATTCCCCTTTCCCTGGGGCTTTATCTGGGACTTGTGCATTAGTCTAAGTTCTGCCAATGAACCAACCGAAAGAGCAGCACCTGGCTCCCTACACACCAGAGACTTTCTATGGGAAGAAGTGGCCATTTGGTAAAGATGAGTCTCCAGGGAACAGACCCCACAGGAAGAGCTCTGCTCCTCACCCCGATACTGATCTGGCTCTTTCCAGTTTCTCCAGAGTCCTTCCATTCAGACAATACTGACAAAATCACAGCTCCAGGCACAGCTCATGGAATGGACCCAAGATAAAAATCCCATTGTACGTCAGCTCAGTCTGCGAGGCCTTGGCAGTATTGTGCTCCAGCCAGAAAAGGTGAGCGGGGTGGATTGCCCAGAGGACCGAGGAAGCCAATGTCTAGCGAATAGCTCAGAAGTGAGAGCGAGATCCCCACACAAGCCTTGTTGTTTAACACACAGCACTCAAATGTTGGAGGTGCTTTACAGAGCAAATCAAGGCACGACGTGGTCCCTGCTCCCGTGAGCTGACCCGTGACTGCAGATGTGATGCAATGGGGGAGGCGGGTGAGCAAAGACAAAGGTTACAGTGAACAGCTGGCACAGAGTGACAGGAGAATGCCTTTGTGCCCCGTTGGGGGGCTGTGCCAGCTGTGGTTTCTCATAGGTGGGAGTGGGATGGGGCAGCATATGCCGCAGGCTGTTGCCCAGCATAGTAACGAGCTGCCTTCTTCATTGCTGCAGGTGCAATCGTTACGGGCCCAGCTGCCAGCGATCATGGACATGTTCTGTGACATGGATGGGGGGCGTGTCATGGGGGCCATGCATCAAGCTGGAGACATCATCTACCTCCTGGATGGGGAGGGGCTTGGCTCCATCTCCCAGGACATTGCAGTCTGCCTTCGCCCCTTCATTGACGACGTAAGGCTGGGAAACACAGGAGAACCCCATTCGCCTGTCTCTGGTGGCCTTGTCTCTCCCTCCCCATCCCCTTTCCTCCCACCCCTCAGCCCTGCCACTGAGCCTCCAAGGGGTGCCCCTGTCATGGGTGGTGAATCTGCTGTTTGCCCACCTCCCTCCCAGAGCTCCTCTCCGCAAACCTCAGCCTCAGCACCATGCTCCCAGCCCCTGCTGCTGCCTGGCCTGGGGGAGAGGTGCCTGCCACTGGGCAGATGACCAGCTGTCTGGAGAACACTGGCCCCCAAAGAGGTGGAGATCCCCAGGAGGTAAGAGGTGGCTTGGGAACGGCCCGGCTCTCAGGGGCACCGAAGAGCAAAAGAACTGCTGTCTTTTGAAGCAGCACCTCCCTGAAAGGCTCCAGCAGCTGCTCCTCCCCTTCCCCAGACTGGTCTCCAGCCGCCTTCCCTCCCTTTCCCCTCATCTTCCAGGCCTCGAGGATTCTGTGCTCTCCAGACAGACATTGTGTCTAGGACACCATGGGGCTGCACTGCCCTGCACAGTGTCTCAGGCCCTCTTCTGCACAAGATGTCTATGGCGCTGGCCTGGTGGCCTCACTGCACCCGCCAGCCAAGTCACTTAACATGGGGGAACGGCAGCAGCGTGCAGATTAGGACTCTGTCGCGTTATGCTCTGATCCTGCCTGGCTTTAACCGGGCTTTCCCCCTCCCTGTGTCTCATTGCCAGGAGAGGGGCAGTGTGCGCGCCGCTGCCATTTTACTGCTTGGCAACGTGGTGAGCAGCGTGAAGGACCCGGAAAAACCCAACGTGCAGCAGGAAATAATCAACTGCTTGCTCCCGCTGCTGCTGCACCTTGAAGACCAGAATGAGAGCGTGACACTGGTAAGTGCCACGCTCATTATTTCCTAAAGCGCAAAGAGCCAGAATCCCCTGGGGACCCCACTCCATTAATGACCAGAGCCCCTTGCCAAGTAGAGTCTTTTCCTCCCTGCTTCACTCCATGCTGGAGCCTAGTGCCTCCCCCATTCTCACAGCATACAGCACAATTGGCAAGAAAAGCCTTCTTCTGGGAAAGAGCCCTGAGCCTCTCCTGCAAAGAGAGGCCTCAGGTCTTTGGGCTGCTGCATCCAAAGCTTCACAACAAAGGCAGCAAAAGAAAAGGGAGCATAGATCTGGAAGTGCTCTTTGGTTCAGGGAGCTGATATCTGCTCACAGCCTTCTGGAAAGTGGGTGCAGCTGCCCTGACTTCTTCCCTGGAGCTCCTGAGAGAACTTCTCCAGGTCCCAGCTTCCCACCATTCACCGAACGTTGCCCTCTTTCGTTGGGCCAACTGGGTGTGGAGGGAAGCCTGATCTGGGGGCCCCTTCGGTCCAACTCTTTGGGATCCCAAAGCTGACTCACGCTCTCATGCAGTCTCTTTGCGCCTAAGGACCGAGCTGTGGAGATCTCTTCTGAATCTTTCCAGGGCCGTCCATAGAGGGGCGCAGGGCCTGGGACAACACCATCTACTCTGCCCTAAGCCCCACCCCCACGCCATCCCTTCCCCCAAGCCCCACCCCACCTCTTCCCACCCCTGCTGCGTCCCCTGCCCCATCTCTAGACCTCCCCTTCCCCGAAGCCCCCACCCCCTCATTTCCCCAATGACGCTGGGAGCTGGTGAGGTGGGGCATAGCGTAGCGGGGCCGGGAGTACTGCTGCTGGCCCCGGCATGGCCCAGCTCCTGCGTCCCCTGAAGTGCAGGGCCCTGGGGAACCGCCCCAAACCATCCAAAGACAGGACGGCTCTGGCTCTTTCCAGCCAATTCCCTCTCCTGAGCACACTCTGGTCTACAACAAATGACAGGAATCTCTACTAGCAGGAAAAGCAGGACAACAAGGGACGGGGAAGGTTCCATGTCCCCCAGACCGTCCCTCTCTCAGTCAGAACCCCCTTGGTCTCCCCTTCTCTTGCAGAGATGCAAACTGACGCTCTTCCGCTGCGCAGTCTTTCTCAGGTGGGCTCATTTGAAGACGCTGTTCCGCAGCATGGCCTGGGATGGCTCCACACAGCTCCTGAAGTGTGCCTGGAAGTGCTTGGTAGGTCAATACCTTGTGCCTTGAGAGTGGTGAATGGGGACTTGAGAGAGACCTTTCTAACCCTACACCCTGAGGATCCATTCGCTTCCGGCGGGTGGCAGGACTCGATTCTGGGCTCTCTGCTGGTTCATTTCTGCAGGAGTTACAGAAATCCCTTCACATTTTTGAAATTTTTCTCCACAACTGTCAGACCTGCAAACTTTTCTCTCTTAAAATGAAAGCTGAGGTTCTGGAGAACACACTAGTAACTCCAGAGAGGTGCTGCTGTGGCGCATGGGCTCAGACTGGCTGTTGCCATGCCCTGGCTCTATGCTTTGGCTTCCCTGGACTAGTCCCTGTGGGAAGAACATGTCATTTGTATATTGTGCCTTTCTTCCTTCTTTCTTCCTAGATGCAGAACAACAAGAGCCACATCCCCAAATTCCTCTTCCAGGCCTTAGACTACCTGGAAAGCTCACAGACAACAATCAGACATTCTGCAGCCCTCTTCATTGGTAAGCAGAGCAACTTCACTCCAGCTTTTTTGAACTGCTTCCTTCAAACCCTTTTCTAGACTGCTACTCTCTTCCCTCCGACAGCAACAGAATATCCTGAAAGTGTGTGTGTGTGTGAGAGAGAGAGAGAGAGAGAAAATTAACATGACTTCCTAGATGAAGGGAGCATCTTAGCTGCATCGACTGCACCAACTTCCCCTGCCCACAACTCCTCTTGGCTGCACCTAGGGGAAACCAGCATGATGTGAATTCAATCTCCTTTGGAAATCAGTCTCTCAGTGACTTCTGGGCTTCTGATGCTTTATCTAATGTGCTTTGTGAACAGATATAAGGAATGTATTTAATTTCCCAAGGGCTGTCCTGGGGGAATGGCTGCATCTTTAGCAGTTTTCAGTGAAGGATTTGAAAAGTAATGAGATTCATTGTCTGTCTAGGAAATACTATCCACCATTACTGCGACTTGTTGTCTGAAAGAGTGAATGAAGATGGCATCTCCCGCCTGTATGAAGGTAAGGAAATACCTCTGTGTGTTTGTGCCTCTGTGGGAAGTACAGGGGTGCAGCACAGGGCCTGAACACACCCTGGGTTTGAATGTGGCCCTCTCTGTCTAAGGACAGTGTTTAAGGAAGAAGGAAGTCAGGCGAGCTTTCATCGAGGTGCCCCAATATGTGTACGGGAGCAGGGGAATTCCATCCCTAGCTCCTAGAATAGACGTAGGCTTAGAGCGGTGTGGGGAGACTGTCTTCACAGAGGTCAGAATGTCTCTAAAGGAAGGCCTGACAGAATTGAAAAGGACTGTTGTTATTATTAAGGGTGATGATCATGATGATGATGATGACAATAAACCCCATTAGGGAAAAGATTCATCACTTGCCCTCCCTGTAATGGAGAGACTTCAGGGCAGGGAACCACTCAGAACTTGGTTATCAGCTCCTAGGAAATCCCCTGAGTGCACATTGGAAACATCTTTCCCTGTGACCTCTTAAGGAACGAAGGCCCAGGGCCACAAAGGATTTCAGTAGACGTCAGGAGTCTAAATCCCTTTGCGAATCTGTGCGTAAATGTTGGATGATTTAACACCTCTGCTGCTGTCACTTTTCTGTTCCATCTCAAGCACAGTTGCCCCCACCTGCCTGTGTTTTAGTGTGTGGACGTGTGTATGCTGAGGGAGGGGGAAGTTACGCACAGAATGGGGCCTCCTCTCTGTCCAGGGCTATTTTGGGAGTAGCGGAGTTGTTGTTTCTGTGCCCCCAGACTCTTGGGTAGCTAATAGCATGTGGCAATGGCCATCTGAAGGGGAGGTTTCCTAGGCACCAGTCGCATCAGCACCATGGGGCTTTCCACCCCTTTCCTCTTTCTTTCAGCTTTTCAGGAAGTGCCTTTGACATCTGACAGGACCACAGGGTGCATCCTCCATAGATATTACAAATGGTTGCAGAAGCTTGGAAATCTCGTGTCTGGTTCCGCATTCGACTAGGGAACCGGGACCGACACAGAAGACCTCTCTGTCCTCCTAGGTACGTCCAACAGCATCTTTGGAACAGGGACTGAACAGCGAGGTGGATATTGGCAGATGACAAAACATTATGTAGGTCAGTGAGGCTTAGAGAAGACTTTGAAGAAGTTGAAAGGGATCTAATAAAGCCATGTGACTGGGCAGCAGATGAAAACTGGAGCTGACAAAAGCAGGGCCATATGCATTGAAAGCAGTGAGGAGAATGACTCCTCCATAGCACTGGTGTCAGACACCAAAGCATGGATGGTTGGGCCCAGTGGCTGGAGCAGGGGTGGTGGGGCCTAGTGGTCAGGGTGGTAGAGGTCGAGCCGAGGGTTGGAGCTGGAGTCAGGAGTGAAGAGCAGGATTGGAAGAGGCTAGGAGTAGGGCCAGGGTGGGATTAAGGATTCCTCGGCCAATGGGAGCAGCGGGAGGCGGAGCCTAGAGCAAGAGCAGCTCCCGGGACAGAGGTCCCAGTGCGGTGCTCGTCGCGGAGTCGCGGCTGGGGGGAGAGGAATGGCACGCAGGAGCTGCCTCACCCCACCCCAGCCAGGCAGAGCCAGCCCGGCTGGAACGCAGCACACAGGGGCTTTAGTGGCTGTGCCACGGGGCCCACCTTAGCCCTACTCCTTTCATGAGTGCATCACTGCCCACTTCTGCCCCAGCCCCACACCCGCTTACAGGGCAGAACCCTGCAGCTGACTCTGAAATCTCTCTCACTGCAGTGAAGTTACTGCAGAGTCAGGACAACCCCACCTTTGGGCTCCATGTCTGACATCTCACCCACTGCACAAAGCCCCACATTCACAGAGCTTCTGGCATGTGATTCCCTCAGTCATCAGAGCCAGGCAGAGAGAGGGAGAAATTCTCCCAGACTCCTTTATCCATTGCCAGCCCACAGGGGAGCGGAGGTTGCGGGGGTTGGGGGCTCTCTTGAAGCAATGCCAGCTCTCGGGAGGAAGTTGCAAATGAGCATTACCAAAGTGCAGTGGTTTTGTGGCTGTGGAAAACTACTCGGCTTGAAGGTTTGGTTCTTCTGATTTGTGTTCTGCCCTTTCTCCCTCTTACAGACATCGAGAGGCTAACAGGAGCCAAATGAGCCACCACTGATCACATCTCTTGGGAGACGCCAATGCAGCTGTGCATGGGAAGGAGGAGAGAGAAGAGGCACAGCAGGATGTGCTGGGTGCACCAGCCACACATAAGCCCACCGTCTAGGCGGAGGAAGCCAAGCCCCTCCCCAGCCCTGCCGGACATGCTGCAACTGGAGCACCAGTGTGAAGGGAGAAGCTCAGCTCAGTCTAGGCAGATGCCAAAAATGGAGGATGCACATTGTAGGTTCCAGTCCAGAAGCAGCTGAAGCCCCTGACTGCAGAGCCCTGAAGTGCTGAGACCCAACCCCATCCCACCAGTCGTGCAAGAAGCTTGGAGTCTGGGAGTTTCCCATGCCCGGAACCAGAGACCTCCAGCCGTGGCCTAGAGACATCTCGTAGGAAGTAGACTGGGAGAACTCGCCATTGTCATGCTGAGTGACATCAGATGTTCTGCTTGGATCCCCACTGACTCAATGCCAAAGACATTGGCCATGGACAAGGCCCTGGGCTAGGACCCAGGGGAGTAAGGAGGGTCCGGGTCCCCTGCCCTGGCCGCCGTCCATCCTGGTGGCAGCCCACCTCCCCAATGTGCCACTAGACTGCACAGCCCCATGAAGAGGGGGGCCAACTTGTCTCTGAACTCTCAGCCAAACAGCCCTGCGCTGAAGGGCAGCGATATTGATCTGGCCGTTGGGCCACACAAGCACCGAGGGAGAGAAGCAGCCATATTGTCTGTAGCCATCGGGCCACACAGGCAAGAGAGACAGATAGCAACACAGACACTGATCCTGGGCCACAAAGCCCTGACAGAGCGGGCGCTGAATGGACTCTGGTCTCTGGCCCCATAGCCCCGATGGAGAGGGCTCGGTCTGGGTCCACACTGCCCCAACGGAGAGGGCGGCCATACGGACTCTGTCGTTGGGCCACACAGCCTGCCAGACAGGGGGCGCACAGACTCTTTCTCTTGTCTACACAGCCCCAACGGAGAGGGCAGTCACATGGACTCTGGTTGTTGGGCCACTCAGCCCCGCCAGAAGGGGCGCACGGACCTGGCTGGCCACAGCCCCCACAAGGTGGCACGGACTCTGGTCATTGGGCCACACAGCCCGATAGAAAGGGCGGCTGAAATGGACTCTGGTCTCTGGCCCATAGCCCCAATGGAGAGGGCGCCGCACGGACTCGTCTCTGGCCCATGACCGATGAAGAGGACGGCACGACTCTGTCGATTGGGCTCGCACAGCCCGCGCGGAGAGGGCGGCGCACGGACTCTGGTCGTTGGCGCACAGCCCGACGGAGAGGGCGGCCGCGCATGCCGGACTCTGGTCGTTGGGCCGCACAGCCCCGCGAGAGGGCGGCCGACGGACTCTGTCGTTGGCCGCACAGCCCGCACGGAGAGGGCGGCCGCACGGACTCTGGTCGTATGGCCGCACAGCCCGCGAGAGGGCGGCCGCACGACTTGGTCGTTGGGCCGCAACAGGCCCGCCGGAGAGGGCGGCGCACGGACTCTGGTCGTTGGGCCGCACAGCCGCCGGAGAGGCGGCCGCACGGACTCTGGTCGTGGGCGCCACAGCCCCGCCGGAGAGGGCGGTCCGCACGGACTGGTCGTTGGGCCGCACAGCCCCGCCGGAGAGGGCGGCAGCACGATTCGGTCCTGACCACACTCCCGCAGAGAGGTGCGCACGACTCTGGTCTCGGCCACACAGCCCAGAAAGGAGAGGCGCCACAATGGACTCTGGTCTCGGCCACACAGCCCAGAAGGGAGGCGGGCACATGGACTCTGGGTGTAGGGCCACACAGCCCTGAGTGGAGGGCAGCCATTTAGACTCTTGCCATTAGGCCAAATCCCCTAGGCTAAGGGCAGTTATTTGGTCCAGCCATGGGACTCGCCCTTCACCCCTAAGGCATACTCGTCTGTCACCATGAGACGACCCCATGAATGAGACTCCAGGTCAAGATGCAAACATGAAGCGGAAGCAAGGAGTGGCATGTGACCCCTCTAAGAGCTCCTCCCACTCCTCCACCAATCTGGGGTGTTTATTGCCATCGATCTGCCTCAGGAATGGATTTGAGCAACGGGAAAGTTCTGGGCAGTGTGACCCATCTGGAAGTGGGTCATGTGACCCCCGCGAACTCCTCCAGTTGGGTGGGTCTCGTCCCCTTAAGACCAGCCAGAGAGGGGATTCACCAGGTATGTAAGTGCCGGGTGGGTGACCTGCCGTAAGAGGGCCCATCACCCCTCCATGAAATCCCCCCACCGCCTGCTGAATGCGTCAGGTTCACACTCACCCCTTAGGCCATCCCAGAAGGGAAACGTACCCATCAGAATAGGAGTGCCCGAAGGCCTAGGCAGAAGCCGTCGATCTCTGGGCTCCTGTGTTGGCTGGCAGCATCGCCTGGACGTGCAACCCAAACACTGCAGGAAAGGCCAACTCGTCCAAGGATGGGTTTTGTGGAAAATCACAGCCTAACCTTCGGGCTATATCTGTTCTGATTGCTACATTCCCTTCTAGACGGCCTAAGGTGGGAGTGAAACCATGCCAATTGCTAGAGGGTGGTGTGAGGACTTTTTTGAGGGACCATGGGATGCGGCTGTGGGCAGGTCACTCCGCTATGCCACTTCCTTGTTTGGTCAAATCCCTTTCAGGGTGGTTCCTCCAGGGTGATGCCCACTTCAATTGGTAGAGGACAGACTAGGGCCAGTGCAACCATTTAGGTGACCTAGGCAGTCGCCTAGACGCTAGATTTGGGAGGTGGCATTTCTTCAGCAGCGGCCGCAGCGCGCCGTATCTCGGCCATCCCGGTCGCCACTGGCATTTAGACAAAAGGAAGCTGGGGCAGAGGAGTCGGGAGACGCGCTGCAGCAAGTAAAGGGGGGGCTGCACCCAGGCTAACTCCCCCCCCCAGCTCACCCCTCCCCGCCTTCTCCCCGACAGCCTGGCTGCATTCAGTTCTCTGCACCTCCTGCTTGTGCCTAATCAGCTAGGCGCCGGCAAGCCCTGGAGGCGGGAGACAGTGAGCTTGGTGGAGGCAGAAGGAGGGTTGAGCTGGGCGGGGAGGGGCTCAGGCGGAAGGTTTCGGTGTGGGGAAGTGGCCGTGGGGGGGGCGCCTCACGGCTGGGGGGATGGGCGCCTCAGGGCGGGGCGGTGGGGGAAGAGGGAGGGCGGAAAGGTAAAGAAGTTGGCGTAGGACAGAAATACCTGGCAACCGGCCCGAGGACAGAGGGAGGAGTTCTCCAGACGGGAGATAAACCCCCCTTCTGATGAGCTCACCCTGTCCGAACAGTCCCCACGATTGGTCAAACCCATACTACTCTAGGTGTGCTAAAATGCTGTCCCATGCACAGCTTTAGTCAGAAGAAGGGAAGAAAGGCATCGACGTTTGGTGTACTAATAGGGGGGCACCTTGGACTTGGAAAAGAAGTGGGCGCTTTTCCATTGACTCGTATTCCTTTTGGGATGGGAAGCACACTCCCACCCACGATTAATCCGCGTAAAGACAGGTCTAACATCCAGGCAGAGACATACGCAAAGAGGGTTAGGAGGGTTTAGGTTTGTCTACTCACTCCGTTCCGTCCAAGCAGCGACGTCCATAGACCCTGACATCCAATGTCAAGAGAGCAGCATGCCGTCCACGCTGCCCCTGCACGAGTAGAAGAGAGAACATCCACATTACACTCAGGTGTGTAATCTTTGGATATTGGAGGCATTTCCAAGAGTTAAGTTTTTTAGTTAATCCTGCCCCTTCTCTGCCTGTCTTACCAACCTTTTTCCCCCAGGAATAAAGTCTTGTTTGTGGGGTTGCCACTGTGTGGCCTTATTTCTTGGCTAAAGGTAAGCTCTGATAGATGGGCTTTCCAGGGGACCAGTGGGAAGAATTTAACTGTGAGATTCCCCACGCATCTTCTTGAAGTGGGTTTGAGTTCTGCCCTCTTTCAAGAAAGGAAAATCCCAGTTGATCTACGCGGGCTCGGAAACCCACTGGATACATTAGGTAATCGATGCTTTTCCACCTGATGATTATGAATCTTTGGTATCACAGGGAAGTAGCACCCATTAAGGCAATTATGAATCTTCTGATTTCAATGGCACTGTGACGAAGAAGGACCAATGTTTCAAATCCATGTGCACAGAAGTTGTATGGACAACGGAATGTATTGAGTGCATTTATTTTATGCTTATTATCTTTAAATCTGTTCTTAGCAAAGCCAAAGGAGCAGAGTTGGGAGGACTAGGCCACTGACCTCGCCCAGGTATCATATCCTCTCCTAAGTAATCCCGTTAAAAAAGCTCACTGCCCCACTTCTGCCCCAGCCCCACACACGCTTACAGGGCAGAACCCTGCAGCTGAGCTCTGAAATCTCTCTCACTGCAGTGAAGTTACTGCAGAGTCAGGACAACCCCACCTTTGGGCTCCATGTCTGACATCTCACCCCACTGCACAGAGCCCCACATTCACAGAGCTTCTTGCATGTGATTCCCTCAGTCATCAGAGCCAGGAGGAGAGAGGAGAAATTCTCCCAGACTCCCTTTATCCATTGCCAGCCCACAGGCGAGCAGAGGCTGCGGGGGGGTTGGGGGCTCTCTTGAAGCAATGCCAGCTCTCAGGGAAGTTGCAAATGAGTATTACCAAAGTGCGGTGGTTTTGTGCTGTGGAAAACTACTCGGCTTGAAGGTTTGGTTCTTCTGATTTGTGTTCCTGCCCTTTCTCCCTCTTACAGATATCGAGAGGCTAACAGGAGCCAAGTGAGCCCACCACTGATCACATCTCTTGGCAGACGCCAGTGCAGCTGCTGCATGGGAAGGAGGAGAGAGAAGAGGCAGAACAGCCACACATAAGTCCACAGTCTAGGTGGAGGAAGCCAAGCCCCTCCCCAGCCCTGCCGGACATGCTGCAACTGGAGCACCAGTGTGAAAGGGAGCAGCTCAGCTCAATCTAGGCAGATGCCGAAAATGCAGGATGCACATTGTAGACTCCAGTCCAGAAGCAGCTGAAGCCCCTGACTGCAGAGTCCTGAGGTGCTGAGACCCAACCCCATCCCCATCCAGATGTGCAAGGGAGCTCGGAGTCTCTGGGAGTTTCCCATGCCAGGAACCCAGAGACCTCCAGCCCGTGGCCTAGAGACATCTCGTAGGAAGTAACCTGGGAGAACTCGCCATTGTCATGCTGAGTGACGTCAGATGTTCTGGTTGGATCCCCACTGACTCAATGCCAAAGACACTGGCCATGGACAAGGCCCTGGGCTAGGACCCAGGGGAGTAAGGAGGGTCTGGGTCCCCCTGCCCTGGCCGCCGTCCATCCTTGGGTGCCAGCCCACCTTCCCAATGTGCCACTAGACTGCATAGCCCCATGAGGAGGGGCGGCCAACTTGTCTCAGAACTCTCAGCCGAACAGCCCTGCACTGAAGGGCAGCGATATTGACTCTGGCCGTTGGGCCACACAGCACTGAGGGAGAGAGCAGCCATATTGTCTGAAGCCATCTGGCCACACAGGCATAAGAGACAGGATAGCGGCATGGACACTGGTCTCTGGGCCACAAAGCCTTGACAGAGCGGGAGGCTGAATGGACTCTGTTCTCTGGCCCCACAGCCCCGCTAGAGAGGACGGCCGGCCGGACTCTGGTATCTGGGCCACACAGCCCTGCCAGAGAGGGTGGCCACACGGACTCTGGTCGTTGGGCCACACAGCCCTGCCAGAGAGGGCAGCAGCACAGACTCTGGTCTCTTGTCTACACAGCCCCGACGGAGAGGGCAGCCACACAGACAATGGTCGTTGGGCCATGCAGCCCCACCAGAGAGGGCGGCCACACGGACTCTGGTCGTTGGGCCACACAGCCCCGCCAGAGAGGGCGGCTGCACAGTCTCTGGTCTCTGAGCCACACAGCCGTGCCAGAGAGGGTGGCCACATGGACTCTGGTCTCTGGGCCACACAGACCTGATGGAGAGGGCGGCCGCACGGACTCTGGTCTCTGGGACACACAGCCCAGAAGGAGAGGGCGGCCACATGGACTCTGGGTGTAGGGCCACACAGCCCTGAGTGGGAGGGCAGCCATTTTGACTCTTGCCATTAGGCCAAATCACCCTGAGGCTAAGGGCAGTTATTTGGTTCCAGCCATGGGACCTCGCCCCTTCACCCCTAATGCATCACTCATCTGTCACCATGAGACTGACCCCATGAAATGAGACTTTCCAGGTCAAGATGCAAACATGAGCGGAAGCAAAGAGTGGCATGTGACCCCTCTAAGAGCTCCTCCCACTCCTCCACCAATCTGGGGGTGTTTTATTGCCATCGATCTGCCTCAGGAATGGATTTGAGCAACGGGGGATAGTTCTGGGGCAGTGTGACCCATCTGGAAGTGGGTCATGTGACCCCCTCGAGAATTGCTCCCAGTTGGGGTGGGTCTCGTCCCCTTAAGACCAGCCAGAGAGGGGATTTCACCAGGTATGGTAAGTGCCGTGGTGGGGTGACCTGCCCGTAAGAGGGCCCATCACCCCTCCATGAAATCCCCCCACCGTCCTCTGCTAATCGGTCAGGGTTTCACACTCACCCCTTAGGCCATCCCAGAAGGGAAACGTACCCATCAGAATAGGTAGTGCCCGAAAGCCTAGGCCAGAAGCCGTCGATCTCTGGAGCTCTGTGTTTGTGTGGCTGGCAGCATCGTCCTGGACGTGCAACCCAACACTGCAGGAAGAGGCCAACTCGCTCCAAGGATGGGTTTGGTGGAAATCACAGCCTAGACCTTTGGGCTATATCTGTTCTGATTGCTACATGTTTCCCTTCTGAGACGGCCTAAGGTGGGAGTGAAACCATTGCCAATTGCTAGAGGGTGGTGTGAGGACTTTTTTGAGGGACCATGGGATGCGGCTGTGGGCAGGTCACTCCGCTATGCCACTTCCTTGTTTGGTCAAATCCCCTTTCAGGGTGGTCCTCCAGGGCTGACACCCACTTCAATTGGTAGAGGACAGACAGGGCCAGTGCAACCATTTAGGTGACCTAGGCAGTCGCCTAGGACGCTAGGATTTGGGAGGTGGCATTTTCTTCATCAGCGGCCGCAGCGGCCGTATCTTCGGCCATCCCGGTCGCCGCCGGCATTTAGACAGAGGAAGCTGGGGCAGAGGAGTGCGGGGACGCCGCCTGCAGCAAGTAACGGGGGGGCTACACCCAGGCTAACTCCCCCCCGAGCTCACCCCTCTCCAGCCTTCTCCCCAAGCATGCCATGACTGCTTCAGTTCTCTCACCTCCCCTGCTTGTGGCGCTAATCAGCTTAGGCGCCGCAAGCGTGGGAGGCGGGAGAAGTGTAGCTTGGGGTGGAGGCAGAGCAGGGGTGAGCTGGGGCGGGGGGAGCCTCAGGGCGGAGGGTTCAGTGTGGGGAACTGCCATGGGGGGGGTGCCTCACGGCTGGGGGGGTAGCGGCGCCTCAGGGCGGGGGCTGGGGGAAGAGGGAGGGCGCAAGGTAGAAGTTTTGTGTAGGGAATGAAATATCCTTGCACCAGCCCTGAGGACAGAGGGAGGAGTTCTCAGAGGGGATATCCAACCCCCATCTGGATGGGTCACCCTGTCCCGGAACATTCCCCGATTGGTCAAATCCACTCTCTGGGTGTGTAAAATGCTGGTTGCCCATGCCACATTTTAGTCAAAGAAGGGAAGAATGGCATCGACGTTTTGGGTTATCTATAGGGGGCCATCTTGGACTTGGGAAAAGAATGTGGTGACCTTTTACCATTTGCTGTATTCTTTTGGGTTGGGAAGCACACTCCCACCCACGGATTGAATCCGCGTAGACAGGGTCTAACATCCAGGCAGAGATGACGCAAAGAGGGTTAGGGAGGGGTTTTAGTTAGGTCTACTCACCCGTTCCTGTGTCCAGCATCGACGTCCATCCCTGACATCCAATGTCAAGAGAGCAGCAGCCGTCCATCGCTGCCCCTGCACGAGTAGAGAGAGAACATCAACATTACCTCATGGATGTAACTCTTTGTGAGATTGGAGCATTTCCAGAGTTAAAGTTTTGTTAATCTGCCCCTTCTCTGGCCTGTCTTACCACTTTTTCCCATAGGAAATAAAGTCTTGTTTGTGGGGTTGCCACTGCGTGGCCTTATTTTCTTGTGCTAAAGGAAGCTCCGATAGATGGGCTTTCCAAAGGGGACCAGGTGGGAAGAATTTACTGTGAGATTCCCCGCATCTTCTGAATGGGGTTTGAGTTCTGCCCTCTTTCAAGAAAGGAAAAATCCTTCCAGGTGATCCTACGGGGCTGAAACCCACTGTGATTACTTAGTAATCGGTGCTATTCACCACGATGTTTGTGAATCTTTGTATCACAGGGAAGTAGCCCATTAGGCATTATGTATCTTCTGATTTCAAATGGACACTTGTGAACGAAGAAGGACAAGTTTTCAAATCCAATGTGCACAGAGATTGTATGGACACTGAACGTATTGAGTGCAATGCTTTTATCTTTAATCTGTTCCTTAAACAAAGCCAAAGGAGCAGAGTTGGGAGGCTAGGCACTGACCTCCCCAGAATCATTCCTCTCCTAGTAATTCCCATTACAAATCTCCTGTCAAGGAAGAGCCTGAGGAAGTGTGATCGGTGGAACTACCCAGAGCACCAGAGAAATCAGGGCCCTGAGTTGAGAAAAAACAAGCCTCAGCCAGTTCACATTCATTCACTGTCCTCAGCACAGACACCCCGGAAGCACCTGAGGGTTACTTGAAAGGTTTGGAGAGGGTTGGCTCTGCAGAGCTAGAGATGAAGCCTATTATGGCTGGTAAATCAATGACAGAGTAGGTCCGAGATGGAAAGGTACAGGGACACAAATTCTCTGGTTAAGTCGAGCGTGGAAGTGCCCTTTAACCCCCATATTCCTCATCTTGTATAGAATTATGATGCTCCGTGTAAACCATGCCATGTAAGGTATCAGGGGAAAGGTTAGGAGCTACCAAAAGTCATTGTTCTCTCTGTCTAGCTTTGTGTATCATCAATGCATATGAAATTACAAGGATTGGCTGGTTTTCATGGAAACATGCTGAAAGTTGTGGAATCAGTCAAATATTAGCTTCCCCAAAGGTAACAGCAAGGAAGGTAATCAACAACCGGGTGGGGAGTGAAACAACCCATCACCAACCATTGTCCAACAAGGAAGCTACCGTTCAGTGAGTCACCTGCATAAGGCCACAGCAAGGGAACTGCTCAGCCTCGCTAGGAGATTCAGACATGACTGGGATGGTGCTTCCCAAGCACAGGTACTGAGGGAATCAAAACCAAAACCAAAGCCAGGGGCCCAGGCCTGGCCTTTCTCCTTAACCCACCTCCACTGCAAGCAACAAGGACACTGAAGACTTGAGACTCCAGCTGAGGGGACTGGCCCAGATTTCAAGGCAGAAATCTGGATGCTATGGACTGAAAAATCCGGGAGGGGGAGACAAACTGCTTAGTCTAGTTGTCGCCCAGTAACAGGGAGAAGAGTTTAGACCACAGGCTCATGTTTTAGTTCTTTCGGTAACTAACTCGGACTTTTTGCCTCTCACTTAATACCAATTAAAATCTATGTTTTGTAGCAAATACACTTCTTGTCCTGTTTAACTTTCCCAGTGAGTTGGCCTGAAGTGACCGGTAAATTGCCCACTTATCAAAGGCTGGTGTAGCTCCACGTTCCAGTGGTGACGTGGTGAACCAACTACGAGGCTGGAGAGGGTCCAGGGGGAACAGTGGATCCCATCACAGCGTGTCCCCCCAGCACCCACAGGGAATATCGTGCCCCTAGGAGATGCGTTTGGGCTTTGCTGTGATGTGTCACTTTCCAGCCTGTGCTGCCTCTTGTCCTCTGCACACCCAGGTCAATCAGGCATTGCTCAGCTGGACTCTGCAGAGATCTGACTGGCTACACCCCGTGACAGGACTGAGGTTGGCAGTGCTGAGCATCACAGAGCCTGGTTTTCAGCAGCTAGAAAATCCCAGGAACAACACAGTGATCCACAAAGTGGAGTTAGGGGCCTGAACTCCCTGTACAATGCACGAGCGACACAGGCACCTTACAACACAACTCACAACAGCCAGCTCCCCAGGCAGGGAGCCAGCCAAGCCCGCCAATGCGAGACACTGACAAGGGGGAGGGGTCCTAGCCCTGCCCCTCTCTCACAGATAGGTCCTGTGCTCCTCCGATTTCCCCCCTTCAGGGGCATTTTCCCTTCTTTGATTGCAGGGAGCAGATTCTGATGGCGCGTGAGGGCAGCAACTTGCAGCTGTTACTGAGCGTGTGAGAAGAGCATTAAAAGAGAAGAACGGCCAGACTGGGTCACACCAAAGCTCCATCTAGCCCAGTCTGTTGTTGGCCGACAGCGGCCAGTGCCAGGTGTCCCACAGGGAATGAACAGACAGGAATCATCCAGTGAGTCATCCCCTGTCGCCCAATTCCCAGCTTCTGCCAGACAGAGGTTAGGGGCAGCATCCCTGCCCACCCTGGCCAATAGCCATTGATGGACCTATCCTCCATAGAAACACAGAATCATACAATAGCAGGGTTGGAAGAGACCTCAGGAGGTCATCTAGCCTAACCCCCTGCTGAAAGCAGGACCACGAATCTCTTTAGTTCCCTTTTCATCACAGGACCCTGCTCAGGAACAGGGAAGTTGCAAGTTCTAACAGGAAACAGCTTCTGAAAGAAGGGCAGCTCCTCTTCCTCCTCCCCTCCCGTGGGGATGAGCACCCCCCACAACTGCCTCTCTGCCCCAGCCTCCTTCAACCCATTGCCTCTTTTATCCTCCTCCAACTTCCCCCATCACTCCCTTCAGACTCCCCTAACTTCCCCCGTTGCTCCCTTCAGCCCCCGCTACAACTTCCCCCATTGCTCCCTTCAGCCTCCCACAACTGCTCCCATTGCTCTCTTCAGCCTCCCAAAACTGCCACAGTCCCCTTCCCTTCATTGTCCCCCTCAACTTTCCCCTCAGCCCAAGCTCCTCCCCANCGTCCTGGACGTGCAACCCAACACTGCAGGAAGAGGCCAACTCGCTCCAAGGATGGGTTTGGTGGAAATCACAGCCTAGACCTTCGGGCTATATCTGTTCTGATTGCTACATGTTTCCCTTCTGAGACGGCCTAAGGTGGGAGTGAAACCATCGCCAATTGCTAGAGGGTGGTGTGAGGACTTTTTAGAGGGACCATGGGATCCGGCTGTGGGCAGGTCACTCCGCTATGCCACTTCCTTGTTTGGTCAAATCCCCTTTCAGGGTGGTCCTCCAAGGCTGATGCCCACTTCAATTGGTAGAGGACAGACAGGGCCAGTGCAACCATTTAGGTGACGTAGGCGGTTGCCTAGGGTACTAGGATTTGGGAGGCGGCATTTTCTTCAGCAGCGGCCGCAGCAGCCGTATCTTCGGCTGCCCCGGTAACCACCGGCATTTAGGCGGAGGAGGCTGGGGCAGGGGAGTGCGGGGAGGGACGCCTGCAGCAAGTAAGGGGGGGGGGCTGCACCCAGGGGAACCACCCCCCAGCTCACCCCTGCCCCTCCTTCTCCCCGAGCACGCCGTGGCTGCTTCAGTTCTCCCACCTCCCAGGCTTGCAGCGCTAATCAGCTTAGGCACCGCAAGCCTGGGAGGCGTGAGAACTGAAGCAGCGATGGCGTGCTCGGGGTGGAGGCAGAGCAGGGGTGAGCTGGGGTGGGGGGGGTGCCTCAAGGTAGAGGGTGCAGGGTGGGGAGCTGCCGTGGGGGGGTGCCTCACGGCTGGGGGGGGAGCGGCACCTCAGGGCGGAGGCTCGGGGAAGGGGGAGGGCGCAAGGTAGAAGTTTTGCCTAGGGCGCGAAACATCCTTGCATTGGCTCTGAGGACAGAGGGAGGAGTTCTCAGAGGGAATATACAACCCCCTTCTGGATGAGTCACCCTGTCCCGGAACATCCCCCGACTCGTCAAATCCACTCTCTGGGTGTGTAAAATGCTGGTTGCCCATGCCACATTTTAGTCAAAGAAGGGAAGAAAGGCATCGACATTTTGCGTTATCTATGGGGGCCATCTTGGACTTGGGAAAAGAATGTGGTGACCTTTTGCCATTTGCTGTATTCTTTTGGGCTGGGAAGCACACTCCCACGCACGGATTGAATCCGCGTAGACAGTGTCTAACATCCAGGCAGAGACAACGCAAAAAGGGTTAGGGAGGGGTTTTAGTTCGGTCTACTCACCCGTTCCTGTGTCCAGCATCGACGTCCATCCCTGACATCCAATGTCAAGAGAGCAGCAGCCGTCCATCGCTGCCCCTGCACGAGTAGAGAGAGAACATCAACATTACCTCATGGGTGTAACTCTTTGTGAGATTAGAGCATTTCCAGAGTTAAAGTTTTGTTAATCTGCCCCCTCTCTGGCCTGTCTTACCACTTTTCCCCATAGGAAATAAAGTCTTGTTTGTGGGGTTGCCACTGCGTGACCTTATTTTCTTGTGCTAAGGGACGCTCCGATAGACAGGCTTTCCAAAGGGGACCAGGTGGGAAGAATTTACTGTGAGATTCCCCGCATCTTCTGAATGGGGTTTGAGTTCTGCCCTCTTTAAAGGATGGAAAAATCCTTCCAGGTGATCCTACTGGGCTGAAACCCACTGTGATTACTTAGTAATCGGTGCTATTCAACACGATTTTTGTGAATCTTTGTATCACAGGGAAGTAGCCCATTAGGCATTATGAATCTTCTGATTTCAAATGGACACTTGTGAACGAAGAAGGACAAGTTTTCAAATCCAGCGTGCACAGAGATTGTATGGACACTGAACGTATTGAGTGCAATGCTTTTATCTTTAATCTGTTCCTTAAACAAAGCCAAAGGAGCAGAGTTGGGAGGCTAGGCACTGACCTCCCCAGGATCATTCCTCTCCTAGTAATTCCC
>NC_133776.1:62976819-63021196 GCF_003597395.2 Chelonoidis abingdonii
ATTGTTATTACTGCTTGCTGTGCGCTCCACAATATCTGTGAGAGTAAAGGGGAGGCGTTTATGGTGGAGTGGGAGGTTGAGGCAAATCGCCTGGCTGCTGATTACACACAGCCAGACACTAGGGCAGTTAGAAGAGCAGGACGCGCTGTGCATCAGAGAAGCTTTGAAAACCAGTTTCAAGAATGGCCAGGCTATGGTGTGAACGTTCTGTTTGTTTCTCCTTGATGAACACCCCCACACCCCACTTTGGTTATCTCTACTTCCCTGTAAGCTAAACACCTTCCCCTCCCCTCTTCAATCACCGCTTGCAGAGGCAATAAAGTCATTGTTGCTTCACATTCATGCATTCTTTATTAATTCATCACACAAATGGGGACCTAACTACCAAGGTAGCCCGGGACAGGTGGGGGCGCAGGGAAGCGCAGGGTTGGGTGGGGGGAGAAGGGAAGGACAAGGCCACAACGCATGTTAAAACTTAAACTTAAAAACTTTAAAACTTATTGAAGGCCAGCCTTCTGTTGCTTGGGCAATCCTCTGGGGTAGAGTGATTGGGTGCCCAGAGGCCCCCCCACCGTGTTCTTGGGTGTCTGGGTGAGGAGGCTATGGAACTTGGGGAGGAGGGCAGTTGGTTACACAGGGGCTGCAGCGGTGGTCTGTGCTCCCGCTGCCTTTTCTGCAGCTCAACCATACGCTGGAGCATATCAGTTTGATGCTCCATCAGCTGGAGCATCGACTCTTGCCTTCTGTCAGCAAGCTGATGCCACCTAGTCTCTTCAGCCCTCCACGTCTCCTCGAGTTCCTGTTGTGCTTTCCTGCACTGTGACATAGTCTGCCTCCACGCATTCTGGTGTGTTCTGTCAGTCTGGGAGGACAGCAGTAGCTCTGAGAACATCTCATCCCAAGTGCGTTTTTTTCACCTTCTAATATTCTCTAGCCTCTGCGAAGGAGAAACTATTTGCAGCTGCTGCGGGGAAAGGGAGATTGGTGGTGAAAAAGACACATTTTAGAGAACAATAGGATCACACTTTCCTGTTAAACCTTGCTGTTCATATTACACAGCACATGTACTTTCGTTGCAAGGTAGCATTTTGCCTCTTATATTGAGGGCCTGCTGGTGTGGTGTGAGAGAGCACTCACGTAGTGCCAGGCAACAGAATTTGGCTTGCAGGCAGCCATGGTAAGCCACAGTCTTTTGGCTTCTTTAACCTTCATAACATGTGGGAATGGTTTCAAACAGCAGCGCCCTCATTCCCATACCAAGTGGCTGCTGTTGGATTGGCCATTTAAAATGAGGTTTGCAATTTAAAGAGTGGTTTCCGGGCAGGGCCGTCCTTAGCCATAGGCCTAAGGCCTTGTCTACACTTGCAAGTTGCAGTGCTGGTGAGGGGGTTACAGCGCTGCAACTTAGCAGGTGTCTACACTTAAAAGCTCAGCCAGCGCTGCAACTCCCTGTTTGCAGCGCTGGCTGTACACCTGGGTCTGCTTCCGGTGTAGCGAGACCAGCGCTGGTGATGCAGCGCTGGTCATCAGGTGTGGACACTCACCAGCGTTTTTCTTGGCCTCCAGGGTATTAGGACTTATCCCAGCATTCCTTTTCAGCCTCTCTGGTCAGGCTTAGCACTCCACTGCCCTGGGCTCAGAGCCTGGAGAGGAGGGAGAGCGGGGCTTGCCGGAGCTCCGGCCGGGAGAGCGGGGAGAGCGGGGTTTGCCGCGCTCTGGCCGGGAGAGCGGGGCTTGCCGCGCTCCTGCCGGGAGAGCGGGGAGAGCGGGGCTTGCCGCGCTCTGGCCGGGAGAGCGGGGCTTGGCTCCAGCCGGAGAGGGGCTTCCGAGCTCCGGCGGGGAGAGCGGGCTTGCCACGCTCCAGCGGGAGAGCGGGAGAGCAGGGCTTGCCGGGAGACGCTCCGGCCGGGAGAGCGGGGCTTGCCGGAGCTCCGGCCGGGAGAGCGGGCTTGCCTAACGCTCCAGCCGAAGAGCGGGGAGAGCGGGGGGCTTTGCCGCGCTCCGGCCGGGAGAGCGGGGAGAGCGGGGCTTTGCCGGAGCTCCGGCCGGAGAGCGGGGTTGCCGCGCTCCAGCCGGAGGAGAGCGGGGCTTGGAGCTCCGGAGCTCCGGGGGGAGAGCGGGGCTTGCCACGCTCTCAGCCGGGAGAGCGGGGAGAGCGGGGGTTTGCCCACGAGCTCCAGCGGGAGAGCGGGGCTTGCCGGAGCTCCGGCCGGGAGAGCGGGCTTGCCGGAGCTCCGGCCGGGAGAGCGGGGCTTGCCACGCTCCAGCCGGAAGAGCGGGGATTGAGGAGCGGGGGCGGAGCTTGCCGGGAGAGCGGGGAGAGGCGGGCTGCCGGAGCTCCCGGGAGAGCGCGGGGCTTGAGCGGGGAGAGCGGGGCTTGCTCGGCTCCGGCCGGGAGAGCGGGTGCGCGCTCCGGGGCTTGCCGGCGCTCGGCAGGGAGAGCGGGGAGAGCGGGGCTTGCCGGAGCTCCGGAGAGAGCGGCCATTGCTGCCGGGGAGCGGGGCTTGCCGCAGCTCCGGACTGGGGCTCAAGTGGGGGTCCGAGCGAGCTCTGGGCTCTGAAGTGACCCCCAGGGGCCAGGCTGTAACTTTCTGCTCCGTGACACCCCAGGGTGTCCTCAGAGCGCTGGCTGGGTCACTCAAGTCTCCCCCAGGTGCCCCATCCAGCTGGACTCGTTGCAGGGGGCGGTGGCTCTGAGGTTCACTCCCAGCAGCCGAGGAGGCCGGGGGGCTCCCCCAACAAGCCAGTGTGACCCTAAGGGGCTGACGCGCTGCAGCCCCCCACCCCCAGAGCTGGGAGCACGCACCAGGCCTGTGTCTCCATCCCAGTTGGGTTCGGGGGTGTCTCCCCACGCTAGGGCTTGCCCGGTGCTTGGGCGGCTGACAGTCCCCTCTTTTCTCAGCTGGGCAACCCACAGCCGGAGCTGCCAGGGGGCTGCAGCAGGGCTGGGGGTTGAGGCTCCGGTGGGCAGAGTCCTCAGTGCTCCCAGTGCCCAGCAAACACCCCAGTGTCTTGCATTCCCGCCCCTGGGGGAGGCATCACTCCCAGGACGAAGTGGGAATGTTCTCAACGTTGTCTCTGAATATGTGTGTGCCTCAGTTTCCCCTCTGTGCGACTCGATAGCTAGGTGATGCAGGATAAGGTGCAGCGACCCCTAGAGGGCAGGGGTGATGGCCGACGGTCTGCAGAGAACGGCCGACACCCTGTAGCCGGCAAGGGTGGTAACTGACGGGCCCCCTGCACTGCAAGGATCAGCCAGACGTGCTGGAGAACAGACCAGGTGCCCTGCTGGCCCGGGAAAGAGACAAAGCCGGGGGCAGCTGGAAGGGGTCAGTCTCCTGGGACTCGGGGAAGGCCCCTGGGCTCTGTCCCCCCCCCCCAATGCACTTTGCTGAGTGTCCCTGGTGGGTGCTAACCAGCCCTGTCCTACGCTTTTCTGTGATCAGTGGCCACTGGCTGCTCTTCCTGGGGGACTGGGTGAATTTTCTCTGTGATTTTTTCCCCAGCACCTGGTCTGCCTTAACCCCCCTGGCCAGCAGGTACTGAAAAAAGCCAGACAGGGACCCAGCCCCCCCCCCCCCCCACGAGCCCCGTGTTCAAGATGTGTTCAGACAATGGTAGACATGCAGGCAGACCACTACCGTGGATGCCTCAGTCCATCCCAAAACTCAGCACATTGTGCCCCAATGTTTCCTCAAAACACCCTTCTCCAGCATCCTGGTGCTTACCACCACCAACTGCCCCCAACACCAGTACGTTCACCTCACAGCCCTGATAACTACGACCGTTACCAATGCACTCAACACCCCATCACCATGCAGCATTTTAATCCCCAAGTGCAGCAGCAGGCAGTGCCCCAAGTGCAGAGCAGGCAGTGCCCCAAGTGCAGCAGCAGGCAGTGCAGAGCCCTCAAGGAAGAACATATTCAAACCTGTGAGTGTAATGCTAATCACCGTACCCCCCTTCCTGTTTTATTGTATTTTTTAATAAAGGATTTCTTGTCTTTTTATTCACTGTTTATTATTACAGAAACTGTAACATCTACTACAAGTAAAAAATAGGAACTGCAAATCAATGAAACCACTGCAAGTAACTGCTGTGAGCAATGCTCTTAACTGCAGTGGAAGGCACCCAACATTACTGTTGGCTTTCAGCCTCAAAGTGCTCCTTTAAGGCATCCCTTATCCTTGAAGCACTGTGCTGGGCCTCTCTATTAGCCCTGCTCTCTGGCTGGGCAAATTCAGCCTCCAGGCGTTGAACCTCGGAGGCCCATTCGTCACTGAAGGTTTCACCCTTCCCTTCACAAATATTATGGAGGATACAGCACGCGGTTATAAACGCTGGGATGCTGCTTTCCAACACGTGTAGCTTCCCGTAGAGACTTCTCCATCTCCCCTTCAAACGGCCAAAAGCACACTCCACAGTCATTCTGCACCGGCTCAGCCTGTAGTTGAACCGGTCCTTGCTCCTGTCAAGCTTCCCTGTATACGGTTTCATGAGCCAAGGCATTAACGGGTAAGCGGGGTCTCCAAGGATCACAATGGGCATTTCGATGTCCCAACTGTGATCTTACGGTCTGGGAAAAAAAGTCCCTGCCTGCAGCTTCCTGAACAGGCCACTGTTCCGAAAGATGCGTGCATCATGCACCTTTCCAGGCCATCCTGTGTAAATGTCAGTGAAACGCCCACGGTGATCCACAAGCGCCTGGAGAACCATTGAGAAATACCCCTTCCGATTAATGTACTCGGATGCCAGGTGGGTGGTGCCAGGATAGGAATATGCGTCCCATCTATTGCCCCTCCACAGTTAGGGAAACCCATTGGGCAAAGCCATCCACAATGTCCTGCACATTCCCCAGAGTCACGGTTCGTCTGAACAGGATGCGATTAATGGCCCTGCATACTTGCATCACCACTATTCCAACGGTCGACTTTCCCACTCCAAACTGGTTTGCGACCGATCGGTAGCTGTCTGGAGTTGCCAGCTTCCAGACTGCAATAGCCACCCGCTTCTCCACTGACAGGGCAGCTCTCAGTCTCGTGTCCGTGCGCCGCAGGGTTGGGGCGAGCTCAGCACACAGTCCCAGGAAAGTGGCTTTTCGCATCCTAAAGTTCTGCAGCCACTGCTCGTCATCCCAGACTTGCAGGACGATGTGATCCCACCACTCAGTACTTGTTTCCCGAGCCCAAAGGCGGCGTTCCACGCTGCAGAGCACGTCCGTTACTGCACAAGCAATTTAGTGTCAGCAGTGTCAGCAGCATCTATTTCATCATCTGAGCTCTCACTGTCACTTTGGAGCATAAGGAATAGATCAACTGCCAGACGGGATGTGCTGGCAACATTCATCAGCAACATCCTAAGCAGCTCGGGCTCCATTCTTCCTGAAATCACACGCAGCAGAATCACAATGGCACCAAACGGCTGAAAAGGAAGCGATGCACCACGGGTCGTTGGAACAGGAAGCGGAATGACCCGCACCCTTCCGTCCCCTTCCCCAAACCCCAGCAGCAAATTGGACGAGGTGCTCTGTGGGATAGCTGCCCACAATGCACCACTCACAACAGCGCTGCAACTGGTGCAAGTGTGGACACACTGCAGCGCTGGTCGCTGTCAGTGTGGACACACTGCAGCGCTGGCCGTACACAGCTGTACGACCACAGCTGTAACGGCCAGCGCTGCAAAACTGTAAGTGTAGACAAGGCCTAAGGCTATAGAGATCAGTGGCAGGTAGGAGCACCGGGGAGGGGAAGAGGGAGAGGAGGGGGAAGGAGGGGCACACATGCTTGGGAGCTCTCTCCCCCCCCCCCCAACACCCGGTGGCAGCAGCAGGGGTGGGAGGCCACACATGATGGCAACCCCCTGCCCTGGTACCCATCATAGGGGAGGCGAGTGGGCTTTCTGGACCTGAGAGAGTCCCTAGGAGCATGTGCAGTGACCGTGGTTCAGAGTGAGTGTATGCCAAGGGTGGGGGGAGGGGGGAGAGGAGGGGTCCCTCTCCCCTGGAGCTTGCTTCTGCCAGTAAGGAGGGGGGAGAGTCCTCTCTGGCCCTAGCCCTGGGGCAGCCTGTCTGCATCCCAAGTTCCTTATCCCCAGCCCTGCCTCACCCCAGAGCCTGCGCCCCCAGCGCCCCAACCCTGAGCACCCTGCTGCAGTGTGAACCCCTCATCCCCAGCCCCATCCCAGAACCCTCACTTGAGGGGAAAAAACATGCAACTTAAATTTGGTGGTCAGTTTGGAGTATCATTGTGTTCAGCACAATGCTTGATTATTTTACACGCTTTAAAGTATACAGGTGTTACAAAGTGGGAATGTTCTTAATGTTTTCTCTGACTACTGTGTGGGTGCCTCAGTTTCCCCTATGCATTTCTCAAGGATCTAGATGTGGGATAAGGGTGTGTGATTGTTGTAGAGCCCTAGAGTGCCAGTGTGATGCCCTCTGCACAAAGAATGGCTGAAACCCTGTCTCCAGCAACTGATGGCCTGGGCCACTCTCCTGCAAGGTGCCAACTGAAGGTGTTGGAGAACAAAGAGATCATTGGCCTCCTAATGCCTGGAAAAGAGACAAAGGCCAGAGGAGTGTGTGCAGTGCCTGTTTGGACTTCCAGGAAGTGCATGGTGTGGAAGGGGATGCTGGGATGCTTTGGAACTACTCCATACAAAGCCAGTCAGGACTCTGGGGGAGCCTCCTCTCTCTGAGCATACTGTCTCCAGAGCAAGACGCTTAGACCTTCCTGGGTCTGACCTCAGAGCATTCAGCATGCCCTTCCACACTGTGCGCTTTCCGCAGCGAGTGTGCCCAGGCAGGTCCTGGGGCAACCAGAGGTCCCTGCACCCCAACTCTGCAGTCAGACGTGACTCTCAGCCAGCCAGTAAAAAGACAGGTTTATTAGACGACAGGATCACAGTCTAAAACAAAGCTTGTAGGTACAGAAAACAGGACCCCTCAGGTCCATCTTGGAAGGGTGGGGAGCCTAGACCCAAGTTCTGGGCCTCTCCCCATTTCCCAGCCAGCTCCAAACTGACACTCCCTCCTCTAGCCTTTGTGTCTCTTCTGGATCTCTTCTGATCTCTTTGTCCCCAGCACCTTCAATTGGCACCTTGCAGGGGAAACTGAGGCACCCACACAGTATTCAGAGAAAACATTAAGAACATTCCCACTTTTTCATAACAAGTGCAACAAAATATAATACCGTATATTGAAGCAGGCAAGTGCTGCTTCTGACTTTCCACTTTTAATTGACCCTTGTAATCTTGTGGTGCCGACGCGTTGTAGCTTCATTTTATATCGGCTTACAGGGCGGGACAGCGGGGGGGTGGGGCGGGCACCACCATTTTGGGCACCAACCAAAAATTATACAAATCTGCCGCCTATGCTCACCTGTGAGTGTGACTTTTTCCCCCGGCATGAGGGCTGTCAGGGCTGTGTTGGGTGAGTGCTGGGAGGGAGGGGAGGCTGGCTGCCTACCTGCTGAGGAATGACTGTGAAAGTAACTCACTTCCTCGCAGCAGCCAGGATTGGAATGGTCACACACGGCTGGGCTGGGGATAGCCAGGTAGCATGTGCGAAAAATCAGGACAGGGGTTGGGGTAGGGTGAGCAGATGTCCCACTTTTATAGGGACAGTCCAATTTTTGGGTCTTTTTCTTATATAGGCTTCTATTGCCCCCCACCTCCCGTCCTGATTTTTTTCAAACTTGCTATCTGGCCACCCTAGGTGGGGGTAATTGGGGGCCTATATAAGACAAAGCCCCAAAATATCGAGACTGGCCCTATAAAATCAGGACATCTGGATCTGGTCACCCTAGCTGGGGGAGCGCATCTCTCCCCCAAACTGCAGTGATCATCTCATTCCAGGGGAGCTGCATAGGGCAGGATGAGCTAATGTGGCTCCATGGGTGCCCCGTCCCTGAGATCAGATGCTGTGCTAACTTCACCATGGTCCGGTGGGCTGGCGGTGGTACCCATTGGGGCGTGTGATCGGACCTGAGGGTTTGCTGCTGCTGTTGCCACTCTGCACCCCAAGATGTGGATTTTGGGGTCCTGCAGTTTTCCACCTATCTCCTCCTCTACTGCAGCTGTTGAACCAGCAGGCTGGGGGCGGGGGGGTGAGCCAAGCATGAAAGCAGTACTGTGTTGCCATTTTGATTGTCATTGAGCAAATTTGTTTGCTAAAAATGCTTACTAAGAATCCTGAATTCAGTTTCAATACATATATTTTTTTAAAAAAATCAATATCTTAGCCAAAAACAGAAAATTAAGCTGTTGACAATTATTTGTGACAAGTTTGGTATGGGGAAGGGAGTGGGCCAGTTTTCATCAGAGAAACAAAAAAATGTTGACTGACTTTCCTATAGCCGGTTACTGCTAATAGAGCCCTCCAACAACTGTAATATGCTCATTGCTTCCTTCACTACGTGTATAGAGCAGGGGTCAGCACCTACGCACACGTGCCAAAGGTGCACGCGAGCTGATTTTTGTGACACGCAGTGGTGGGCTGAATGGCTCAGCCCACCGCTGCTCTGGATTCCGGCTGCTGCCCCATTGCCACTCGGGGTCCCAGCCAGTCCACTCAGCACCCGCTGCTTGCCTGGAGACCCCCAAGAAACCCCAGGGCTGCAGCAGATGAGCAGGCGGCGGCTTGAGACCCCGGCTGAGCCACTCAACCCTGCTGTCGGCTTGGCGTTCCATTCACTCAGCTGGCACGCGTAGCTGAGAGGACTAAATGCAGTGAAATAGGAAGGCAGGAGCAAACTAATGACAAAGTGCAAGAACCTAGAGCAGTGGTCCCCCAACCTTGGTGGTCCCGGATGGCACGAGCATCCGCTAAATGCTGCCGAAATCTGGTGGCAACAGTGCATCCAGAGCATTTTGTGCCAAAATGCCACGAATTTGGCGACATTTTGGCAGTAACTATGCTCGTCCTCTGCAGTATGCGGGTCAACTGAAGAAGCCCCCTGTGGGCACCATGCGCCCGCCGGGCACCACATTGTGGATCCCTGACCTAGAAGCCTCCTGAAAAGCATGGTGATCATTTTATTTAAATGGACTTGAACTGTACGAAGAATTGATGTTGTTGCCACATGCAAAATCAATGAGGACATTGTACAGTTTATTCATACCAGCAAACTTTGCCACTCATATTCTACTGCCAATTCTTGTAACGTAGCATCAGGATAACGGAGTTTCTCAAAACCTTAAAGTCATTAAAAAACTATCTCCTTGCTCTACAATGAGTCAGGAACGCTAACTGGTCTTGCTATTGTTGCAGTCGACAAAGCCATCACTTTGTCTTTGTCATACGATGACTTATTACTGATTTTGCCAGCCAAAAAAAGCCAGACAGATTGCTGTAATTAAAACTATCCTTGTTTCAATCTCTTCTAACATTTTCCAATATACTGTTGACAAATTTAAACAAATTATATTATTTGCATCCATTCTGTCAAAGCAGAATTTTTTTTATAATGCTACTTTTTGGTAGTGCTACGTTCACAAGCATTACGAGTGGGCTTAATTAAGTTAAAACTGTCTTTTAAGTAACATGCCGTGGCAAGTTTTTCCAACATACCGTGTAAGCTTATGTTTGGTTCTAAGAGCAGACAGGCACCAGCGGCCACCGAAGGTTTAATAATTCTCACCTAGGCACCATAAATCCTAAGGACGGCCCTGTTTGCGGGTTAGCATGCAGCCACAAACCCAAATACCAACCCCTCCATGCTATGCGTCGGATGATCACTTCACCCTCCCCTCCCACAGCATGGCTAACAGTGGAGGAACATTTCTGTTCAGCCACAGCCAAACAGCAGACAGCAGGGACCGGGCACCTCTAAATGTCCCTTAAATAAAAAGCCACCCTATTTCAACCAGGTGTCCATGAATGATATCACTCTCCGGAGATAACACTAGAGAGAGATAACGGAACGGAGTCAGAATAACAGCAAACACTGGGATTTCACTCCATCCCCATAACTGCTAACAACTTTGCAGTAGCTGGGCAGATTGAATCATTAAACGACTACCACTTACTTTAAACCATATGTAATATTTACAAAGGTACACTCACCAGAGGTCCTTCTCCACCTACAGGGTCCGTGAGTATGCCTTGGTTTGGTTCAGGGGTACTGGCTCCAGGTCCAGGGTGAGAAACATATCTTTGCTGTTGGGGAAACCAGTTTTCTCTGCTCTCTTGCTGTGAGCTATCTTCAATCTCTTCATCATCATCTTCCTCGTCCCAAAACCCATTTCCTTGTTGCATGATTTTCCATTGATGGAGTCAAAAGCACAGGGATTGGGTAGTGGTGGCTGCACCTCCTCGCATGGCATGCAGCTCAGCATAGAAGCGGCATGTCTGTGGCTCTGCCGCCACTTCTGCTTGCCTCTCTGGTTTTGTGGTAGCTTGCCTTATTCCTTAATTTTTCACGCGGCACTGCTGTGCGTCCCTGTTATGGCCTTTGTCCTTCATGCCCCCTTTGAGACTTTTTCTAATGTTTTGGCATTTCGTTTACTGCAACGCGAGTTCAGCTAGCAACGGGTTCATCTCTCCATATGGCGAGCAGGTCCTGTACCTCCCGTTCAGTCCATGCTGGAGCTGTTTTGCAATTCTGGGACTCCATCATGGTTACCTGTGCTGATGAGATCTGCACTCATCTGCACCTTGCCACACTGGCCAACAGGAAATGAGATTCAAAAGTTAGCGAGCCTTTTCCTGTCTGCCTGGCCAATGCATCTGAGTTGAGAGCGCTGTCCAGAAAGGTCACAATGGAGCACTCTGGATAGCTCCCGGGAGGCCAATACCATTGAATTGCGTCCACACTACTCCAGATTCAACCCGGCAAAGCCGATTTCAGCGCTAATTCCCTTGTCAGAAGTGGAGTAAAGAAATCAAATTTAAGAGCCCTTTAAGTCGAAAAAAAGGTCTTCGCCATGTGGACGGGTCCAGGCTTAAATTGAGGTAACACTGCCTAAATTCGACCTAAAAATTGTATTTTAGGCCAAGGCCTATGAGCCGCCAATGTGATATGTCCGTTAAAAACTTAATGCAGTCTTGGATGCATCAGGCAAGGTATTTCCAGTAAAGATAAGGAGGTGTTAGTACCATTTATACAAGCATTGGTGAGACCTCATCTGGAATATTGTGCGCAGATTCTGGTCTCCCATGTTTAAGAAGGATGAATTTTAGCTGGAACAGTAACAGAGAGAGGGCTACTAGGATGATCCGAGGAATGGAAAACCTGTCTTACGAAAGGAGAACTGAAAGAGCTTGGCTTGTTTAGCCTACCCAAAAGAAGGCTGATGGGAGATATGATTGATCTTTATAAATATCAGGGAGGGAGAGGAATTATTTAAGCTTAGTACCAATATCAAAAAACAGAAGCAAATGGATATGTACTGGACCCTAGGAAGTTTGAAGACATAAGTACTGAACTAACCATTAAGGTGAAGTTCTGGAACAGCCTTCGCGGGTGAAGAGTTGTCGGAAGAGACAAAGTATATATAAGTAGGGAACATATACCTAAGAACTAAGCTTGATAAAGTTTTAGGGGGGGGTGTATGATGGAAAAGCCTAATTTTTGGCAATTAATTCATCTGTGATTATTAGCAGGTAAATAGGCCCAATGGTCTGTGATGGATGTTAGATGGGGTGGGATCTGAGTTACTACAGAGAATTCTTTCCTGGGTGTCTGGCTTGGTGAGTCTTGCCCACATGCTCAGGGTTTAACTGATCTCCATATTTGAGGTCGGGAAGGAATTTTCCTCCAGGGCAGATTGGCAGTAGCCCTGGAGGTTTTTCACTTTCCTCTGCAGCATGGGGCACGGGTCACTTGCTTGAGGATTCTCTGCACCTTGAGGTCTTTAAACCACAATTTGAGGACTTCAGTAACTCAGACACAGGTTAGGGGGTTGTTACAGGAATAAGTGGGTGAGATTCAGTGGCCTGCGTTGTACAGGAGGTCAGACTAGATGATCATAATGGTCCCGTCTGACCTTAAAGTCTATGAGTCTATGTGATGAATACTGAGATATCCCGTGTTTATAATTCATTTACATGGCAGGATGTTCTTCTGACCTCTGAATTATAAGAATACAGCAAAGACAGAGACTGTTGACTACACTGTCCACTCTACTCATACATATATAAATACACAAAAACACAAACATTAGCTCCCCACATGTCTTTTGAAGGTTATTTATTTTGCAGGATGTTTACCCCTTGTAGCCATGCACGTGACCAGACAGAAAATGTGAAAAATCGGGACAGGGGGTGGTGGAGTGACCAAATGTCCCGCTTTTATAGGGACAGTCCCGATTTTTGGGTCTTTTTCTTATAGAGGCTCCTATTACCTCCCCACCCCCTGTCCTGATTTTTCACATTTGCTGTCTGGTCATCCTAGCAGCATGTGGCACAGGTCTCTTGCAGGACTGAACTAATACAAATGGTGGATTCTCTGTAACTTTACGGTTTGAGGAGTACAGGTGCTCAGCCAGAGATTAGGCGCTATTAGGAGTGGGTGGGTCTGGGTGAGATTCTCTGGCCTGAGATGTGCCCGAGATAATCATGATGGTCCCTTCTGACCTTAAAGTCTGGGAAATTTGTTCACAGGACTGGAAAGTAATTCGACTGGACTGACAATATTCTCAGCTAGCAGAAGTTCCTAGGCAAAGGGAGGTGCAAAACAAAAAACAGCCCCACTCCCTCCACCAGAAAACCCTGCCCCTGTGCCTGACTAACAACGGTGACACGTACAGGGAAAGGAAGAGACACATTACAGCTTTATTTCATTCAGTCCCACAAGCTCCCCCCCCCCGGTCTACTGCACAGGTGTCCGTGACACCTATAACACAGGCAGGCAGGTATATGAGCCTTGTGTCTGACCATCTGCACAGTATCTTACCACAGGAGCTGTGTGAGATTTCTGCCCAAAGCTACGAAGTAGCTGATTGTCATGACTATTTTGAGATGTTTGTATGTGAAACATAATATGTAGGATATTATGTTCCTCATCTACTGGGAGGGAAACCTGAGGAGAAAGAGTTGACGAATCAACATAAGAACAATTAACATCCTCAGAGGCACCCTAAGTTTACTGTTTGGACTAGACGCAGGCTGGAGATTTACAAAGACAAACAAACCCCAGCAGAGTTCTCAGAAGAGTGGGCCGCCTGGGCTAAGAGACAGTCGCTTGTGACTGCATAAGAGGAGAAGAAATTGCCCAAATGGGTATCCATTACAGAGGAGTGACTGCCAGCCGCACTCCCAGTGATAAAGCCACCACCACTCGTTCGGGGTGGTTATTTTTTATCATTGGGAGAGCTCTCCCCCATGATAAAGCATGACTACACTGTCCATGTCGCAGAGCAGCTGCGGCCGCACTATAACATGGGCAATTCAGTTTTACTATAAACCTGCCTAAGGGCATGTCTACACTGGCAGAGTTACAGTGCTGGGAGCTACATCGCCGCTTAGGTCTGATCTACACTATGAGGTTAGGTCGAATTTAGCAGCATTAAATTGAATTAACTGTGCACCTGTCCACACAACAAAGCCATTTTTATCGACATAAAGGGCTCTTAAAATCGATTTTTGTTCTCCTCCCCGACGAGGAGAGTAGCTCTGAAATTGACATTGCAGGTTCAAATTAGGGTTAGTGTTGACGCAATTTGACGGTATTGGCCTCTGGAAGCTATCCCACAGTGCACCATTGTGACCGCTCTGGACAGCAATCTGAACTCGGATGCACTGGCCAGGTAGATAGGAAAAGTCCCGCTAACTTTTGAATTTCATTTCCTGTTTGCTTAGCATGGAGAGCTGATCAGCACAGGTGACCATGCAGAGCTCATCAGCATAGGTGACCATGCAGTCCCAGAATCGAAAAAGAGCTCCAGCATGGACCACACAGGAGGTACTGGATCTGATCGCTGTATGGGGAGATGAATTAGTGCTATCAGAACTCTGTTCCAAAAGATGGAATGCCAAAACATTTGAAAATATCTCCAAGGCCATGATTGTGGATAGGGAAGATGAAAGGAGGAGGAGGTTGAGGAGAGCACAAAGCATACTGTTCTCCCTGACAGCCAGGATCTTTTTCTCATCCTGACTGAAATACCCTTCCAATCCGGAATCCCGGACCATGAAGCCATGGAAGGGACCTTTGGTGAGTGTACTTTTGTAAATATAAAACATGGTTGAAAAGCAAGCGCTTTTTAATGATTAATTTGCCCTGAGGACTTGGGATGTATTCGTGGCCAGTACAGCTACTGGAAAAGTCTGTTAACATGTCTGGGGATGGAGCGGAAATCCTCCAGGGACATCTCCATGAAGCTCTCCTAGAGGTACTCCAAAAGCCTTTGCAGAAGGTTTCTGGGGAGAGCAGCCTTATTCCGTCCTCCATGGTAGGGCACTTTACCACACCATACTAGTTGCAAGTAATCTGGTATCATTGCATGACAAAGCCTGGCAGCATATGGTCCCGGTGTTTGCTGGCATTCAAGCAACATCCATTCTTTATCTCTCTGTGTTATCCTCAGGAGAGCGATATCATTCATAGTAACCTCGTTGAAATACGGGAATTTAATTAAGGAGACATTCATAGGTGGCCATTCCTATTGGGCTGTTTGCCTGTGGCTGAAAAGAAATCCTCCCCACAGTTAGCCAAACGGCGAGGGGAGGGGGGGCGGGCATTGCTGCTGAGCTGATCGTGTTTGGCTAGCAGGAATCTTCCCTGATACCAGCCACGCAGTTGGGAAAGGGCTAAAGCGATCATCACAGAGAAAAGGATGTGTGTGTGTAGGGGGGTTCACGCTGAGCTGTTCGTGTTTAGCTAGCAGGAAGCTTCCCTGATACCAGCCACACGGTGCGGTGGGGGTGGGGGTTAAAGTGGTCATCCCAGAGAAAAGGATGGGAGGGGGCAGTTAATTTGGTTTCTGCTGCTGCATATTAACATTCTGCTGCTGCACGAAAACCACAGCCCTAAATGGACAACTCAACGGGCTTTGCTTGGTATGGGAAAGGAGGGCACTGCTCTTATGAAGGTTGCAGAAGCCGAAAGACTATGGCTTACCATGGCAGTCTGAAAGCCGAATTCTGTTGCCCGGGGTGTTTGATCTCTAACACTAAAGCCACAGGCACTTAATATAAGATGCAAAAAATGACCTTGTACCGAAATCACATGTGCTATGTAATGTGAATATTGCTGTTCACTGTGAAAGAGTATACCCATTGTTCTGTAAAATCTATCTTTTTAAATACTTCTCTCCCTTTTTTTCCTCCCACAACTGCAAATGTTTCAAGCCTCCCTCCTCTGTCCCAAAGGTTATCTAAGATAAGGCAGCGAAAAAAAATGCACTGCGATGAAATGTTCTCTGAGCTCATGCAGGTGTCCCACACTGAAAGAGCTCAGCAGAAAGTGTGGAGGGACACAATAGCACAGGACAGGAAAGCGGCCAGTGAACGTGAGGAGAGGTGGTGGCAGGAAGATCAGAGGAGGCAGGATGCAATGCTGGGGCTAGTGCGGGAACAAACGGACATGATCTGGCATTTGGTGGAGGTTCAGAAATGTTAGCTGGAGAGACTGCTGCTGCAGCCCCTGTTTAACCACCTTCCCTCCTCCCCATGTTCCATAGCCGCCTCCTCACCCAGATGCCCAAGAATGTGGGGTGGGGGCAGGGGAAGGCTCCAGGCACTCAACCACTCCACCCCAGTGGACAGAAGGCTGTCATTCAACAAGTATTGAAGTGGTCTTTTCCTCCCCCACCCCACCTGGGCTATGTTGTGAGTTATCTCCCTATTTTTACAATAAATTAATAAAGAATACATGGTTTTAATAAAGAATACATGGTTTTTAAACGATAGTGACTTTATTTCCAAGCTGTGATCAAAAAGGGGAGGGCGGTTGGCTTACAGGGAATTAGTCTCAACCAAAGGGGCGGGTTTTCATCAAGGAGAAACAAATAGAACTGTCACTCTGTAGCGTGGCCAGTCATGAAACTGGTTTTCAAAGCTTCTCTGATGTGCAGCGCTTCCTGATATGCTCTCCTAATCACCCTCATGTCTGGCTGCATGTAATCAGCGACCAGGCGATTTGCCTCAAGCTCCCACCCCGCCATAAATGTCTCCCCCTTACTCTCACAGACATTGTGGAGCACACAGCAAGAGGCAATAACAATGGGGATATTGGTTTCACTGAGGTCTGACTGAGTCAGTAAACTGCGCCAGTGACCCTTCAAACATCCAAATGCACACTTTACTACCATTCTGCGCTTCTGAACAGTCCTTACTACTGTCCAGGGTGCCTGTGTACGGCTTCATGAGCCAGGGCATTAGGGGTAGGCTGGGTCCCCAAGGATAACTATTGGCATTTCAACATCCCCAACAGTTATTTTCTGGTCTGGGAAGTAAACCCCTTCCTGCAGCTGTTTAAACAGACCAGAGTTCCTGAAGACACAAGCGTCATAAACCTTTCCCACCCATCCCACATTGATGTTGGTGAAACATCCCTTGTGATCCATCAGTGCTTGCAGCAGCATTGAAAAGTACCCCTTGTTGTTTATGTACTGGCTGCCTTGGTGCTCCGGTCCTAAGATAGGGATATGGGTTCCATCTATCACCCCACCACAGTTAGGGAATCCCATTGCAGCAAAGCCATCGACTCTGACCTGCACATTTCCCAGAAATCACAGCAGCCCCCACAGTAGATTTGCCCACTCCAAATTGATTCCTGACTGACCGGTAGCTGTCTGGCATTGCAAGCTTCCAGAGGGCTGTTGCCACTAGCTTCTCAACTGTGAAGGCTGCTCTCATCTTGGCATTCTGGCGCTTCAGGGAAAGCAAGTCACAAAATTCCATGAAAGTGCCCTTATACATGCAAAAGTTTTGCAGCCACTGGGAATCATCCCAGACCTGCAACACTATGCAGTCCCTCCAGTCTGTGCTTGTTTCTCGGTCCCAGAATCGGCATTTCACAGCACGAACCTGCCCCATTAATACCATGATGTCCACATTGCCAGGGCCCGTACTTTGAGAGAAGTCTGTGTCCATGTCCTCATCATTCTCATCACCGTGCTGCCATCACCTCCTTGCTGGGTTTTTCAGCTTCTGGTTCTGCATAAACTGCACGATAATGCGTGAGGTGTTTACAATGCTCATAACTGCTGCGGTGAGCTGAACGAGCTCCATGCCTGCCGTGCTACGGGCAATCCAGGGAAAGTGCGCAAAAATGATGGTCTGCCGTTGCTTTCATGGCCTCATCAGGCACTGGAAGCTCAACCCAGAGTTACAGTGGGCAGCAGGTGTTGTAGGAGCAGCAGTGATCTGTACGGTACGTATAACCTGTATGCTCAAAAGGTCTGTTACACTCCCTCCACCTCCCTCTTTGAATACCTGTGAAGTGGCTTTTCCCCACCCCTCCCTCCTGGAATGCTTGTGGGATGAATGGGCTGGTTGAACAGCTGGAAGATCAGAAGAGCTCCCAGGTAGACAAGGTGTCTGGAACTCTAATTAGGCAGCACTCACACACCCAATGCATGGACACTGCCTGGACACTGCCTGAGGTGGAGTGTGACCAACTAGATGCAGCCAAGTCATCTCTAGTCACAGGCCATGAGAAGCAGGTCCTTAAAAGGGGAATGGGCCATGTGCTCAGCAGTGCACTCACAAGCTTGTACCTCCCGTCAAGGCCCTTTGCCCGGACTGCCTGGCCTGTGGTTCCCTGCGTTGCATTTCATCATGCCTCGGGAAGACTTACCTTCATCACACCATCCATTGCTGTGCTGTGGGACACTTACCTTGAAGGATCCTGACATCTCCAGTGCCATGCCTGTCCTGGGAGCGTGAATATGCGAGTAGGAATGTGACTTTCCCCGCCCACTTCTTTTGACCTTAGCTATCAGTATAATAAACATTCTGCTTTCTGCCAAACTCTGGTGGGTCATTAGTCCTCTCTAAGTTTACTAGCTGGCCCAATTTCGGGCAACAGTGGGGACTGTGGGAACTGTGGGATAGCTACCACAGTGCACCTCTCGGAATTTCAACACTTGCCACGGCACTATGGACACACACTGCCGAATTAATGTGCTTAGTGTGGATGTATGCACTTGACTTTATACAGTCTGTTCCCCAAAATCAACTTCTGTAAAATCAGAGTAATTTTGTAGTGTAGACATACCCTTAGAGAGCACAGAAGGAAAACCGCTGTTATGTGTTCACGCTGTCAGCTGCCTGCGTAATAGCATGTTCACACTTGTGGCACTTGCAGCAGTATTTGGAGCGTTGCACTCTCGGCAACTATCCCACAGAGAATTTCTTCCTCTTCTGTCACTAAGAGTTGTGGGAAAACAAAGGGAGTCGTGGGGCATCATGGGTCCTGTCCCAATGCCCCATGATGCATTGTTTCGCATCCCAGAAATCCCTGTGCTTCTGTCCACATTGGGTGCCATCTTTCAACGGTTTGTGTACTGCGCGCCCTGTCTCTTTGGGCTGCAGGAATGGATCCCAAACTGTTGACCAGTACGCTGCTCGCTCTGACTTAGCACATCACACGTGGCAGTGGAGTTATTTCTTAAACTACAAAGACAAGAGGAGTGCAACATTGATCTTGCCACGTGTACTAGCTACAACGTGAGATTGCTTATGGCATTCACAGAGGTGCTGACCACAGTGGAGCGCTGCTTTTGGGCTCAGGAAACAAGCACTTTGTGGTGGGATCACATCGTGATGCACATCTGAGACGACGAGCAGTGGCTGAAGAACTTTCGGATGAGGAAAGACACATTCATGGGACTGTGTGATGAGCTCACCCCACCCTGTGGTGCAAGAACACGAGAATGAGAGCTGCCCTGCCATTGGAGAAGCACATGGCAATTGCACTCTGGAAGCTGGTTACTCCAGACTACTACCAATCGGTCACTAACCAGTTCAGAGTGGGAATGTTGACCGTTGGACTCGTGTTGACGGAAATCTGCAGGGCCATTAATCTCATTCTGCTCTGAAAGACCGTGACTCTGGGCAATGTGCTTCCCTAACTGCAGAGGGGCAATATATGGCACACATATTCCAACTCTGGCACCAGACCACCTAGGCACCAAGTGCATTCATTGCAAGGGGTATTTCTCAGTGGTTCTCCAGTGCTTGTGGATCACCGTGGGTGTTTCACAGACATTAACACAGGCTAGTCTGGAAAGGTGCATGCTGCATGCATCTTTCAGAACACCGTCCTGTTAAGGAAGCTGCAAGCAGGGACTTTTTCCATGAAACAGAAGATAACAATAGGAGAAGTCGAAATGCCCATCGTGATCCTGGGAGATCTTGCCTACCCCTTAATGCCATGACTTATGAAGCCATACATGGGGCAACTTGATAGCAGCAAGGAGCGGTTCAACAACAGGCTGAACAAGTGCAGAATGACTCTTGAGTGTGCTTTTGGCCGTTTAAAGGCCCGCTGGTGCTGCCTCAGTGGGAAGCTGGACTTGGCCATTGACAATATTCCTGTATGCTCCATAATATTTGTGAAGGGAAAGGTGAAAGCTTCACTCAGGGCTGGACCGCAGAGGCTCAGTCCCTTGAGGCTGAGTTTGAACAGCCAGAGACCATGGTTATTTGAGGGGTGCAGTGCGGGGCCATAAGGATCAGGGATGCTTTGAGGCAGCAATTTGAAGCTGAAACCCACTAATATTTGTTGCTGTGCTTAGGAGTGCAGTTCTGGAAATGCTAGGAGGTGATTGGTGCAGACGATGCAATATGAAGGATTAACAGTTGTCTGTTGCTTTTCAGGGATCTCTTTGCTTTCAGTTAATAGACTAAAGATTGCTTTCAAACCAACACAATTCTTTTATTAAAAAACTACAACCGGAGTAAAGAGTCTGCTTGGCACTCCATAACATTTAAGAGCCACTCTGTGGCTTCATTCTGGTGTGCTGCGTTCTCCTTTCGGTCTTTGTTCTCATTATCCTGCCGGTAACAAAGAGGGAGGCTGGGCTCCCAAGGTCATCTCTGTGAAGTTTAAATGTAACATTTTACAGAAGCAGTATTGTTTGCAACACAGAGAACACTGATTCAGTGATTTAAAACACAGCCAGTACTCACAAGCCTGTCACTAACTGACTGACCCCACATGAGCCACAAGACCCCCAAAATGGTGAGTAGCCACAGGGGCAGGGTAAATCACTCTTCCCGGATGCTGCTGTACACTGAGTATGTGGATCTTGGGGAGAGCCAGATTGATAATCATTCCTGTCCCCACACTTTCCACAGGATGTGATCATTATGAAAGATATCTCACTGCTGAGGGTGAGCAGCGAATCAAGGGAGGGTCTTCTCCAAGACTGTGGCTTCTGCCCTGGCCCCTTTGAGGCTTGCCTGTGTGCAGCAATGGTTCCCCCCTTCCCGCTCACTTCCATGATGGTACAGTGGCATGGGAAATTTACTGTTAATGGGACAAGAAACAAAGCAGCTCTGCCAAAGAACCTGTGGATCTGAGGCAGATTCCCGTGAAGTGAGGGAGTCAATCAACAGTCTGTTCCACCACTCAGAGTAGGCATGCGGTGGGAGACAAGCCTGCTTCCTGCAACCCTCCTGCCCGCAACAACTCGCTTCAGCACTTCTCACAATCAAATCCACTTACCAGGGGCCTCCTTTCCTGTTTGTGTTTCACCAACATCTGATGGCTGTGACTGGCTAGCTTCCTCTACGGTAGAAAAGAGCTCCTGGATGCATGCATCTCTGACCTCCAAGTCATCCTCTGCCTCTGGGTCCCCCTCCACATCCTCGCCCAAGATTTCTTCCTCCTGGCTCGGTCCACTCTCAACTGGCACATGAGCCACCAAAGTATCCACAGCAGTCTTTGCAGTGGAGGTGGGGTCGCCACTGAGTATCGCGTCCATCTCTTTGTAGAACCATCAGCTCGTGGGCACAGCACTAGAGCAGCAGTTTGCCTCCCACACCTTGTGGTAGGCGTTCCGCAGCTCCTTTACTTTGACCCTGCACTGCAGTGTGTCTCAGTCATGGACCCTTTCTGTCATGCATCGTGAAATCTGTCCATAGGTATCATAATTCTTACGGCTGGAGCGCAACTGGGACTGGACAGCCTCCTCTCCCCAAATGCTGATGAGGTTCAGCAGCTCCTCATTGCTCCAAGCAGGGGATCGCCTGGTTCATGGAGCAGGCATGGCCACCTGGAAAGATGCACTGAGACCACTGCATGCGTCACCGAGCAAACAGGAAGGGGACTTCAAAATTTCAAAGGAATTTATGGGGTGGGGATGATGGTTGGTCACTTGAGGGAAGGGCAGTAGAGTTCAAACTGATGACCAGAGAGGCAAGGACAGGCATTGTGGGGCACCTCCTGGAGGCCAATCGCAGCACTGTAATCGACCACAGTGCCTACGCTGGCACTGCAGTGCTGTAGCCCAGGTGCAGAAAGCTGTATGCCTTTGTTGGGGTGGTTTTCTTACAGCGCTGCAACTGCGCAGTTTCTGTGCACTAAGTGGCTTGGCAGTGTGTATACCTCGGGAGTTACAGCGCGGAAAGCTGCTTTACTGCGCAGAAACTTGCCAGTGTAGACAGGGCCTAAGTGGCATGCTATGGAGAGCGCTGGACTGAGGGAAAGCCAGTGAATTGACGCAGCAGATCAGTGGACACTGCAGGTGTCCAGAAGACAGAGGACTGGGCACTTGGAGTGTAACCAAGTGAGGTGTGTACATTGCTAGCCTGCAAAGGGAAACCGTGGGGGCTTGGAACTGAGCGCCTCTGTGGCCAGTAGCTGGTGGCAGGGGAGAGTTTCCCCTGTGGGGGAATAGCAGGCCTCTCTTGCTGTAAACAGCTGGTACTAATTCATCCCAGACACACCTCAGGTAACCCCCAAAACAATGTCATAACATTACACTGTGTTTATCCAACTGCTAGACCAGATCCTTTTCCAACTCCCACTTGCCCCAGCTTGTGCAACATGGCTCAATGTGGGGGAGAGGCCAGACACCAGGGACAGGGACGGTAACAATTTTGTAATCTTCCAAGGAAAAAAGACAGGTGTGATTAACTTTTCCTCAGGCAACTGAAGTATTCTCCCTTTCCGTTCCCCTTTCCCCCTCCTGGACCTAGATTCTTCTCCCCCTGCCATCCCTCCTTTCCTCTTGGTAAGATTGCTGGGGTGGAGGGGGAAAGAATCACTGAATTTTATAATCATCCAACAGGCAAGAGACAGCTGTTACTAACTTTAGTCAAGACTATAAAAAAAACTTTTCTTCAACTGTGCCATCCTCAGCTGGTGCCTTTCTAAACCCGTCCCCTCCCTTCCTCCAGTCTGTGTGGCCGTGGGACCATCACTGCCATTTGGACAATAAATGCAGACAGAGGCATAGAGATTGCATGGTGATCTGTTTTAGAGCCTCTGCCAGATGCATAATAGTGACTCATCAGAAATTAATAAAAACCATTGATTTATAGCCATGCCTTGCTTATGAGCCATTTAAGGGCTGAAGTGGAGTAGGGGCTGGGCTGAAAATCAAGGATGTTAGCACTGGAGGAGTGAGATTGACAGGTAGGGTGAGGGTTCATTGTAATTTACCAGCCTGGAGTTCCAGTTCCTGCTGTGGCTCAATGTCCTCAGCTTTGCCAAGGAGGCTTCTGCAAGCACTGCTCTGGGCAGAGGTGCAGAATTCCATGCTTCTCATTCTTGGGGTCTTCTGGGGCATCCTCCATGGTCCCTGCTGCCTCCTCACCCTGGTCTTCATCAGCCCCACACTGGACAATCAGATCAGTTGGGTTGAGGAGGGGGACATGAGCCACTCCAGGCTCTGTGCTGGGAGCACTTGGCAGCACCCAGTCCAGCTCATCACAGAATGAGTATGTACAAAGAGCCCTCCTGGAGCAACTGTTTGAGTCTTTGGCTTTCCTGTGCAGAACTTCAAGTGTTTGATGCATTTCCAGCATTGGGCTGGAGTCTGCTCCAAGCTTTCCTGCTCCAGCTTCCATGACATTTCCCAGTAGATGTGAATGGTCCTGTGACCCCAGCCAAAGTCCTGGAGAACAGTTTACCCCAGCCACATACTGATCAGCACCTGGTTGTGGTCAGTGGGCCAAGAGCTGGCCTACCTCATTTGGCTCCTGCAGGAGTATCACATCTTAAACTGGGGGAAGCGGCCAAAGAGAGGAAAGAGATCAGGTTCTGCCCTTCCTAATGTAACTCCCAAGAACCCACCTAGTCCCTGGGGCTTTGTGTGGGTGTAACTCAGGGAGGGGCGCTGTCCCAGGGACGAAGGGGACAAGGGCAGACTCAAAGTCTTTTTGGCAGCCCGGGGGTGGGGGGGTGGAAGAGGTAGATATACTGCAGGGTGGGGGTATGGTCCAGAGTGACCTAGACAAATTAGATGACTGGGCCAAAAGAAATCTGATGAGGCTCAACAAGGACAAGTGCAGAGTCCTGCACTTACGAAGGAAGAATCCCATTCACTACTACAGACTGGGGGTCAACTCGCTAAGTGGCAGTTCTGCACAAAAGGACCTGGGGAATTACAGAATTACAGTGGATGAGAACCTGGATATGAGTCAGCAGTGTGCCCTTGTTGACAAGAAGACTAATGGCATATTGGGCTGCATTAGTAGGAGCATTGCCAGCAGAATGAGGGAAGTGATTTTCCCCTCTGTTCGGCACTGGTGAGGCCACATCTGGAGTATTGCATCCAGTTTTGAGCCCCCCACTACAGAAGGGATGTGGACAAATTGGAAAGAGTCCAGTAGAGGGCAACGAAAATTATTAGGGGGCTGGAGCACATGACTTATGAGGAGAGATGGAGGGAACTGGGCTTATTTAGCCTACTGAAGAGAAGAGTGAGGGGGGATTTGATAGCATCCTTCAACTACCTAAGACGGGTTCCAAAGAGGATGGATCTAGGCTATTCTCAATGGTGGCAGATGACAGAACAAGGAGCAATGGTCTCAAGGTGCAGTGGGGGAGGTCTAGGTTGGATATTAGGAAACATTATTTCACTAGGAGGGTGGTGAAGCACTGGAATGGGTTACCTAGGGAGGTGATGGAATCTCCTTCCTTAGAAGTTTTTAAGGGCCTGTGGTCTCTTCCAATCCTAATCGTCTATGATTATAGGACAGACTCTTCAGAGTCACCGGGTCCCCTTGGCATGGGGAGGATTGTAGGGCGCCTGTTTCAGGGAGGGGCAGTGCCTGAGAGAAAGGAGGGTCTAATGACTGACAAGGGAAAGCCTGAGAAGAAGAGCTAGCCTGATCAATAGGGAGTGAGATGCCTGCTCTGGGAGCTCTGGAAAGGAGAGAAGTCAGTCTAGAGGGGCGTGGCCTCAGCTGCAGCCACTTCCCCAATCAAAGCAGCCTAAAGGCTGCTTTCCCCAGCTACAGCCCCCTTTCAGGGCTGTTTTTAACCCCTTCTGGGCAGGAGCAGGCGTCCACCTTGCTACAGGATCTGAGAGTTAAACTCTCTAGCTTTTTTTGTCCCATGCAGTTCTCATTCATTGAACTTGGTGGTCTAGTGAGGTTGCTGATTTTTTTAATGTAATTCAAAGCATCTATGTATTTTTCTCTGCATCAAGTCATGGATGGCAAATTTTGAAGCAACATCTGGGAACATCCTCTCTGACACTGAAACCACTGAGTGCCACACGATGGGAAAGTTGAGTGGAGGTGATAAAGCCTATCAAACACCACGATAGATGATGCCATAGTTGCCACTATGGAGGATAATGCTATGACAGAAATTGTTCATAGGGGAACAGTGGCAGAGGGAAATGGAATCACCAGAAACATACATAACTTCAAATTTCTGTGTGGCTTAGTATTGTGGTATGACATACTGTTTGAAATACATGTTGTAAGCAAGAGATTCCACGGTCTTGACCTTGATATATCTGGAGCAATGGAACAACTGGTCAAAGCAAAGTCATACCTACAGTCTTACCGGTCAGATGAGGGATTTCAAAATGTTCTGAAGAGTGCACGGAAGTTAGCAGAGGAACCTCAGACTGAAGCTATTTTCCCACTCATTCAAGAATACAAAAGTCACCGAAGAAGACGACATTTTGATTACGAAGCACAGGATAATCCCATAGGAGACCCCAAAACAATTCAAAGTTGAATTCTTTAACCAGGTTCTAGATTGTGCAATACAGTCAGAAAGTTTCATGCCGCTCAAGGAGCACAGCAGTATATTTGGGATGTTGTAAGATATTCCAAAACTCCTCACTATACTTGAAGAAGACCTACACCAGCAATGCAGGGCACTAGAGACAGTGTTGATACATGATGACATGTGCGATATTGATGCAAGTGATTTAGGTGATGAACTGAAAGCCCTTTCAAGATACATTTCAGCAGGATCATCTCCAAAGGCTGTTCTGGAATATATGTGCACAAATAAGATGACCACCCTCTTTCCAAATGTGTTTGTTGCTCTGCACATACTTCTAACACTTCCTGTGACAGTTGCCAGTAGAGAACCCAGCTTCTCCAAGCTGAAGTTAATAAAAACACAGCTACGCTCCACAATGACACAGGAGAGGCTGGTCGGCCTTGCAACCATCTCAATAGAGCATGAGCTGGCCCAGACTGTGGACCCTCAGGAAGCAGTTCAAATCTTTGCAACTAAGAAGGTACGGAAAGCACCTCTTTGATTAGTCAAACAGATAAAAATACCAGTGTTTACTATGCAGACAAGAAAAGTTACATTTGCTGTTTAGGTGTTTGAAATTTAAGTGTTACTTAAAATTTTGGAACAAGGCATTTTAAGTTGTTAGTTCTCCTTTATTGGGGTAAGTAGCAGAGCAGTACCATGAGAGGAGTAGAACAGGAAGAAGGCAGAACTGAGAACCTTTCAAAGTTTTGGCCTAAGTGAGGGGACATGGGAGTGTCATTTGAGCGCCTCGTCTCAGGTGCCAAAATGCTGTGGGCCAGCCCTGGCTGGTGAGGCTCAGGCTTGTTTGCAGGGTCCCCCTGAGAACTGGCCTCTAGGGCCCGGCAACAACATCCCTCAGCTTGGGCCTCTCCCTCACAGTTTGTAGAGCTTTGTTGGGAAAACTTCCATTGCCCAGCCCGGCTGGGTTAGCCCTGCAGCTCCCTAGGTGAGATCAGTCACCGCATGGCGAGTTCTGCTCTGGCTGCGAGTGTGTCTGAGCACTGGGGTGGGAGACTAACACTAAGATTTTAAAAGCAGCAGAGGATCCTGTGGCACCTAATAGACTAACAGACGTTTTGGATTATGAGCTTTCGTGGGTGAATACTCACTTCGTCAGATGAATGTACTAAGATTTTAGTATAGTTTTGTAACCTGCACCCTGAACCCTGCACCGCTTTGTGGTGTGGGAAAATCCTGACACCAAAAGGAGTCTGACTCCTGCCAACAGAGATCAGCCCTTCTGCAGTGACTGAGGAGCCCAGAGCCATCTCTGAACCTGGGGATCATTCGCTGAGTTGTGAGTCACCATCCTTCAGTTAGATAGACTGTTTGGGAGACCCCCGCACCTCAAACTTTGTCCTCAAGCCAGGGGTGAGGGTTTGGGGATTTTGTTACCTGCTGCCTATTAAACCTGTGGAGGGACTGACCATCTTATCCCACGTGAGTCTATTGTGCTGTACTGAACCCAGTCAGCCATGTCGCTAACTGCTGTACATGTAAGGGGACTGTTGGCCTCTTACTAAAACTCAGTGGGGGTGTTTTGGTTGGCTAGCTGCCAGTACCAAAAAGAAGGGGCAGGGTCAATGGGAAATCAGGACCCTGAGACTGACAGTCCCCAAGAACAATGGGGAGAGGCCAATGCTCCAGGTCAGCCTGATTGACAGGGCAGACAGGCCAATGAGGGAGTCAGGAGGTTGGGGTGGGGGGTCCCATCCTCTGTGGGAACTGGAATTGCCTGGGTCAGATAGAGTGGGGCCGAGCTAAGCAGAGAGCAGGGCCTCCGAGCTGAGCTGGGGAGCAGAGCTGTGCCAGCCACAGAGAGTCAGAGAAGCAGCCCAGGGAACAGATCAGTGCTGGGAGCAGAGTCACAGAAGCAGCCCACAAAGCAGACCTGTCCTGTAGCAACCAGAGCCAGAGGAGCCAGAGAAGCAGCCCAGGGAGCTGGGGGCAGAGCAGCAGCCATGCTGAGGCAGAGTGGAGCTGGAGCTGGGGCAGAGTGGCACAGGCCCAGCGCAGGGAGATGCCCCAGCCAAGATGCCTGGCAGGCCAGACTTGGAGGGGGATCGTAACCCCAAGAGGGGAGGTTGATGCTGGGAAGAAGGGTCCTGCCACCTGGAGCCTGAAGGCATGTGGCTGCCACCAGAGCTAGTGCCCAACCTTCAGCATCCCTGCAGCACAGCCAGGGCCTGAGAAGGTTCCTGGAATGTGTGAGGAACAGACTGAACTTCCCTTACATTCCAAAGATGCTGGTTGTGATGTTGCCATGCTGCAAAGCAGGGTGATGTGTTTTCCTTTAACCTTTCCTATTTTTTCCTTATTTTTTTAATTGATTGCTGTTTAATAAATTGTATTTGCTTTTAACTGTATGTAATGATCAGTGGGTCAGGGAAGTGTCCAGTGCGGAGAGAGCACCCCGGAGTGAGGACACCCTAGCTCAGCCTTGTTGGGGTTACGAGGACTCTGCCACACAGGAGAGTGGAAGAGGAGCCCCCGAGGTCAGGCAGGCCTCTGGGTAAAGGAAGTGGGAGCAAGGACTCAGATTCTTTCACTAGCCCATTTCACCAGTGTATAAGCCAAGGTAGTGTATAAGCCAGAAGAGTTCCCCCGAACAGTGCGACCATTCCTCCACTTACACACAGAAGATTCATGGCTACAGACCACAAAGGGCCCCTACAAAGTGAATGTACCAGTGGGACTCTAATGGTACATTTGCTATATCAGGTCATGTGACTGGGGAACTTCACAAGTATTATCGATGTGGGCTCTTGAGAGTAGTGTTTTATCCGGTTATATTTTTCTCCTGTTTAATATAACGACTGTGTTGAATATATTGTGTGTGTTGCTTATTTCTTGGGAGTCTCCAACTATCCAGCAAGTTAAGTGGGGGTTACCGTGCGGTCAGAATTTTCCTCCCCAGCTGCCCTGATGTTGCTGCCAGGAAGGAGCAAGTGGGGTGGAGGTACTGCCACATAAATTCATATGGGAAGAAAATAAGGAAGTTACCCTTTGCGGAGAGGGAGGCAGGATCCAGAAGAACCCGTAAGGAGACTGGCACTAAAGGAGATAATTCAGTGGATAGCGGACGCTACAATGGCCATCCAATCCCTCAGTCAGGTGAGTCCCTGGGAGTCTCAACACATGACTGGAGTCATACCAAGTGACTCCATTGCTAGGCAACCTCACCCCTCCTAAGTAAGGTCCTCTGGGAAGGGACCAGAAGGGACCTTTGTCTAGAGTGATTACATTCCAGTGGTCAGACACTTAAGCTAACATCCCTCCACCACTAACCCTTTGCCACCCATCTCTGGATTCCAGTCCAACAGAAAGGCACACAAACAATGCAGAAGGCAAAGGGGCTGCACATTTGAAATGGAGGTTGCAGTTTAGTAAAGATACATACAGAGAATTCATAATCTCATCCAAGTTTCATGGATTGTCCAAGCAGATTTCCCAAGTGTTCACAGGTGGGCACAAGGAACTGTACATGGTGCTGTCCTGTGCCACTCACAAGCCCATGCAGTCTTTGGCCCAGTGGTTTCTTACCCCTTGAGCCCAGCCATCACTAACCATGCAACACAAAAGGACAGTGATGTGACATGCCTGCCTTGCTTTGTGATTGTTCACCCCAGGTGTCAGGAGCCCAACAAGGGCAGTTGGGGCCAAAGGTCAGACCAGGGGCAAACCTGATTCTGGGAGTAGCAGAGGAGTTTATAATTAGGGTTGATACCAAGGTCCAAATCAGGTTTCAGGGTCTAGGCCAGGAGGCAAAGTCCTAATCAAGCCAAGGTCAAAGCCAGGAGTTCAAGAGCAGGCATAGTCATGGCTGCTACAGGATAGCCACACAGTTGCCCAGACACTTCCTGGAATACCCTTGGAGTTTATATAGGGAGGGGAGCCAGCCAGGAGGCTACTACCTGTCAGATCCCTTGAAGTGGGACTGCCCCTGGTTAGTGTCCACAGCAGATCATAAGCAGTGGAGCACAAGCTAGTAATAGCTGCCCCTGGATGGTAGCCTGGTGATGCCAGCTGCCTGGCAGTTCTTCTGGCCTGGGTTCTAGACCTGCAGGACCTTATATTACACTCTTCCCGAGGAGGTGCTCCCCTGCTAGCCTATGTTTGTTTGGATGGGCTGCTATGAGATCAGGTACATGGACTTGGGACAGAGGCTCCCATGATTATTCTTCTGGGCCATAGCCCTCCCAGTCAACAAGGTACAAGAGGGAGCTGCATCTGATTTTTGAGTCCAGTATTTCATGGACCTCATACTCATCCTTGGCTCCACACCAGAAGAGGCAGTGGTTGGGCCAAGTGAGCGAAGGGGCCGTTGATGTAGGGTTTTAGCAAGGGTACTTGAAACACTGGGTATATTTTGAGGGATCTGGTTAACTGAAGCTTTCTGGTCACTGGGTTGATTACCTGGCTGATGGAATACAGCCAAGGTATCGGTAGTCCAGTTTACAACACAGACAGTTGGCGTAAAGGTTTTGGGCTGAAAGCCACACTTTTTGCCAGATAGTGAATGCCAGGCCTTCCTGGCACCAGCAGTGGGCACACTGTGTGTAGTCCTCCTTGTCTTTGTCCAAATGGGGCTTGAGTTCTTCTTGGACTTCATGGATCTGCTGTACCCAATTAGCAGCTATGGGACTGGTGGAGATGACAGGTATGGCTAGGTGGAAGCCACAGGTTGCATAGAACAGACTCTGCCCAGTGACAATGTGGTTGGTGTTGTAAGCAAACTCTACCTGGGGTAGGAGGCTCGACCAGTTGTCTTGGTGGAAATTCTTGAAGCAGCCCAAGTGTTGTTGTAACACTTGATTTGCTCGTTCTGACCGACCGTCAATTTGTGGGTGATGTGCGATGGATGTGTAAGTGCAGACCCCAAACAATTGTAGGGGTTCATGCCAAAACTACAACACAAACTGCGGACTCCAATCAGTTGTGACTTGCTGTGGGAGTCCATGAAGATGAGTGACATGAGTCACCAGGAGCTGGGCCGTTTCTTCTGCACAGGGCAGGTGCACAATTGGGACGAATTGGACCATTTTTGTCAACTGGTCAACCACAGTGAGGACTAGAATGTGCCCGTTAGAGATGGGAACCTTGGGTATGGAGTCTAGGGTAATGGCCATTCAGGGTCTAGATGGGGTTTTGGAAGGTACTAGGATGTTCAGGGGTTTCGAGCGCAGTCTGTTGGTGTTGGTGCATGTCTTACAAGAATCAGCATACGAGTGCATGGTCATGCGTATTCAGGGCCACCAGAAGGCGCAGATTGCCAGACAGAAGGTCTTGAGGTGCCCAGATGGCCTGCTAATGGTGAATCATGACAGAACTGTAGTATCTCTAACTGGAGGGTCCTGGCAGAACATACAAGGGGCCTTTGACACAGAGCAACCCATCCTGGACCTCTAGATAGAGGCATCACTCTTTAAAGGCCACTTTGATGTCTAGAAGCTCCTTATTTAGAATTTCATAATTCTGTTCAGCTGGAGTGAACGTCTGTGAATAGTAGGCACAAAGGTGGAGGTGCTGTTGAGAACCATGCCCTTGAGAGAGTACGGCCCCAATTGCCACATTGGAGGCATCGGTCTCGACAATGAAAAGTCATGCTGGGTCAAGATGGACCAGAATTTAGACACTGGTAAAGGTCATCTTGAGCTGGCTGAATGTTTCTTAGGCCTCTGGAGACCAGATGAAGGTGGTGTTTTTGCAGAGAAGCTCTGTAAATCAGGTGATTTGGCCTGACAACCCTTAGATAAAGTGCCTACAAAGATTAGCAAACCCCAGGAAGCACTGCAGCTCCTTGGTGTTTTGGGGGGACACCGAGGTCAGTATCGTTTCCACCTTCGTGAGATCCATTCAGAGGCCATCAGGGGACAGGATATAGCCCATGGACACTGGTCAAAGCTATACTTTTCCAACTTTGCATACAGGGCATGTTGACAGAGCCATTCCAAGACCAACCGGACATGCTGGGTATGTTGTTTGGGATCCCCAGAAAAGATGAGGACATTACAGGTAGGATGCCATGGAAGACCTCATTCGCAAAGTGCTGGAATGTTGCCAGCTCTGGTTCTAACTTTGCCAAATATGGCCAAACAACAGATATGGCCAAACGATACCCTGGCCCCTCGTTGCAGCTCAATTGGGCAGTCATCATCATGGTGTAGTGATAGGGTGTCAGCATTCTTCCTTTTGAAGATATCACTGTACTCACTGTACTGGAGAGACAAGTGCTGGAGTCAAGTCTAGTGACTGTCCCACCTGACCCATGGCCAGGACCACGGGGGCATGTCTTGGTTCTCGGGTTCATCAGACAGTGGAGGTAGGCACACTTGCTGGCAGAACTTGGAGCAGAAGCTAACCTTGTGCTCATGCCAAAGGATGTGTGGATCATGAGTTGCCAGCCATGAAATGCCAGCAATTTTGGGGAAGTATGGTGAGCAGATCATTCCAAACTGAAGGACCTCCTGATGGTCCTGAACAGCAACTCCCAGAGGCACCGTCTCCTGTGTCACTGGCACTGATGACAGGAGAGAGCTATTTATAGTCTCCATTAGGTTGGGGACAATCTTCACAGAGGCCGTATCAGCATCTATGATGTTGTCCGCTGCCCCAGAATCCACCAGTGCCCACTCTGGGACAATTCAGCAAGGCTCCCCGGAACCTGGAGTCAGACCTGGACTTGAAGGTGCAGGAACTGCTCACCATACCTGGCATGCATTGGTGAGGAATAGGGGAGCATTATCTTGGAGCTCACCCAGGCCAACCTCCTGTATCGGGCCTGGGCATGGTGATTTCTTGTGCTAGAGTTCAGGATAGCTGTTGGCAAGAGTATGGCCGGACCTTCCACAGTAGAAACACAGCCCATGGCAGTGGCAGCACTCTTTCCTTGGGGTCACATGGTGGCAGGCTCTATCCAGCTACATGGGTTTGGGGTCTGGGTTGAAGGCAAGTATTGAGGGGCACCAGCCAGGTGGTAACACAGACCCCTTACTTTCCTTACATTGTTCACTGAGCCTATTGTTAAATGCATATGACAAGGTAGACAAAGGCATTTATGTTGGTCAGGGCTGCCACACGAGCTTAGTCTCCTTGTGTAGTCCCCACTGGAACTGGTAGAGCTGGGCTGCTTCATTGCATTGTGTTGGAGACTAGTCACTAAAAGTAGGCAGCGTAAGAGGAGATCCACACCTCAGATACCAACTTCCATTTTTCCGGGTGGGTGCTCCACCTCTGCTCCACCCTGAGGCCCTGCCTCCCCTTCCCCCCAGGCCCCACTCTTGCTCTGCCTCTTCCCACCCCTACTCCACCCCTTCTCCTCCGCACCTTCAGCCCACTGCCAAAAAACTGATTGGCCAGACCCTCCAAACAGCTGATTGGTGGGTGGCTGGTGGGTGCTGAGCACCCATGGAGTGGGGAGCTATAAGCCACACAGTCTCCTGGGACACTTTCTGGATTGTCCCTGGGATTTATATAGGGCAGGGAGCCAGTCAAGACCCATGAGGCTGCTGCCTGTCAGACCCCTTGAGGTGGGATTTCCCATGTCTGTGTCCACAGCAGTGGAGCGCAAATTGGTTACAGCTGCTGCTGAGTGTCTGCTGCCTGGCAGCTCTGCAGGCTTGGTTGCTAGACCTTACACCAGCTGCCCCACTCTTGGCATGGACGAGACCACTATAGCGCGGGAGCCCTGAGGGTAGGATGACTGCAAGGCAGGACACGTACTCTGAATCACAGCCACTTCCATGCACAGTGGCCCTACAGGAGTGGGTGCAGGAAGCACTCCAACTGTGCAAGGAACACTGGGGATGGCCAAAATAGCGCTGTGCAGAACGTGGGGAGGGATTATCTGCAATCATGTCTATGAATCTTCTGTAGCTGTGAGGCAGGTGGTTATTGTTTCACTGGCTGAAAGGTGACTAAGGTTAAACCTTGCAAAACCCCAAGAAATGGTTGTGGACAGAATTCAACTGCCCGGTGCTCACGTGGACAATACCAGGAATCCACTGCATGAAGGCTACCTCCAGCCCCTCTGGAGAAATGTATAAACCAGTCTGGAGTTGGTTCAGGGGAAGGTCCCCCCAGAGGGATCTGTGCAGCAATTGGGGGGGAATGTGCTGGTCATGAACATGTGTAGCAGTGTCTGCTGAGAGGGCACGGAAAGAATCCTCTGGCTGTGTCCGGGGACGTGGGCAGTGCCCTCCCTGGCATACAGGACACCAGGTTCCATGGCAGGGAGACCATTCTCAAACTACTTCCTTCTTCCTCCCCCAGCACCAGCTGCCCTGGAGCAGCAATTGCCGTAAGTGCAACTCGTGACACCGCAGCTTCCTGTGCATTTCCCAGTGTCTGCTTCGGCTACGGGTGCAGTAAGTGACACGCTGGGTGCTGTGCTCCGCAGCTCAGGCTTCCCCTTGCTTGTCCTGTTCCAGCTTTTCTGGAGAGAGCGCCATGCTGCGCCGCAAACCATCCAACGCCAGCGACAAGGAGCAGGTGCAGAAGAAGAAGGTGAGTGTGAGAAGCGCCTCTGCCCACTCCAGCAAAGGGTGGCCCACAGCCCAGCTGTGACCAGCCCACCAGCTGCAAGCTTTCTCAGTCTCTCCCCTCCCCCAGGTCCCAGCTCTGAGCAGCTCCATGCTGCCTGTGGGTTCATGGCCCTGACACTAGAGGCTGGCAGAGCTGACCGATCCAGCCAATTCCACAGAGGGATGGTCTCCCATCAGACCCTGCTGGTGTGGACGGCGCCAGCCTGCACCCCACAGAAGGACTATGCTGAGAGCAGACCCCCTGTGATGGTGGGTGGGAGGGTGACTAGTCTGGACGAAGACCCTGTGCCATGTCCAGGGCTGGGAGTGAATTGTGGAACTACAGGAATTAGAAATGGCAAAGTCCTCTCGGCCCTCGGTGCCACTCATCCCACTCCCTGGGTGCTGCAGGAATGTCTCCAGGGTTTGGTCCAGGCTAGACTGCTTAGTGGTAAGCCATGGCCCCCATCACCTCTCTGGGGGAACGACACTATTCCAGTGCCAGCAAAACGTTCCTGGTATTCAGCCTACATTTCCTCTGCTCGTGTCTCCCTATTGTGTCTACTTAGCTGCTCTCCACACATCTCCCTTCCCTTCCCCGTCAGGTAGCTCTCGGCTGCACTGCAAGTCTCCTTGGCCACAGCTCCCGGTTTCCCAACCCCACCTGATCACTGGGGTTGCTCTTCTCTAAGCTCACTCTCATTTGCCAAGACCTGCATGGGGCTGATGAGCTCAAAACTGACAAAAGTGCGGGGTGAAAATCCAACGCTTGGCTTCTTGCTCCAAGGCCAGTGACCTGGCATTGGGATCCCACGGTGACAGTGAAGCAGGAGGATGAATCCTGCTGCTGAGGCCCTGGGTGTGGAGTTTGCCTTCGCTTGCTGGTCGGAGGTGGCCCCCAGCACCAGATGAGCTAGGAGGGTGAATCATATGAGTTGGAGCTGGGAGTTAGCAGATCCCAGCACTAGTGCATTGCCTTGTAGGCAATGCCGCATTTCAAGGCTGGGGGGCCAACTTCAGCTGCCTAATGTCACTGAAGTCCATGGAGATCCCCTTGGTTTGCACTGATGTGAGTGAGAGCAGAGTCCAGTCCTGGAATGATCCTGGCACTAGTGTACTGGAATGTGGCTTCTGCCCAGCGTGGAGTGCAGGGGTGTGAAAACCCCTGCTTGTGCATTTGTGGGTGGAGGGGATGGCACTTGTCATTTCCTTCCTGTGAGGGTGCTGAAGGGCTGGGCTGCGTCTGCAGAGAGCAGTAGCTGCTCCGCTCTCAGGCTGGTGAGAAACTTTTGCAGAAACATCACCAGGGTTTTAGCTCATGGATCAAAGCCCTTCAAGGTGTTTGTGGTGCAGGCAATTCTACGCTGAGCTGATCACGTGCTGCTAACCACTTCCTCTGGCAGCCTGCAAGGACTGGCTCCAGTGAGTGCTCAACACCAGCTAGCACTGAGCAACCTTAGGCAAGAGGAGGCTGAAGGAGACACGGATCCTGGGTCTGGCCATTGGTAGACACCTGGACCCATTCCCCAACACTTCAGGGTCAAGTAGCCTAGCTCTCCCTGATCCAGCAGAGTCCCATGGGGTGCAGAGGCCATGCTAGGCTGGTCATGAGGACAGGCCAGGGGGCCTGGTGTGCAGCCAGTGCAGGCCTGTCATATTGGCTCCATGGCCTGCCAAGAGCACACATACAGCACCAGACCCATCTCCATACGGGTTGGCAACAAGCATTGCCACAAGCCATTAGAATGATACAAAGGATTTTCCCCAGGATGCGCCTCCCCAGTGTTGTTCATGACCTACACACAAAGTTAGATAAAAGACATCAAATACTCCCGCTGGAAGGGTGCAGCATAGCACTACTTTTACTCTTAGACACCAGACAGATCACACACGGTAATCAAAACCAGAGAGAAAGAAACTGGGCTGCTCCCTAAGGCAGGCGGCACTACTTACCCCACCTTGTTCTAATCTGGCTTTTTCCAGAGTGACTCTGATCACATGCTTTCCTACAGAGCCCATTAGACTGCAAGCAAGACCAAGAAAACCTCCACTCTTAAAGTGATAGCTTGCAATTCCAACACAGTCCTCAATACACCACAGCCAACTCCAGGATTAACCTCCCCAGGAACCTGCCCCCGATTAATTTCCCCAGGAACCTGTCCTCTATCTAATCTCCCCAGACACACTGCCCCCGACTGCACTTCCCAGGAACCACAACTAACCTCCCCAGAAACCTGCCCCCAATTAACTTCCCCAGAAATCTGTCCTCTATCTAACCTCCACAGGAACCTTGCCCCGATAAACTTCTCCAGGAATCTGCCCCCAATTAACTTCACCCCAGGAACCCACCCCCTAAGTAACCTCCCCAGGAATCTAACCTTCCCAGGAGCCTCACCTGTATCTAATCTACCTGGGAACCCTGTCCCCAACTATGGTTCCCAGGAACCCCAAACCCCAACCAACCTCCCCAGGAACCCTGCCTCTGCCAAGGTGTAATCTCCCTCAGTCTCCTTCCTACTCCCTACGCCTCAGATTCCAATTTCTTAACACATGCCTAGTGGTTTGAGCATTGGCTTGCCAAACCTAGGGTTCTGAGCTCAATCTTTGAGGGGGCCATTTAGGGCTCTGGGGCAAAAAATCTGGGGATTGGCTGTACTTTGAGCAGGGGGTGGGATCTCCTGAGGTCCCTTCTAACCCTGATAGTTTATGATTGATGCAGCCAAATTTGTGGAGAGCCTCAGACAATAGCTCTGAGATATGATCTGCACCACTTATTTCAGTGGGTTCTAAGTCAGATGTCTGTACTGATGTTGTAATTGTTAACACTGAACTATTTCAGTGCCCATGCAAGGAGAGCAGCCAGTCTAGTATGGAGACCTGTGCAGCCTGCACTAAGCGATGGTTCATTTTGGAGGTAGGAGCAGGTTGGGTTGGGAGATACCACCACTTCTGTGTTTCCTCCTGCCACAAGGGAGCCCAGCCCAAGGTCCCATGGAGTACAAAGAGCTCACATTATCAACTTTCGATAGCTACTGAGAGCAGTGCCTCATTCTGGCATCATGAGTGGTGGGGCTTATTGTATGGGCAGAACTTGGACGAGTCCCCACTACATCCCCCACTCCATCTCCCTCGTCCCCGTAACCCCTGTAGGAGCCTCTCTGTTATCTGCAAAGACAGTAGGAAAACAGCAGCTATCTTGGCGGAGGGGAGCTTTGGCTTCAGTCACATTGAAAGGAATAGGAAGACGGTCATTTTGGATAAGGGCAACATTTCACAAGTTTGAAGACAACAAATCAGGAGCTAATGAGAACCCAAATCTGTCCTTCCCCAACACCGTGAGAGTGGGCAGCTCTGCAAGGGAGAGGATGAGGAAGAGGAAGCCACTATTTGTGTTGACCTCAGCCAGCTGAATGTGGGCAGTGCCCCACTTTGGAAGTGATATATTGAGGCCAGGGAGTGGGCTCAGGAGTGTCTGTGGAAGGCTCAGTGAGGATTTGGTTTCCACATGGTATAGGAGGTTACAAGCCTCATGCAACCAGCAGCCCTTGGAAATATCTATCCCACCACTGCTGGCCTGGCCCAGGAACGACAACCGACCCCTGCACGTGCTAGACTCCCCTGCTACCTCTGGGGCGCTCTGCAGAGAGTCTGTCCCTCCAGTCTGACACAGCAGGCCCTTGCAACAGCCCTGCACAGAGTGAATGAGACATTGGGAAGTACCACATCCTTCCTCCTCTCACCATGGAAACAGGGCCTCTCTGGGGAGGCAGGGCAGGATGAGGCAGCATCATAGCAGCAGGCCTCACTGGGCATCCCCTCCCGTCTCACTGCCCCACCCTCCAGTCTCACTTCCCCTCCTCTCAGGGGCCTGGGCTCTTAGTCCTCTGGCCCTACTTTCCTTCTCTAGCTCTTGGCACCCTGCATTCCACCACCCCCTCCGAGCCTCTCACTGACGCTAGTCAGTCACTTCCATTTTCCCATTGCTACTGGCATTGAAACTCCTGCCTGATCCCCCTTTACTTCCAGTGAGAGCCAGCCTCTGCCAAGACTTTCTCCAGCTGCTCTTCCAGGCACTTGACATTTTCCAGATGGGTGGCCCCCTCTGCCTTTCTCCCAGATGGGTGGCCTAGTGCCAGCCCTGCGTGTCCTCTAGCGCCAGCTCCATGTGTCCCCACTGCCTCATTGATAGACGGGTCGCCTAGCGCCAGCCCTTCATGTCCCCTCCAACTCACCAACAGATGGGTCGTCTAGTGCCAGCCCCGCATGTCCCCTCCGACTCACTGACAGACTCATTGACTGACAGGTCATCTATTGCCGGCCCCCCACACGTCCCCTCTGACTCAGCGATAGATGGGTCGCCTACCACTGGCCCTGTGCATATGCTCTCTGACTCACCAACAGATGGGCTGCCTAACTCAGGGTCTATATGTGTCTGCTCTGCCTCACTGACAGACACCATCTCCTAGCGCTGTCCTCCTATGTGTCCCCTCCAACTCATTGACAGACACCACGTTGTAGTGCCAGCCCTGCACACATCCCCTCCAATTCAACAATGGACACTGTTCCCTAGCACCAGCCCCATGCACATCCCATCTGACTTGCTGACAGATGCTGATCTGTAATGCCAGCCCCATGCACATCCCATCTGACTCCCTGACAGATGCTGACCCCTAGCGCTGACCCCGTGTGTGTTCCCTTTGACTTGCTGACAGATGTGTCACCTGGTGCTGGCCCCACATAGTGCCTGACTTATACAGCGGAGCTGCTCAACCCAAGAGGCTAGAACTTAAACTTTTGTCACCATAATCAAATTGTAGCCTGACCCAGCCCTACTCACTCACCACATCCCACAAACAAAGCCAGATGAGGCTGCAGGGCTATGAGTTCCCAGGAAGTGCCAGGTGCTGGAGGAAGTGCCCTCAAAGGAAAATACAGTTACTCACGGGACTGGTTTTCATAGAATGTTAGGGTTGGAAGGTACCACAGGAGGTCATCTAGTCTAATCCCCTGCTCAAAGCAGGACCAACACCAACTAAATCATCCCAGCCAGAGATTTGTCAAGATGGGGCCTTAAAAACCTCTAAGGATGGAGATTCTACCACCTCCCTAGGGAACTCATTCCAGTGCTTCACCACCCTCCTAGTGAAATAGTGTTACCTAATATCCAACCTAGATCTCCCTCACTGCAACCTGAGACCATTGCTTCTTGTTCTGTCATCTGCCACCACTGAGAACAACCTTGCGCCATCCACTTTGGACCTCCCCTCCCGATTGTTGAAGGCTGCTATCAAATCCCCCCTCATTCTTCTCTTCTGCAGACTAAACAAGCCCAGTTCCCTCAGCCTCTCCTCGTGTGCCCCAGCCCCTAATCATTTTCATTGCCCTCCGCTGGACTCTCTCCAATTTGTCCACATCCTTTCTGTAGTGGGGGGACCAAAACTGGATGCAATACTCCAGGTGTGGCCTTACCAGTGCCGAATAGAAGGGAATAATCACGTCCCTCAATCTGCTGGTAATGCTCCCATTAATACAGGCCAATGTGCTGTTGGCCTTCTTGTCAATAAGGGCACACTGCTAACTCATATCCAGCTTCTCCTATAATCCCCAGGTCCTTCTCTGCAGAACTGCTGTTTAGCCAGTCAATCCCCAAACTGTAGCAGTGTATGGGATTCTTCCTTCCTCAGTGCAGGACTCTGAACTTGTCCTTGTTGAACCTGAAAAGATTTCTTTTGGCTCAGTCCTCCAATTTGTCTAGGTCACTCTGGACCCTATCCCCACCCTACAGTGTATCTACCGCTCCTCCCAGCTTAGTGTCAGCTGTGAACTTGCTGAGGGTGCAATTCATCCCATCATCCAGATCATTAATAAAGATGTTGAACAAAACTTCCCCCAGGACTGACCTCTGGGGCATTCGACTTGATATCTGCTGCCAACTAGACATCAAGCCGTTGATCACTACCTGTTGAGCCCAACAATCTAACCAGATTTCTGTCCACCTTATAGTCCATTCATCCTAGCCATACGTCTTTAACTTGCTGGCAGGAATACTGTGGGAAACTGTATCAAAAGCTTTGCTAAAGTCAAAATATATCACATCCACCACTTTCCCCATATCCAGAGAGCCAGTTATCTCATCATAGAAGTGAATCAGGTTGGTCAGGCATAACTTGCCCTTAGTGAATCCATGTTGACTGTTCCTGATAACCTTCCTCCCCTCCAAGTGCTTCAAAATGGATTCCTTGTGGACCTGCTCCATGATTTTGCTGGGGACTGAAGTGAGGCTGTAGTTCCCCGGGTTCTCTTTCTTCCCTTTTTAAAATATGGGCACTATATTTGCCTTTTTCCAGTCGTCTTGGACCTCCCCCGATTGCCATGAATTTTCAAAGATAATGGCAAATGGCTCTGCAATCACATCAACCGACTCCCTCAACACCCTTGGATGCATTAGATCTGGACCCATGGACTTGTACATGTCCAGCTTTTCTAAATAGTCCTTAACCTGTTCTTTCACCACTGAGGGCTGCTCACCTCCTCCCCATACTGTGCTGCCCAGTGCAGCAGTCTGGGAACTGATCTTGTCTTTGAAGACCGAGGCAAAAAAAGCATTGAGTACTTCAGCTTTTTCCACATCATCTGTCACCAGGTCAGTAAGGGTCCCACCCTTTCCCTGGCCGCCTTCTTGTTGCTAACATACCTATCAAAACCTTTCTTGTTACGCTACACATCCCTTGCTAGCTGCAACTCCAATTGTGCCTTGGCCTTCCTGATTACACCCCTGCATGCTCTAGCAATAATTTTATACTCCTTCCTAGTCAGCTGTCCAAATTTCCACTTCTTGTAAGCTTCCTGTTTGAGTTTAAGCTCACCAAAGATTTCACTGTTAAGCCAAGCTGGTTGCCTGCCATATTTGCGATTCTTTCTGCACATAAGGATGGTTTGTTCCTGTGCCCTCAATAAGGCTTCTTTAAAATTCAGCCAGCTCTCCTGGACTCCTTTCCCCCTCATATTAGCTTCCCAGGGGACTCTGCCCATCAGTTCCCTAAGGGAGTCTAAGTCTGCTTTTTTGAAGTCTAGGGTCAGTATTTTGCTACTCTCCTTTCTTCCTTTTATCACGATCCTGAACTCAACCATCTAGTGGTCACTTTCTAAGGCTCAGGTTGTTTAGTCCAGTGTGTAAAATCCCCCCCAGTGGCACACACAGACTCCTTCCAGCAATGATGGAGAGGCACATTAGCTTGATACTTTTGCTAAAAAGAGACTGTAAAATAGACAATGTGATTGAAAGAGTCACCTTCTAGCTTCAGTGTTAAAGACCCATAGAAATGAATGGGGCTATTCCCACCTCTCAGAGCTCTCTTTTAAGGTTATCCACAAACTCCAGGAGATAGCTGTGTGTCAGTGTAACACATGGATGGTTTTGTCAATATATGGAGATATACCTATCTCATAGAGCTGGAAGGGACCCTGAAAGATCATTGAGTCCAGTCCCCTGCCTTCACTAGCAGGACCAAGTTCTGATTGTGCCCCAGATCCTGAAGTGGTCCCCTCAAGGACTGAGCTTACAACCCTAGGTTTAGCAGGCCAATGCTCAAACCACTGAGCTATCCCTCCTCCCTACTTCTGTGGCAAGCAGATAAACTGGAAAAGCTATTTGCTGGTTCCTCCCTCCCATTAGATGTTTAAATTCTACAGAAATGATGGGCTTGCTCCTAGGTTGCAGGGTGGGCCCAACCACCATGAACCACAGCTGTCCCCTGCCCATCTGCTTCTCCCCCAGTGGTAATGTTTTGTTTGCCCTTGTGCCTGCAGCTTGCCCTGGGCAGACAGCTCACTCCCCCTCTTCCCCCAATGCACCCCAGACACTGTTCCCGAACCAGGTGCTGCACAGCTCCATGCAGCCCAGCTTACTGTGTTATTTATAGTAATATACCAGATGCTTGACAGTGCTATGTGTGAGCCAGGGATATTTCCACACAACTGGAAATACCATGTCACTGGGCTTCAGACCCAGCTGGAGTGTTTTTTTGAGTGGGTGTTAAAAGCAAGTCCCTAGACTTTATGGTTGCGCTGATGGGGCATGTACCCCACACTCTCCCTGAAAGGGTTAATGAAGGCATGAGAGTCACTTATCTGGCTGCACCTGGAGGTGGCCCAGGCTCACACAGGCAGGAAGGTGACAGTGGAAAGGGGCTGTGGCAGTAGAGAGCGAGGAACTCTGCAGTCACTCCATGGGGGTCAGTGGGGTGACCTTGGGTTCCTCCCCTGAGCGGGCGATCCTGGCAGGAGACCAGGAGACAGAAAGCAGCCCCTGAGAATAGAGCAGCCCCAGTAGCAGGATTTGGACAACCAGGGAGAGAGCCTGGGAGGTGCCCAGTGAGGGAACAGTGCAGCAAAGAGGGAGACAAGGCCCAGGCTGAGGAGGGCTGAAATTGGTTTGTGTCTGTATGCTTAGTTTGGGATTTTCATTAGGGGACCCAGAGGGGAGCCTTGGGAGTCCTGAGGAGGGATAAACCATGGTGAAGGTTGTGAGCACCACAGAATCCAGAGCAGGGCCCAAGACCCTTTGGTGAGGACATTAGACTGTTGGACTTTCTGTTACCCTAGGAGAGGACTGAATTGTGACCTGGCCAGAGAGTTGAGTGGCAGGAAGAGGCAGATTACCAGAGGACCAGGGCGGCTGTCGGCAGGGGAGCATTAGGCAGGGACAGAGCTGCTACACAACGCCCTGTCACGAGGAGGCACTGTAGTGGTGAGGGGTCTGAAACCCACAGCCTCCAGGCTGTCTTCACTACCTCCCTGGAGAAGCAAAGTACAGAGAGAACTCCCGGATATACTGGGTGGGTTGAGCAAACCCAGGGATTACAGCACAGCTGTCAGCCAGGAGGCTCACTATACAGCCAGGATCATCACTCCAGGCTCACCTCCAGCCCCTCATACAAGCTGGCAAAGCCTTGTTTTCTAGTACGTACACATTACAGAAGGGAACAAGGACCTTTGCTCACATCTGCCAGGGACCGAAGACCTTTATTGCCAGCTGCCAGGATTGTGGGGCTTTTTGATTACAGCAGCCAGCCATTGCAGAGGACAGCCCGGTAGTGTGGTGCTCCCAAGCAGGCAGGATCTTGGAACATCAGGACAGATCAGGTAGTCTTGGGTGTTGTTAGATCACCAGTGCAGAGAGTCCAAGGGGTGAGACCAGCAGGTGCGGACTTACAGCAACTGACTGACTGCGCTGGCACCTCGCGAACGTGTGCTTTGTGAAGTAAAACACTTTGTGGCCAGGATTTCCATGGGGTCCCATCAATGCCTGCAGAAGTGACAGCACGTGGGAGGGGCCTAAGGCAGCAGCTGTTGCGCCAGCCTCTTTGGAAGTGCTTGCGTTTGTGACCAGTCCTTTCCCTGCACTGATTCTGAGCAAAATCACTGTGTTCCCCTGCAGACAGCCTTCCATACTGTGTGGTTGTGCAGAGACATGGCCTGACACCTATGTCAGCTCAACCCTCCCTTTATGCCCAGGGATGTGCCTTCCCCTACCATTCCCACAGCCTGTTCTGCCAAGTGGGTTCAGTACAGCGTGGGGCACACGTGCAGTGCACTAGAGAACAAAAACTCCCTTGACAATCCAGTGTCATTTTGCAGGTATAGCCGTTGCAGTGCTGCCAACCCTACGTGTTCCAAATCAGGGGGTAAGACCCCAAAATCCTGAGATAGGCTTAAAAAACTGAGACTTTTAAAACATAGTAACATGTATGTCTGTGTTTTTCCCTTTCAGTTTTTGAGCTTTTGGGAATCGTGTTCTCAAGCTTTCCTCTTTAACCAAGAAGGCTAATGGAGCATATGGGAATAGGGTCATATCCCTTTAAATAGTTTTTGCTCTCTACTGGTGCCGTCTGTGTTCTTGAAACTGCCAGCCACCAGCCAGAGCAGCAGGGTATGTGTAAGGAGGCCTGGCATGGTGTGGCCATTTGGAGCCCATCATGCCCAGTTGGCTCGTTCATATGACCAATGTTGTATAAAGAGCACAACCCACAATGACTGGTGGTGAGGATGGGACCTTGATCCAGGAACACAGGGCTAGGGGCAGAGTGACAGTGAAATTGCAGGTACTGTGACTATGAGTGACAGGCTCATGTAGCAGTTAAAGGCTGTTTGGAGAAATTTGACTTGTTTGGGAGCTCCGCAAAGGCCTGACCCACCTATAATGAGAGACTGGAACAGCCTAGCATAGCTAATGGGATAACTGATGAAACCAGGTGGGGGTTTTACTGAGTGCAGTGAGGTCAAAACATATCGCATGCTGCATAGCCTAACAACTCCGCTTAAGCCTGCAGCCAAAGCAGTGGTTGAGATTCTACAAGATTCCCTGTTCCCCAAAGCCACTGGGCATTGCAGAGCCTCTGCTTTTATTAACAGAATGAAAAGGAGAAGGAAATGATTCCAGATTCTGTGGCTGAATTAAGGCCATTAACAACATTGCTGCTTTAGAGCAAGTTTCAATGATGCATTAAGTGGCTGGCTAGTGTGTGGGATGCACAATGAAGCCATCTGAAAACAGCTATTGACTGAGACTGAGTTGACCCTAAAACCTGCAGTAGAAGTTATGTATCAATGGGCACAGCTACAAGGATGCCAAGGAGCTGCGACAGCCTCATACAGAACTGGTGCAAGGATGTTTCGCGCCCTAGGCAAAACTTCCACCTTGAACGCCCCCCCACCCCCCGCAGCCAA
>NC_133776.1:63021403-63099138 GCF_003597395.2 Chelonoidis abingdonii
GGGTGGGGAGTTCCCCTGCATGCTGCCCCCCCTTACTTGCTGCAGGCGGCCCTCCCCGCGCTCCCCTGCCCCAATTCCCTCCGCCTAAATGCCGGCGGTGACCAGGGAGGCCGAAGATCCAGCCGCCACGGTCACTGCCGAAGAAAATGGCGCCCCCCAAATCCTAGCGCCCTAGGTGACCACATAGGTCTCCTAAATGGTTGCACCAGCCCTGGCCTCATATCATCTCTGCAGCAACTAAAGTGGAGGACAAGGAGGAAGTACAACCTGAAGATCACTCAGATCCTATTATTTCTTTGTGTGAAAGAATCTTTCAGTGACTGTTGGGTCAAGAACAAAAACTACAACAAATTGGGCTCTACAGAGAAAATGTGCAGGTCAACACAACAGCCCCCTCCTGAGGGCAATGGCAGAGATTTGAACATTCATCAGTTTGCAAATGACAGCCTGGAGTCCAGTGAAGATGTTACAGCACCACTACAACTGTTAAATGTGGAAGACCATAACGGATGGATTTCTTTACAAATGGAAGGAGTAGGAAACAGATCTTGGTACAGGGGTCCGTGGTGTCTAATTTAGAGTAGGATTATTAGAGACAATTTAAAGTGGTGAAGTTGTATGTAGAAAATCTCAGTGCTACTGAAAACAGACAGGGGGAAATCCTCATTTCCTGGGCATTATTAAAGTGAAGGCAACAGCTAACTGTAAACAGCATCCGCTAAACTGCCTTGTAAAGAGAGGAGGTTCTGCATTGTATGCCTGACAGCGGACAGCCCCTAAGTGCACTCTGACACAATGGATGGAGAGGGTACTGCTCTCCAGACTAACCCACGGCTTTTGATGAGGCTATAAAGCTTTTGATATCCAAAGGGGCCCTTCTATACTGTGGTGCATCTTTGCCTGTAAAATCAGCTGGTGACATTTCCCTATGTGAAACAGGAGAAGTGATTTCTCATGTGAGAGAAGATCAGAGGGGACAGACCAGGGGCGGGAAGAGGCAGAGCGAGGGCAGGGCCTCAGTGGAGGGGGTAGATTGGGGCCTCAGGTTGGAGAGGGGGTGCAGCAGCCCCGGTGAAAAAAAAGTCAGCACCTGTGGTTCACACTGGCCATTGGAAGTTGCAGGTAGGGATACTGAACTGAACCAGACAGTTGATATGTTCTATGTAGCACAGAGTGAAACCTTGCCTGCCACAAATGCCAGGGTACAGCAGGAAAGTGTCTGACATTACAAGGGGTAGATGGACTCATGCACAAAAACAGCTATGTCCCACTTTCTTTGCTCACAGGGAACAATTAAACATATCTCAAGGTTGCCTAATGTGTGGCACCTGAGTGTTATTCCTACAAAGCCCAGGGCCTGTGTATTCCAAGAATTACACGAGGCCATTTGAGACTGTGAAAGAGAGTCTTGGCCAAGAGTGTGTGGTGACTGGAGATTGATGCACAGAAAGAGGAAATGGCAACACGGTGAGATGTCTTAACATGCTGCACTGCATCCTTGGAAGTCATCAGCTATGCCATGGCAGTGACTCCATGTTGACTATGCTGGATCACTTATAGGGCATACGTTTGCGATGCAGTAAATCACTTCATCTTCTAACCTTAGTTCTTTCTATATCAGGTCAGCTCTTTGATCCTTCTTCTCTATTCCAGCCTGCCTTGAAGCAGTTCCTTGGAAATTCCACCGTTAATCAAATAATTTTGTAGAATGTTCATCCATCTAGTCTTTGAGTCTTTCAACCCTTCTCTCACCTCCACTTCTCAGTTTAATACCCTGTTTCCTGCATACGGATGTTCCTAAGGAATAGGGTGATCAAATGGGGGGGGGGGGCACACACAATCACACCCTACTGCTCAGTTTTCACGTGGAAGAAAAAAATCTCTGTAAAGAAACACCTATAATAATTGATGGAGACCTGAAGTGTCCTCTGCCTTGTCTGGTAAATGTGACTCTGAGCATGCCCTGGAGTTGACATGTAAACCAGCTCTTGAGCACACATTCTGCAGGACATACTACACCAGTGATGCCTGTTGAAAACACAGAGCTACAACAAAGCCTCAGTAACTTGTGACTGCCCCAGTGTGTAAGGGACCAGGTGTAGGCAGTCTTGCCTAGCGGTCACACCTGGGCTGCAATCTACTCATCAGGGATGGGAGTAACCCGGCTGTAGTTGGAGGAATCACAAGGCCAGGTCAAAGAAGAGTTAGGGTCAGTCAGGCTGGGTTGGAGACCGGAGATCAGAAGCGGTACCAGATTAGAATCGAAAGGCAAGAATCAGTGTCGAAGTCTGGCTGGAATCGGAGGTCACTCTAGCAGGGAGCAACAGATTAGGCATGTTTGATGATGATATTTGCACCCCTCCACACCCATGTGTTCCCTTCGTATTATTATTGCCATGTGAAGAGGAAAAGCCCGAACATCTGGACACATATTCTGTGTCAAGGCGAGCAGAGAGTTGCCCAGAGTCGCCTGTTGCCCAGCACTGGGGCATCAGGAAAACACCACTGACTGCAACCCTTGCTAGAGCATTGTGGGAATTGGGCAGCGCTGCCATTGGGCTTTAGGCCTGCTGCCAGAGAAGCTCTCTGGGCACCATCCTACCAGATGATTACCCTGCACTGGGTGGCAGGGTGGTTCCACAGACTGGGAGAGACCTGTGTGTGGGGCTCTACCCCTTCCCACACAGGATGATTGGCCTGGAGAGGGAGCACACCCTGCCCACACAGTGCCAGGCCACAGATGCTGCAGCTACCCTGGAGCCAGCAGTGGATGGGTCTGCTGGAGGGACAGATCCTGATAGCTCCTCCTCTTTGGACCTTATGCTCCCCTCAAATCCTCTGGTTTTACACCGACTACAAACGTACCCAGGCGTGAGAGGGGGCCCAGGTCCTGGGTTTAGATTACAAACTCCCTGGAGCAGTGTGGGTTGTGCAGGCTCAGCAGCGACTTCATGGCAGCAGCGGGTGGTGAGGAAGGGGCTGGCTAAGGGTCAGAGCCCAGCAAGCTGCAGCCTGTTGCAGCCTGTTCCAGCCTCGGAGCGTGACCCTAGGATTGGGCCGCATGTTTTCTCTGTCTAAAGTGCAGCCATTGAGCATGGGCTGAGGCTCGTTAAAAAGCACTTGGTGTGTCTCCAAGCAAAGGGCAGAGGGTTTGTGTGTGTTTAGCTAGCTAAAGGGAGCAGGGCCTGGGGCACGTCCTCTTCCACACCAGCGTGGCAGTCGATGGGCCTTGGTCCAAGGGAAGCAGCGATCAAGGGCAGGGGACAGCGGATGAGGCAGGAGGGACAGCAGAATGGACATTAACTGTATTGTACAGCGCAGCTGCGAGGTGGCATTATGGTGCATGCTGTATCTGAGCACACCACCGCTGCACCTGGCCGTGCCTTGTGGGCTGTCCTGGAAGACAGTGCCTCTGCCCTCCAACAAAGGGAGCGCTGAGGGCAGCCTGTATCTGGTACCAGTCTGACCTGCCAATCATGGCCCTGCTACCCCTATGTCTGAGCAGTTCCTGCAGGATGGGAGAGCCCTCCAGCCAGGGTGGGGCCAGGGAGGGGCAGGGCGACATGCCGGAGGTGGGAAAGGGCTTTGCATGATGGGGACAGATCTGCTGAGCCCTGGTCTGTTCCCGGCCTGCACCGGGGGCCAGGCTCCAGGGAAAGGGCAGAGTGTAATGCCGCAGAATGGGGAGGCCCCTGCTGAGTGTCATGTCAGGGTGGGGCAGCAGGCAGCTCTCAGTGGGAGGGGGCAGGCCCGGGGCAGGAGGGGGTTCTCAGTGGAAGCGGGAAGGCCCGGGGCAGCAGGTAGTTCTCAGCGAGAGGGGGCAGGCCCGGGTTGGGAGGGGGCTCTCAGCAGGAGGGGGAAGGCCTGGGGCAGCAGGCGGCTCTCAGTGGGAGGGGCAGGCCCGGGGCAGCAGGCAGCTCTCAGTGGGAGGGGGCAGGCCCGGGGCGGGAGGGGGCTCTCAGGAGGGCAGGCCAGGGCAGGAGGGCAGGCCGGGTAGGAGGGGCGCTCACGGAGGGGCCAGGCCGGACGGCAGCGCTCTCAGCGGAGGGCAGGCCCGGGTGCGGGAAGGCAGGCCCAGGCGAGAAGGGTGCACTCACGGAGGGGCAGAGCCGGGCGGCCAGTCTCCAGCGGAGGGGGCAGGCCCGGGTGGGAGTGTCCTCACGCACAAGGGCAGCCCGGGCAGGAGCGGGGCTCTCTAGCGGAAAGAGCAGCTCCGGGCGGAGGGTCCTCATGCAGAGGGCGCCACCAGGGTCAGGAGGGGCAGTCCAGGCGGAGCGGGCAACTCAGCAGGGGAGGGGGCAGGCCCGGGATCATGCATAGCGGCTCCTCCAGCGGAGGGGCAGGTCTCGTGGGCGGTATAGTGGCTCTCAGCAGAGAGGGAGCAGCCGGGTGGAAGGGGGCTCTCACAGCGGGAAGGGGGCAGCCTTGTGTTGGGAGGCGGGGCACTGCAGTGGAGGGGGCAGGCCAGGCGGCACGCGGCTCTCAAAGTGGGAGGGGCATGCCCGGGCAGGAGGGCACTCCCAGCGGGGTGGCAGGCGGGACAGTCGGGGCAGCCGGCGGCGGGAGGGGCTCTCAAGCGGGAGGGGACGCAGTCGCTGCTCTCAGCGGAGGGGCAGGCCGGTGCGGGAAGGGGCAGCCCAAGGCGGAGCGGGGCTCCAGGCGGGAGAGGCTAGGCCCAGGACAGCATGTGCAAACCTCAGCGGCGAGGGGCAGCCCGGGTTGGGAGGGCTCTCAGCACGAGGGGCAGGCCAGCAGTGAGGGGGCTCTTAACGGGAGGGGAGCGGGCGAGGGTCCTCTCAACACGCGGAGGGGCCGGGCCCGGGCAGAGGGCAGCCTCAGTGGCGGTGAGGTGGCACTCAGCCGGAGGGGCAGGCCCGGGACAGCAAGGCGGCTCTCAGCAGCGAAGGGGCATGGCCTCGCGGAGGGGCTCTCAGTAGGAGGGGAAGGCCCAGGGTGGACGCAGCCTCATGTGAGGGGCAAGCCAAATGGTGGGAGGGGGCTCTCAGGTGAGGGGGCAGGCCGCGGGTGGCGGAGGGGCTCTCACACGAGAGGGCAAGGCCCGGGACAGCAAGGGCGCTCTCAGCGGGAGAGGGCAGGCCCGGGACAGCAGGTGGCTCTCAGCGGGAGAGGGCAGGCCCGGGGCGGCAGGCGGCTCTCAGCGGGAGAGGGCAGGCCCGGGACAGCAGGTGGCTCTCAGCGGGAGAGGGCAGGCCCGGGGCGGCAGGCGGTTCTCAGCGGGAGAGGGCAGGCCCGGGGTGGGAGGGGGTTCTCAGCGGGAGGGGGCAGGCCCGGGGCAGGAGGGGGCTCTCAGCAGGAGGGGGCAGGCCCGGGGTGGGAGGGAGCTCTCAGCGGGAGAGGGCAGGCCTGGGGCGGCAGGCGGCTCTCAGTGGGAGGGGGCAGGCCGGGGCAGGAGGGGGCAGGCCCAAGGCGGGAGGGAGCTCTCAGCAGGAGGGGGCAGGCCCAGGGTGGGAGGGGGCTCTCAGTGGGAGGGGGCAGGCCCAGGACAGCAGGTGGCTCTCAGCGGGAGAGGGCAGGCCCGGGGCGGCAGGCGGCTCTCAGCGGGAGGGGGCAGGCCCGGGGCAGGAGGGGGCTCTCAGCAGGAGGGGGCAGGCCCAGGGTGGAAGGGGGCTCTCAGCGGGAGGGGGCACTCAGCGGGAGGAGGCAGGCCCGGGGCGGGAGGGGGCTCTCAGCGGGAGGGGGCTTGCTGGCTCATGCTGTCCCCTGCTCCCTCACAGCTCTCCCTGCAGCGCTCCAGCAGTTTCAAGGATTTTGGCAAGGCCAAGCCCAGCTCCCCCGTGGTGAGCGAGAAGGAGTTTAACCTGGAGGAGAACGTGAGTATCTGTGCAGCAGGGAGAAACTGACTGCACTCACGGGCTGCCTGGCCCATGGGCATCCCACTCTAGCCCACTCCCTGCCCTCAGGGAAACCCCTCCAGCCCCACTCACACAGGGGGACTGGCTCCTGCCCAGTCCCTGCTTGCCCCAGGCCCATATAACCCCAGCTCTGCCCCACCCACTGCCCTTTTGTGCTCATATAGTTCCAGCCCAGCCCTGCCCCACTCACTGCCTGCTCCAACCTCAGGCCCATATAGCCCCAGCCTGGCCTCACCCTACCCACAACCCACTTGCCCCTTGGGCTCCTACAGCCCCAACTCCACCCATAATTCCATGCGCAGACACAAATGGTACATACACTGCACCCGTCCTAGGTAGACAGCTTCTCAGAAGTCGGAGGTGCCCATGACACTGACTACTCTGTGTGTGGCACTGCTCCCCAAGCTGGCACTCACCTGCTGGGCACACCCCCATCATCTCTCAACACAGGGACAGCGTGTGGCAAAGGTGGACTCCCGGTGCTCACCGAAGACGTGCCTCTTCCCCACAGTCAAGTGCCTGTGCTCAGCTGTGTGGGGCACTGGGGTTTCCCTGTGGAGGATTCTGCCCAGGGCATCCTCCCAACCCTCAGGTGGCAGCCCAGCTGGCTCATCCTCCCTTAGGTTGAGGGGCAGAGGGCAGAGAGAAGAGCAGGGCACTCGCTTCTCTGGCTCTGTCCCCCATCCCTCAGTGCCAGCTGTGACTGTCCCTGCAGATTCCTGAGGATGACCTGGCCAATGCACCTCCTGATGACACTGGGAAGAGCAGTGGCATGAAGCTGGGCAGGAAGTGGAGAGCTGTCATTTCCCGCACCATGAACAGGAAGATGGGCAAGGTGGTGGTGAAGGCACTGGCTGAGGGGAAGGTAAGGAGCAGGGTGCCAGGTCTCTGTGCTCCGATCCAGGGTGTCAGCACAGGACAAAGACTTGGAACTCAGAGAACCCACAGAACAGAAAGGACCAGGGCCCAGAGTGGGGCACTGGGCGAGCTGAAACAGAGCTGGTGCCAGCTTGGCTGCCAGCCTGACTCGTCTCTGGTGGTTTTCATTTCCCAAAGCAGAGTTCCCAGCCCTTCTGATTGCAAAGAAAACCTTGTGAACATGACCTGGTGCATTAGGGCCTGCCTGAGCCTGCAGGGGGCAGCCCACCCAGCAACTTCCTCCCCAAGGGTACTTAACTCTGGAGCCTACTGATGACATTGTGATGGCAACTCTTTCACTGCTGTTCCTTTTAGGAATTGTGGGATCCTGAGCAAGACTTGAGTATGAACATTCTTGCCTGTCTGACCTCTAAACCCCTGTGAGGGAGTGGGGTCGTTTCTTAGTTATGCCTCCAGTGCAGGCATGTGGAAACAATGCCTGCCCTGCCCCAGTGCATAAGAACAGATAGCACCAACATGCAGGTGGTGGTGGGTGGGGGACTCCCCAGCTGGCTCAGGCTACATAGTTATCTTGTAGTTGGGGCAGAGGGTGCTCCAGCCAGCCTGTATCTCACTATTCCTGAACCACTGTCCCATTCGTCTCACCAGCTCCCAAGACAAGGTACAGGCTGGTGGCTGCATGGTGACCAGGGTAGTTGTGCCTGGGGTGTGACACCCCTCATCCAGAGAGTGCAACACGGTTTATTTGATCATTCAGGCTCTGCTGCTTTCCACCCTTCACTGGACAAGCACCCGTCACACAAGCTGGCTTGTCCCCTCCCCTCCTCAGGCTCGCCTGACTGGCCCAAGGTTCCCCATGGACTGGGCACCTTTGCCCCCACCTCCAGAGCTTGTTTTGTGCCAGCCCCTTTTCACCTTTGTCCTCTGCCCCGGGCTGGCTTCCCATAGCTCTGTGCCCAGCTTTGGATTGGGTTGGGTTTCTGCTTGCTAAGCCATTCTTCGAACTCTGAGAGCGGTGTTTACATCCTGGACCGTGCACTCCCCCTACCAGCCATCCCCTCCCTGATATACTCGCCCAGAGCATTGCAACTTTAGACTAGTTCTTATCAGGCCTTCTCTGAGCCCTGCACTGTCCCTTTCTGTAAGCAAGAAGGGTCATCTCAAACTTCTGTAGCAAAGTGATTTTAAACTTACTCCAGCACTCTTCATCGGCCCTGTGACTGGCCCATGTCTGCTGAAGGCTGGGTGGACAGCATGAAGCTGTCGGGCCACAGCAATCCGAACAAAGGCAGAGGAAATTGAATGACTAGATTGGGGGGGGGGGGGGGGAGTGACAGCTCTAGATGGACACTTCCCATCCAGTAACCTAGACTCTCCCCCGCCCCCTCCAGCAAGTGAAACAGGAAAGTGAACAGTTTACACCCCGGCCCCTCTTTACTCCACGTCTCAGCATCACTTGCTGCCAGGAAAAACCCCCTCTGAAATAGCTGAACCCAGTTTTCAAGCCCCAGGAGGCCCAGGTCTGGGGATTCCAGATGGTGATAGCACTCGGAGCTCTCCCATTGCTCCTTTCCATAGCATCTAGCCCGTGTGCTCAAGGCGGCTGGATGCAGAAAGTCAAGCCATGGCCCTTGTTACATTGCTTTTGTGACTGAGTAAGAGCCCCTCTGACACAGCCGTGCTGCAGCCTTGCAGCCTCTCTGGCACAGCCTGCACTAATTGCCTTAGCCTCTACCTGCAGGGAGAAGTGGGGGAGGAGGGCTCCATGTCCCCCATGTCGCTGGATGGCAGCCTGGAGGAGCCAAGCCTCGAGAAGATGCCCTTGTCGTATGTGGAGCTGGAAGAGGACGTGCACACACCGCTCAGCCGCCAGACATCCAGTGGTGAGCGCAAGGGCCATGCTGCTCCGCGGGGCTCAGTGGGAGGGGGCATTTTCACATGCCACTATGCTCCCAGCTCCCCTCCCATGGCCAGCTCTCTCCAGGCACCTATGGAGGCAGAAGAGGGCCCACCCCCAGCAGGAAGGGCAGAGGCCAGAGCAGTCTCAGCCTAGCCCACATGGAAATAGCACCCTGTCACCTTCTGTCCCCTGGTGCCTGCCCCAGGGACAGTGTGGCATGAGTGCCAACAGGGCTTCAGTGATTGCCAACACTTCTGCCACTCTTAGGCCTCAGCTTGCTTGTGAGCTGCCCCAGGCAAAGGTGGGAGAAGCCCCACCTATCTAGTGCAGCCAGAGATGGCTGGGACACTCACACTACCATGGATGCAGGGGCTCAGGGCCAGCTCAGTTCACCTAGGGTGCATGTCCCCTGCCTTTAACCTGCATAACCAGGCTCAGAGCTGAGCACTCGGGCTCATGGGTAAACCTTGCGGCTCCCCCACCCCCAGACTGCAGTGCCCTTGCTGCAGGCGGCACCCAACCATGAACACAGGTGGCCTTAGAGCTGTGTGCAGAGCCAGACTCAGACTCACTGGCAAGGGTTTGTAATTGCAGCGCGTGTATATGTGCCCTTTGGGTTGCCAGGTGTCTGGTTTCAACCAGAACTCCCGGTCAAAAAGGGACTCTGGCAGCTCTGGTTGGAGCTGTGGGAGATGGCACCTGCGGGAGCGAAGGCAGCATGCACCCCACAGAGCTGCCTGGCCACCCATGTGCCTAGAGACCGCTGGGAGCTGGTGACTGTTTCAAACTGCCTCATCCCTGGCCCCACCCTGAGGCAAAGCCCTCACTCTCCCCCAAACCCCAACTCCCTGCCCCAGCCTGGAGCGCCCTCTCACACCCCAAACCCCTCATCCCAAGCCCCACCCCAGAGCCCACTATCCCCAGCCCAAAGCCCATACCCCCTCCTGAACCCCAACCCCCTACCCTAGCCTGGTGAAAGTGAGGGTGGGGAACAGCGAGTGACAGGAGGGGGATGGAGCTAGTGAGGAGCGGGGCCTCAAGAGAAGGGGCAAGGTGTTCGGTTTTGTGTGATTCGAAAGTTGGCTACCCTACGTGCCCTACACACTGCTCATGGAGTTGTGGGGGTGATGGCAGGTGGCAGAACTTCATGTCAGGCCCTCAACAGCCTTGTCATGCCTCCTTACCCCGTGCCGCAAGAGGCAGCTACGCTTTCCTTCACTGTGCAGAGAACAGGCAGCATCAGCATGACAGTCCCTTGCGGAGCATGAGGAACCAGCTCTGCCCACCATGGGCAAGGGGCACCCCTGTGTTATGTGTAGGTCTCACACGTGGCACTGGGGCTCTTGCTCATTGGCAGCTGGAAGGTTGTGGCAGGCGCAGTGGAAAAAAACTCCTAAGCCCAGTGCAAATGACAGCGGCACAGTCACTCACCCCAGTCAGAGGCTGCCCTTGGGCGGGGCCAGCTCCCAGGGAAGGGAAGCAAAACTTCTGGCCAGGCTGGCTCAGCAGGAGAGGCTGACATCTTGCCCCCGCTGCAGGGAGTGAACTGGGCTGCACCAGTCCCTGCACCCCAGGCAGCAATCGCAACAGTGTGAGGCTGGAGGAGCCCAGCCTGCCCTACAGTGGCCCTTTCTGCGGGAGAGCCCGGGTCCATACAGACTTCACGCCCAGCCCCTACGACAAGGACTCGTTGAAGCTGCGGGTGAGTAAGGCCTGGCCAGCTGGGGCAGGAGAAAGATGGGTGCAGAGAGAAAGAGGTATTATTGAACACACACCACCACCGGTCCCTGCTCGCTTGGCCTCAGCAGGCTCAAGTCATGGAGCTGGCTCTCCCTGGCTCAACTGGAGAAGCTTCTGGGGCTGCGGGGTGGGGCTGGGCCTTTACCACAGCTGTCCTTCCTCCAAGTGCAAATGGAAACAGAAAAGGAAGGGCCTCGGTCTCCTTTGACACTTCATGTGTCATTCCCACAAGTCACGACCTCCATGCGACTCCCATGCCACAAGGCGCCAGGCAGCGTGAACTGGGACTAACACCCCCTTCCCAGCTCAGCTGCTCATAGATACCCTGCAGCTGAGGGGCTGGAGAGGCACAGCTGCTAGGAGAGCCTTCTCCAGCCTCGCCAGGGCCTGCATTGCAGCAAGCAGGATCACCCCTGTAACCATCACAAAGGCACAAGCCCAGGCTGTCCCCCATGGCAGGCCCCTCCTGGTGACTCGCTGGGCAGCACAGAGCTCCACTGCTGGTAGGCTAGCTCTGGTGCTGGCTCTACTGCCCCCACCAGCCACCACTATTGGCTAACAGGCCATCAAAAGCTCAGCCTTGTAGCCCAGCTGGGGCCAGCAGCCAGCCCAGTGCCCTGCAGTCAGTCCTGCAGCACAACTGAGTCGGAGAACAGCTGGCTCCCCAGGCATACAGTCCCAGAGCAGCAAAGAGCTGCTGAAATGACCCTAGCCTCTTCCCCATCCTCCCAGGAAAAGGGGGCAGGGTTGCACCCTACTCTGCCCCCACCCATCACAGCACCTGAGCATCGTGCAACTGGACTGCATGGGTTTCTCCTCCCACCTTCCAGGCAGCAGGGCCATAGTCCCAGCGTACATTCGGGAATCAAGGCCCAGAGAGGCTAATGGGCTTGTCCAAGGTCCCACGGGGCCTCTGTGGCAGAGCAGGGAATTGAACCAGGAGCTCTCAGTTCCTAGGCTACTGCTCTAAGCACTGGACAAGCCTTCCCCAAGCTAGGCCAGGGTGCTACACTGGGCTCTTGGGAACACTGCAGCCTTGACATCAGGGCAAGCAGCCCCAAACCAGGCTCTCACTCCCAGAGACAGAGAGGAGGCTTAAAGCCACCTTCCACCTGCGGCTACCTGGCCTCGGCCCAGCTCTTCTGCCCCAACCTCTGCTGCATGCTCCCACTGGCTTAGCTCCTGAGATCTCCCCTGGTGCTCCCAACCCTGAGCAGCTGGCTGGCAATGTACTAAAATACCAGCACCTGGCTGAGCCCCATCTGGCACCAGAGGAGCTGACCAATGATGCCAATAGGGAAAATGTGGGGCAAAAAAGCCTGGCAGTGGCAGCCCCGACCCTCGCCTTCCTCACTGCAAGGGTAGGAGAGAAGATGACACCTGCCCCCAACTGTGGGAACCCTCCCTGTGGCTTGCAGCCACAGGCAGGCTCCAGGGAACAAATGCCAACACCTTTGCCTGGCTGTCCCCCACAGCATGTCAGCGGTACTGTGGGGGGCCAGGCCTCCACCCAGCTCCTACTTGTGCCGCTGCTAGGGGAGCCCGTGGGCACAGACCCAGCAATCACAGAGCGGGTGGGACAAGCCCAACCCCGTCCCACCTGCCCAATGGGTAGAGATTCTCAAAGGGATTCCTCTTCATGTTTGGCCCAGAAAGGGGACATCATCGGGATCATAGAGAAGCCCCCTGTGGGTACCTGGACAGGGGTGCTAAACAACAGAGTGGGCTCCTTCAAATTCATCTATGTGGACATCATCCCCGAGGAGCCGGTGCCAGCCCGCAAGAACCGAGTGCAGAGCAAGAGCAAGCGGCCCAAGCCCAAGACCTTACACGAGCTGCTGGAGCGCATAAACCTGGAGGTGAGAGCCTGGCCGCGGGTTCTGGGGAAGGGGAGGACAGGTGACCTGCACACAGGCACCAGCAGTAGGGTGACAATACGCCCTGTTCTGGCTGGGACAGTCCCTTTCTTAACCCCTGTCCCAGCCATCCTGACTTTTTTCGCAAAAGCGAGGTGCGCAGGAACATGGGGGGTGAGTGAGGATGCCAGCCCCGCCCAGAGAGTAAGGCAGGACTTGAGGGAGCAGCGATGCCGACACCAATCCCAGCCTCACTCATCTCTCATATCAGTGACAGTTCTGCCAACCTATTCCATCTGATCCCTGCACCATTCAGTGCAGCCACACCAAACACAGGGAATGCGGCTGCAGTGCATGGCATCAAAATGCTGCAATTCTCATCTATAGACCACAACACAAACTATGGCATGTCCAGTTGATCATTCATTCCTCATCACACAGACTCCTTACTGAACCCTTCCAAGTGGCTATTGCCAGCTCCAGGGGGCAGAGTTAAGGTGGCCTGTGGGGGGCATACCTTTAACTTTGTGTTTCCTGATTTTCAGAGGTTTGTATTACCTTAACTCTTCATTTGCTGGTTTATAGAGGTCTGAGTTTAACCATTTGTGGTAAACTGTGGGGGGCACTAGGCAGCCTCACCTCTGCATTAGTTGATTAGGTAGTTAATTTAGTGTTTAGATTAAATTCAATTTTCACCTGCCCTCACATTTTCAGCTCAAGGTGCCATCAGAGATTAGACTGATAGTGAGTAATAATGCAGTAGAAACTGCTAGGAGGTAGCTGGAGGTTTTGGCAGCCAGGCAGGGACAGCTGGAAATTCTGGCACCTGAGAAAAAAATGGGTGGCCCTTGGGATTGTGGAATAAACACAACAGCTTGATCTATAATATATAACTAATGGAAGAAAGGGGAAGCTGATAGAAATGAATTTAAATAATAAGTTAGGAACTGTAGAAAACTGATAAGGGAAGCAAAGGGACACAAGGAGAAATAAATTGCCTTCAGAATTAAGGACAATAAGGAGTTTTTCAAATATATTTGGAACAAAAAGAATCCTGATAGTAGTATTGGTCTATACTAGATGGAAATGGTAGAATTATCAATAATAATGTGTAAAAGGCAGAAGGTTTCAGTATCTGAGGATAAAAAATGATAGTCTCATCATATGGTAACAGCAGCACTCTTTCTATTCCACTAGTATTTTGGGAAGATGTTAAACACAAACTATTAAAGTCAGACATTTAAAAATGAGCACGTACAGATAACTTGCATCTAAGAGTTTTAAAAGAACTGGCTGAGGAGCTAGCTGGGTGTTAATGTTGATTGTAAAAGTCTTAGAGCACTGGGGAAGTTCTAGAAGACTGGAAGAAAGCAAATGTGCCAAGAGAAAATGGAATGACCTGGGTAATTGTAGACCTGTCAGCCTGACATTGATCCCACTCAGATAATGGAGTGGCTGATACAGAACTTGAATAATATAAATTTAAAGTAGGGTAATGGAATAAATACAAATTAACGAGGCTTTATGGAAAACAGATCCTGTTAAACTAACCTGATATCTTTTTTTGATGAGATTACAAGTTTGTTGATCAAGATAATAGTGTTGATGTAATAGATTTCTGTACGGGATTTGACTTGGTACCACACATTTTGATTTTAAAAAAACCTAGAATGGTATCAAATTAACATTGCACACATTAAATGGATTAAAAACTGGCTAACTGATAGGCCTCAAAATGTAACTGCAAACAGGTGTTTTTTCTATCTGACCCTTTTATCAATGACATGGAAAAAAGTATAAAAATCACTGAAAAAATTTTAGATGACACAAAAATAGGGGTAGTAGTAAATAATGAAGAGGACAGGTCACTGATTCAGAGTGACCTGGATTGCTTGGTAAACTGGGCATAAGCAAACAAAAATTGTCGTCAAGTATCAGAGGGGTAGCCGTGTTAGTCTGGATCTGTAAAATCCAGAAATTGTTGTATTCATCTGGGAACAGAGAGTGTCAGCCATACTTACAGGATGGGGGACTCTGGCTTGGGAAGCAGGGACTCTGAAGATTTGGGGCTGTGGCAGCTAATCAGCTAAACACAAGCTCCCATGACGATGCTGTGGCCAAAGGAGCTAATGTGATCCTGGGAGGTATGAACAGGGAATCTCAAGTAGGAGCAGAAAGGTGATATTTCCTCTGTATTTGGCACTAGTGTGACCGCGCTAAAATCTTGTTTCCAGTTTTAGCGTCCACAGTTCAGGAAGGATGTTGAAAAACTGGAGAAGGTTTAGAGAAGAGCCACGAGAATGACTAAGTATATAGCTACACTGCATTAAAAGACCCATGGCACCATGTCTCAGAGCCTTGCCAAGTAGCTGTGGGGCTGAAAAGAGCAATGTAGATGCCTCTCTACCAAAGTCTACTCTGCTATTTTTAGCCGTATGCCTGAGTCAACTGAGCCAGGCTCTGGGATTCAGTGCCATGGGATATTTTACTGCAGCGTAGACATACCCTAAAAGCTTAGAAAACGTGCCTTAGAATCACAGACTCAGAGAGCTCAATCTGTTTAGCTTAACAAAGAGAAGGTTAAGGGGTGACTTGATCCCAGTCTGAGTATCTACATGGGGAACAAATCTTTAATAATGGACTCTTCAGTCTTGCAGACACACAATCCAACGGCTGGAGGTTAAAGCTAAATGAATTCAAGCTAGAAATAACCCCATGTGCTAGGAACAGGGTTTTTAAACGAAAGCCGAGATCCTGGAGCCTGAGCCTGCCCAGGGTGAAGCTCTCAGTTGAGGCATACAAAGACTAGATGAGTGTCCCCAGGGATACACATTCTACAGGCGTAGCTGTTGTGTGAGTTTGATTGTGTCTGTCCCCAGGAGCACATCTCCACCTTGCTACTGAATGGCTACCAGACCCTGGAGGACTTCAAGGAGCTGCGGGAGACCCACCTGAATGAGCTAAACATCATGGACCCCCAGCATCGCGCCAAGTTGCTCACAGCTGCTGACCTGCTGCTGGACTATGACAGTAAGAGGCAGACACCCGCTTTGCTACCTTCCTGCACCCAGAGACCCCCTCCCCTGCAGGCAATTGCTCTAAAACAGCCTGTAAGCTCCAAGACAGGTCTGGTCCTTCCCTGGAATCCACCTGCTGCTTTGGGCAGACATCCACCATTCAAGGGTGTGGGAAGCAGAGGAGCCTGCAGGTGGGCTATATCCACTGACTCTTAGCCACTAGGACAGACTTCCCCTACAGGGCCCCAACTGGCAGCCAGAGCCAGGAGTGCCCTGCACTTTACCACAGCCAGTATTCAAATTACATCCTACATGGCAACTGCTCTGCCAAGGAGCCACCCCAGTGCCAAGTAAGGGCAAGCCACCAGGAGACATCCCAGCTGCAAGCTGCTCTGTGCACCTGGGGGGGGGGAGAAGCAGCACAGGTGACAAAATAAGCAAAGGGGCCTCACTCAGTGCAGCCGGATAGACTTAGAGCAAGTCACATTTCATTACCCAGAATGCCTCTGCACAGCCCCTGAGCATGCAGGGAACAGCCTCACCCTCCCACCCCCAGCTTAGCCCAGCCAACAGCAGGCTGCGCCTTGCTCAGAGTTCCCTGGGAAGCAGCCCATGCCCTCCAGCCTCTAATGCTTTGGCTTCTCCCCTCCCCCCGCAGCAGCCAGTGAGGCTGAGGAAGGAGAGAGCTTGGAGCCACACCCTTCCCCTTCGGACCCCAAAGGGGACATTCCCCGCGACTCGGGCTGCTTCGAAGGATCTGAGACACTGGAGAGTGGCCGGGACGAGGCGGAGCTGAACAGCACAAAGGAGCAACTTCAGGCCTTCTCTCTAGAAGAGTCCTCCTGAGCTTGCCCCCTCCTTGCCCCAACCCTCCCAGCACTACCCCACATCAGGGACTTAACCTGCAGAGCAGGGAGGACAGGACACCCCAAGGGCACTCTCTACCCCCGACCAACATCTGGGTAGATTCCTGAACCACAGGTGACCACTCCTTTGCTGGGGACAGTCATGTGAGCCCTGCAGGGGAAGACACTGGCGCTGTTTTATGGTTCCACGAGGCAGCTGTCGAGGTCCCCACCCCAGGATACATCTCCCCTTTGGGAACTGCACAGGACCCCTCTCTGCGTTCCTGTCAAAGAGGAAGGACTTCCTTCTGCAGATAGCTCAGTCTTTATTCTCCAGCCTCTCCATTAGAAACTCCAGTCTCAGAGCCTATGCATTACCATGAACGGGTGTTTGCCTGCCCCTCTGCCTGGCACCCACCGTCGTTTGCCCACACCCTCTGCCTGGCCTTACCAAATGGCCGAGGCCTTAGTCAGCAGGACATCCTTTGAATGGGATGCCTCCAGGAAGCTCCTGGGCAATGCAAAGACAAGCAGTTTAGCCAAGAGGGTGTCTGGGGCTGTGCAATGGGAGATGCCCACTTGCAGCTGAAGCTCCCCAACATCAAAGGCTCTTTGTGAAGGAGGCTACAGGTAACCTAGGAGCTGGTGCTAACAGGTCAAGGGAGCCAGGCACCGAACAAGAACAGAGACTCGTGCATTTCTAACGCAAGTCGGGGGGAGAGGGAGCAGGCAGCAGAGCAGTGCGACGGGTGCCACACAGGATCCTCACCACTCAAGACTCAAAGCGCTGAGAGCAGGAGTCTGTAGCCTCCCAAGCTGGCATTTCTCATGGGGCGAGTCTCTTTCAGGGCAGAACCTAGCCATGTGGGGACCAGCTTGGCCAGAAAGCATAGGGTTTGGTTCCAGGGGCTTTGCCGCTCCTTGTCACAGAGCATTGAGTTATTAGAAATAAGGCCAGGCTGCAGCAGCTCCCCACTGCCAAAGGCCTGGGCCAGCTCACTGCAGCAACCGACCAGGCCATCGCTCCAGCCTGCCACACGCCCACTGGGGCCAACCTGGCTCAGGTCAGCGGCGACTTGTTTGGAAAGGTGGAAGGAAAGGAAACAACCTGTGCCGGAAAGACCATGCATTGTGCTCACAGCATTCCCCAGTGTCAGTCCATTCTGCCTTCATGAGGGCAGAGTCCTCGCTTTGCAGCAGGTGCTGTGCGTCAGAAGGGAGTGTGCCCAGAGGAAGTCGATACTGAGTTGGTTTGTTTGAAATGATCCTTGCTGCTCAGTCCCCGATCCCGCGACTGCTCAAGAGCCCCCCTGTGCAGCAGAGAACAGGGACATCCCCAACAAGAATTCATGTGTTCCCTACAGAGCTCACACCCCTGCTCAGGGCTGTCCCTGACAGATTAACACTGCAGCATTGGGGCGCACAGATTACGGAAGCAGCCAACAGAGGCAAGAGGGTGCTGCGTTAAGAGCAGTAAGAGTCCACCTGGCTTTAAAAAACTAGCAGGTTGGGTTCTAGTTAGGGCTTGTCCCAGGGCAAAAGGGCTGGGCCAGCTTTGGCACAATGGCGCTGCACCAAGAGTTCTTCAGTTAGCTTATGTTAAAAGGGCAGGAAATGGTCTTGCACTGGAGCTGCACCCATATGCTGTTACCCACAGAATATGCTGAGTGACTGGGTAATGGGCCAATTCCAGTCCTGGAGTAAAGGGCTACAACACCCACTAATGCTGATGGGAGATACATCTGCTTACAGCAGTCACCTTTGGCCCCGTGTCTGTGGCAAGCTTAGCCCTGAATTCCAGGACTCCTGTACCTGTAAAATCTCTGCCTTTCTGTTGCAGTAATGTAGGTTTGGGTGTTGAATTCACTCCCTTGTGCTTGACCCCAATAAAAAGTGATCTAACCTGTAACTCTGTGTGTCGGCCTCCTGCCTGCACCACAAGCTTAGCGAACAGGCTCGGGAACCTGGGGATCTCCCCTCTCTCAGGGAGAGGTTAGTACAAGGCCATTTTAACTTGGGCTTCAGCCAGTTGGATGACAGACCCAGGTGGAGAGGATGCTGCCTTCCTCTCACCCTCCAGCATGCAAGTTTTTCTTGGCAAAAGGGCTCCCCACTTCTACAGCAGGTACAGGAGCTTTTGTTCTTCCTTTCTTCAGAACGGGTTTTTTTTAAATCTGCTCCATTTTCTCCTCCACAATCCCACAGGTGCAGCTAGCACAAGATCATTCTCAACCCCACCCCACAAGTTCAGCCCAACAGCTGACTTTCCCTTCAGCCAGGTATTGCCAAGGGCTCCCCACAAGGGTCCTGAGCTGCCCCAGTGACATTAAAACACACTGAATAAAATCTGAAAATATGGTTCTTTACAAAGAGGGCCCAGCCCCTCTGGTTTTCCAGAGTAAGGGATGCCTCAGGAAAGAGAGTTGACAGACAGACACATACAGGAAGAGACTACATCTCAGAGGCTTTCAAACTGATTAGGATTCCTTCATTTGTTTAAAAAATCCAAAAACACAAAAAACTTCCTTCATTGAGAAACTTAACGGATCCGAAAAGGAGCCACGGTGCAAGAGGCACCAGAGGGGCCCCCCACAGTGGGCAGAGTTTGACACAGTACATTAGAAAATAGATTAGTAAAAACAAAAATACATTTTTTGCAACAACTTTGAGATTTGGTCGGTAGCATGTTGGGGGCAGGTGGAAGAGTTTGGCTGTAGACTCCAACACAGTCCCCAGCAGGCAGCGGGCGCTAGCATGGGCAGGTAGTGGAGCACCACTGGAGTGGCAGAGAGCTGAGCCTATGCAGCGGGGACAAGTCCCACCCACAGGACTAAGTCTTTCAGGGGGAGGGGTGTGGAGAGCCCAGAACCTGGCACAGGGTCGGTGATGTCAGAGGGGCCAGCCAGACTCAAGGCTCCTCCTCTGTGCTCTCCCAGCAGGGGAAGATGGGACAGTGCTCCAGGGGACAACACAATCCAGCTGGAGCTAAAGGAGGAAGCAATTTTGAACTGTGCTCAGTTGTAGAGATGGGGGGAAGAGTGGGAATGCCTTTGCGCCTTCTACCCTAGCCATCCCACTTGCATCAAGCCAGCGTAGAGCAGGAGCTTTAAGGCTGAATGGGTCAAGAGGCTGGGCCACACAGCCAAGGGAGTAACAGGAAGGACCCTGCCTCCAGATCTCAACAGTGCTGCCCTCGAGCCACAGAGGTAGGGCAGCTCCAACCTCCCCCGCTACTCTGCAGAGCACTGCCCTTCAGGACTCTCAGCACACATCTGCTGTAAGGGGAGTGCTGGGACACAGGGCATAGTGCAGGTCTCACATGCTAGGATCACCTCCAGTGCCAGATGAGACAGACAGTTCTGAGAACTAGTTACTAACAGGCCAGTAAATGTGGGACAAGATGGGGGGGGGGGTGCATTCCTGCCTTAAGCTTGTGGAGGAGAAGCAGGTCAGACACCTCAGTAACCCCAATTCCTCCGTCCCTCCACACCGGGGTCTCACCCTAGGACACACCACAAGAGGAGGGGAATAAGAGTGTCCTCTTGAACAGAATCAAGTATTCCCCCTAGGCAGAGACTGGGAATTCCAACAGACAGGCAGGCAGGGGACACCCCTCCCCAGGGGGCGCAAGGGGTTGCCACAGAAGGGCTCCTTCTTTTAGCCCCACTCAACATCTCTTGGTGGGAGACATGGAAGGAAGATGGCACAAAGGAGATGGCTGAGCTGCCTCAAAGCAGCCCTTGAGTTGAGACTGGGAGCCCCCAGAAGCCTGGCTCATGCAGACAGGAGAAGCAAGGAGTCAGGCTCCAAAGAGCTCCTTCTCCCAAGGCAACAGCCCCTGTGAATGGGCCACCCATCCCTTGCCCCAGCTAGCGGAACTTCTTGCAGCCAGAGCTGCTCCAGGTGGAAAAGCACATGGGGGCCCTGGAATACTGCAGCAAGGCCTAGGCACCCCTGACAAAGGGAGTTCAGAGCCAGCCGGGGGAGAGAGAGGGAAAGAGCTTTTTATCATTTACTTCAATGGGGGCACAGCCTCCCTAGGGAAGGGGTGGAAACCCCATTGCTTGGGGGAGCAAACACAGGAGTCGACAAGGCACTAGGGAACAAATCCTGCCCTGGCCCCAGGAACAGAGTGCATGACCCAAGAGGGCTCTTCCCTCACGATTCCCTGGTGCAACTGCTCTGCAGTTGATGCAGGGTCAAGAGAGTAGCGAGCTCTGCACCTGGCATTGCTCTCCCCCCACACTCCTGTAGCGAAAGGTGCACTCCCTAAAGGGCAAAGGAGGCTGCCCACTCCATGACTGTTCAAGGACCTCTAATGCCTGCTAGTCACTAATGGGGAAGTTTGGGAAGGAAGCTACAGAAAACCATCCCCAGTGGAATGCCTGCCCAGGTGTTTCTGGCCCTCCTGGCACCCAAGACAGTATTTCCTGGCCACCCCACCACCGTAAATAATAAAATAATGCCACAGACGGAGGGAGAAGGGGGAGGGAGAGAGACAAACACTGCCACGGTCACAGTCACCTTCCCATCATGATTCCTCATTCCTGCCACTCCACTGCAGGGCAGCTGCTGATGTCAGACACGACTGCTGGGGCAGAAAGAGAGGGCCACGGCCAGGCTAGCATTTAGCACTAAGGACCAAATGCAGAGCGAGAAGTCCTACCTCAGCCTATTCCGAGACCAGCTGCAAGGGTAAAGGTCTCTACCAATGACTGACATGCTCTGCTCGCTCTTAGAATCCACTGGCAATGACCTGGGCCAGGCGCACTCCTGTCCACAATCGAAGTGAATAAAGACTAAAGCAAAATGGCCATGAAAAATCACCTGCCAGCCAGCCCATCTGCTCCCCTCAGTGAGGAGTGGTCTGCTCGCCGGCCAGCCAGCCGGCCTTCTCCGCCTGGTAATCACTTCTGGCATTGATTGGACAGAACAAACAACGTTCTCCTTTTGAGCAGAGGTTAGTGCTCGGTTGGCCCATCCTCCCAGGACTGTGCTGGGAGTTCCACAGCAGAAGGCTGAGCCTCCTCTGGCATCCCAGTGGGGCTCAGCGGCAACATGGGGACCTGGAAAGAGGAGAGAGAGTAATGGGATGGAGCAGACACTCCCAAACCCACAGTGTGTTTTTTCCCTCCAAATCCATAGGTGACAGGCCCACACACTGAAGTCAAGCAGGGATGGGAACAAAGGACAGGAAGGGCCTCCTGCATCACTCAGTTCAGACCCAGCTCTTGCAGGCCATACTGTCATGTAATCCTGTTTGACTGATCAAGCTCTGTCGTAAAACTAGCTGGGCTGTTCTCCCCACTGCTCCAACTAATAGGCTGTTCCAGAGCCACCTTCCTCTGCTCATTAAATTCAGTTTGTTCACAGACAGTTTGTCCCTAGTTGCTCCTGCCCCAACATTGTCCTGTAGCTTCAACACCCTTTCTCTCTCCCTGCTGCTTCCCCCATGGTCAGCAATGGCTTCAGGCTCCTGCTTGCCTTTCTTCACCTGCAGGCCAAGGTTAGAGGGGCCAGGTAAAGAGTGGAAAAGGGAACTAACTCTCTAATTGCCCCTGCCTGCCTCCTCATTCCAACAAGCCCAGCAGCCCCCTTGGCCACTGTTCTCTCTCGTGAGGTTACACTCCCAGTTATGGTTTGGCACCACCGAGTGCTGCTGCAGGGCAAGTGGAGGAGCCAGGTTAGAGAGGAGGAAAGGGGCCTAGGGAATCAGGAGTGAGTGGACTACTCAGGCTTCCAACAGATACAGCTGCCCTGCAGAAGCAGGTGCTGCCATAACACCCTCACCCAGAGATGGAAACGTGGCGAGGAAAAAAGGCTGCAGAGTGAGTGATAAATCAAGCCATGCCCAGGCTTCTGGGCCCCCTGCTCACTACACCATGGCTTCCTCCTACTGCAGTGAGTGCCCAGTGCCAACACTGGCAGGGTGTGATTCCCAGTTATTCCCCCAGCTGACCACACCTGCCTTCAAGGTGCCACAAGAGAGTGCAAAGGAACGCAGCTGCTTGGAAGCTTCTTTTTAGCCACCCTGCTTTCCCCCCTCCATCACAGACACCCCTGCTGCCAGCATCATCTCTGCAGAAAGACTCCTTCCAGGAGGTCCCTCAGCTCAGGACCTAGCTTTACTCTAAGAACAGTTGCCTCACTCCCCCTGTTGAAGGTTGTTCTCAGCCCCTTTCTGTCCTCCTGGCTAGAGCTGGAGCTTATGGATACCATCAGCAGCAGGAGAGGAGTGCAGGGCATCTGGCCACATGAAGGAAGAGGGTCACTTACTGCACTTTGACGCGTGGGGCTGCTGCTGCCTTCCCGAATGCTGCCCACTACCTGTGCACCAAGCACCTGAGCAGCACTGGGCTCCTGAGTGCTGCTCTTCTCCGGCGTGCTGGGCTCCTGAGTGCTGGGCCCCCGAGTGCTGTTCTCCCCCTGTGCACTGCTGTCCTCTTGCTGCAAGATGCCCCGTCTGTCTAGCACACTGCAAGGAACAGAGTGGGGAGGCTGAGAGCACAGCCCTGCCTCACCCGTGGCACGATCGAAGAGGAGCTGCCCCTTGGCTGAGGAAGGATGAAGTGCAGCACAAACTTGCCTCACTACAGGCACACATAGAAGGCCCCCTCTCCCTCAGGTTTTGGGTACAGACACCACCCCCGTCTCTCCTAAAGAAAGCCATGCTTGGCTGAACAATCCCCACTGTGTAATGGGCTGGCAAGGCAAGGGCTTATGCCACAGACACCTGCATCTGTGACCCAGTGCCTCCCTAGCCCCACATGCCATGCAGGCCTGCGATTGCTCCACAGCTCTTACCTGGGGGGCAGGGGCCCACACAGCACTTCACAGCAGTTCTTCACAATGTTCCCATGGCTATAGGGATTCTGCACCCGGTTCTTCCCAGTCCACGCTCCCTTAATCTGCAAGCAGAGAACATCCCAAAGGAAGGGGGTGTGAGTTCCCTGCCAGACCAGGGCTCTCGAGCATTCAGTTCCACTGACTGATGCACAGGGGCATTCCACAGATGCCCCTTGTTCATCGCGGTTACATGCCACCTGGGCTCTGGCTGCCTCTCAGAGCAGGGCTTGGACCCTGTTATTTCCATTGCTGACACATGGAGACCATCAGCACGAGCACGAACGTATGCCCCTGGGGACTGAAGAGTAGGGGCCCAGACTCCTTGTGCATCTAGTGGCCGGGCAGGGGCTGAAGAGAGGGGATTTGGGCCCTCCCCATTCGTGACCAGCAGGCCCAAGGAGGCCTCAGAATAAGCTTGAGTTGACCTAAACTGCATTTCTGGGGCCTGTGGCAGCAGTGAACCCGTGTGCTGCCCTGGATGTATGCCCTCCCTCCATCCCCAGCCTGTGCCTGGGGTTTGGCCTTGCTGCTTGTGAGGGAAATTCACCCAATGATGAACTGATTTGGGGGGGGCAGGGGAGATGGCTCTGAAGAGAAGCTGGGGAGGGGCAAGCAGACAGGCAAGCAGACAGACAGGAGAGAGTGGGGAACATCACTCACATCTTCGTTGGTCGTCTGGTTCAGAGCCACCAGGAAGGTGTGGAATCCGGTTAACCCCACCACTGACCAGAGGGTGAAGAAACAGATAAGCACCTCCAGTACCGTGAGCAGCTGGTTAAGGATTCACAACCCCACAGCACAGCATCTATCTTCCACTGACCCTATTCCATGACACTCTGTGTCGCTCACCTCTGCTCCCTCTAAACATATAGACCTGCTCCTCTCCCATCGCCCCATGGCCTATAGCCACCCCCACCCCCAATTAAAAAGGAAGCCTCCAGAAAGCCCCTTGGAAGACGCTGCACACAAGGGCTGTGGCTGCTTTTCAGACACACACCTCCCTCCCTCACCAGGGCAGAGCGGTGGGAGAGGCAGGTATGCTCCACGCGGTGGGGAAAGATATGTTCCAGGGGTCTCTTTCAATGTGTTCAGGAAGCCAATCTTCATGGATTCTGGACAACACAAATGAGAGAAGTTAATGTACAGTACTGCCCAGAAAGACAGGCCTCATGCCTCTTCCAATCTATTGATTTCTGTGCTGATCTTGACCCAACTCCCCACCCTGACAACACAGCTCCCCACTCTGATCCTCCCGCTGGCAGGACTCACTGAGCGCCACATAGACGATGTTGAAGGTGAAGATGTAGATGGTGAGGAGCGAGAGCGAGAGGATGAAGAGGTAGAAGTAGCGGTAGTTCCTCTTCCCCACGCAGTTCCCAACCCAGGGGCAGTGATGGTCAAAGCGCTCTGGGGGAGCAAGAGAAGAATGTCAGTGTACTTGCAATGTGGGGCGAGGCAGGGGTACCCAAGCCCTGCCGACACATCCCATCAGCACAGCTGGGGAAGCCATAGCCCAAGCCCAAGGGGTTTCCATTTCCTGTGCCTTCATCAGCAGAAAGCGCTCTCAGGTTGTACCAAGCTAAGTCTCCAGGGGGAAGGATCCTGAGGGAAGAACACTTCATAACCCACTCCTCTGCGCAGAAAACACTTCCCCATACTGCAGCCCTGGAAGAGGACGGCCTCTAGTGTGGGGATACCCAGCCTTTTCCAGACCAACCCCCCATGCCACAACTGAAGAGTTTCAGGACCCCCTCTATCTACCACAAAGACAGAGAGCATGGTCGATACACGGGACTGAGCGTGGCCCCAGGTAGAGACCCTATCCTCCAACGAAACCAGGTAAATGAGCTAGCAAAGCTCCTCCACTGAGCAGGGTGCTCCTGAAGCAGAGAGGTCACCACTAGTTGAGTATTCAGCTCTATGGGAAGTCTACTGAGCACTGCTGTTCCTGCTCCCAGAGTGCACTGCTGTTTGTTTCCAGTATTAGATATAACACACGCAGCCCCATTAACCTAGTGTCTATTTCAGTTACAAAAATCAGCAACTGCTCCCCTTCATCCTCTTAGCTTCCCACAGTGTGCAGATCACAACTGTTGCAGATAAAAGGTGGAGGATATATTTATTAATCACACACACACTCACTCTTAACTTTAAAAGAACATTATTAAGGTTGCAAAGTCAAACACTCACAAGTTAGGAAATGCCAGAATTAAGCTTGTCCGTGCAACCTTAATTTGCCTCGTGCATGCCTATGTATTATGACAGTATTTAATTCCATGATCATACAATTTTTTCCCAAGAGAACAGCTGCTTCATTTTAAAGAGTCATTATTAAGGGCACAAGAGCAAACCATCTCAATGCATAGGAAAGATGGGCAGTATGTGGGGATGACCTTGGCTTAACCAGGAGATCTTCAACAACCTGAAACCCAATAAAGAGGGATACGAAAAGTGGAAACTAAGTCAAATTATTAAGGATGAATATAAATAAAAGTATCAGAGGGGTAGACATGTTTGTCGCTTTTTACAGATCCAGACTAAGAGTTCTGTGGCATCTTACAGACTAATAGAAGTACTGAAGCATAAGCAGCGTCTGAAGAAGTGGGTATTCACCCATGAAAGCTTATGCTCCGATACTTCTGTTAGTCTACAAGGTGCCACAGGAGTCTTTGTCGATTAAAAAAAAAAAAAAAAAAAAAAAAAAAGCATGTTGGGGCAAAATTAGAAAGGCCAAGATAAAACCAGGTAGGGACACAAAACATAACAAAAAACATTTTACAAATATGTGAGAACCAAGAGGAAGACCGAAGACAAGTTAGGCCCATTACTCAATGAGGAAAGAAAGACAGTAATGGTTTAAGCATTAAAGGCCTTTTTTGTTTCAATTTTCACCAAAAAAGTTAGCAGTGACTGATGACTAACACAGTGAACATCAGTGTAAATGGGGTGAGATCTGAGGCAGATCGAACCTACCTTGATTTCAGTAAGGCATTTGATATAGTTCCACACGGGAAATAATTAGTTAAACTGGAGAAGATGGGGATTAATATGAGAACTGAAACATGGACAAGGAATTGGTTAGTGGGGAGAATGCAACAGGTTATACTGAAAGGTGAACTGTCAGGGCAGAGGGAGGTTACTACTGGCGTTCCTCAGGGATTGATCTTCAGCCCGATCGTATTTAACATTTTTATTAACGGCCTTCACACAAAAAGTGGGAGCATGCTAATAAAATTTGCAGATGACACAAAGTTGGGAGGCATTGCTAATAGAGAGGAGGACCAGAATATCACACAAGAAGATTTGGACAACCTTGAAAACTGGAGTAATAGAAATGAGATGGAATTTAATAGTAAAAGGTCATGCACTTAGGGATTAAGAACAAGAATTTGTGTTACAAACTGGGGACTTATCAGTTGGAAGTAACAGAGGAGGAGGACGAAAAAGACATGGTATATTGGTTGATCACAGAATAACTATGAGTTGCCAGTGCGATGTAGCCATTAAAAAGGCTAATGCAGTCCTAGGATGCATCAGGCGAGGTACTTCCATTAGAGGACAGGGATGTGTTAGTACTGTTATACAAGGCATTGGTGAGACCTCATCTGGAATGCTGTTTGCAATTCTGGTCTCCCATGATTAAGATGAATTCAGACTGGAACAAGTTCAGAAAAGGGCTACCAAGATGATCCGAGGAATGGAGAACCTACCTTATGAGAGGAGACTCAAAGAGCTTGGCTTGTTTAGCCTAACCAAAAGAAGGCTGAGGGGAGATACGATTGCTTTCTACAAATACATCAGAGGAATATATACCATGGAAGGAGAGGCATTAAGTGCCGATGTGGACACAAGAACAAATGGATATAAACTGGCCATCAACAAGTTTAGGTTTGAAATTAAATGAAGGTTTCTAACCATCAGAGGAGTGAAGTTCTGCAACAGCCTTCCAAGGGGAAGCAAAAAAACCCAAAACAACTAACTGACTTCAGGACTGGGCATGATAAGTTTATGGAGGGGATGGTAGGACTAAACTACTTACAATGGCATATAGCCCATCTGCGACTGCCAGTAGCAAATATCTCCAACGGCTGGTGATGGACACTAGATGAGGTGGGCTGAGTTACTGCAGAGAATTCTTTCCCAGGTGTCTGGCTGGTGAGTCTTGCCCACATGCTCAGGGTCTAACTGATCTCCACATTTGAGGTTGGGAAGGAATTCCCCTGGATCAGATTGGCAGAGATCCTGGGAGCTTTTCATCTTCCTTTGCAGCATGACTCAGGGGTCACTTGCAGCTTTAAACTAATGTAAATGGTGGATTCTCTGTAACTTGAAGTCATTAAATAAAGGTTTGAGGACTTCAGTAAATCAGCCAGAGGTTCTGGGTCTATTACAGGAGTGGGTGGGTGAGGTTCTGTGGCCTGCGATGTGCACAAGGTCAGACTAGATGAAAATGATGGTCCCTTTCAGCCTTCAAGTCTTGAAATGCGGTGCCCAGAACTGGACACAATACTCCAGCTGAGGCCTAACCAGCACAGAGTAGAGCGGAAGAATGACTTCTCGTGTCTTGTTTACAACACACCCGTTAATGCATCCCAGAATCACGTTTGCAACAGTATCACACTGTTGACTCATATTTAGCTTGTGGTCCACTATGACCCCTAGATCTCTTTCTGCCTACTTCCTAGACAGCTCTCTTCCTTCTGTATGTTATGTGGTGAACTTGATTTGTTTCCTCTCCATGGGCCTTTGCCTTTGTCTTTTATTGAACTTATCTGGTTTACCCTTCGACATTTCTTTCATTTGTCCGAATTTTGATTTTGACCCTGATCTCCAGCAGTTTGCAACTCCCAAGTTGGTATCTGCGCGAATCTTATAAGTCGTTGCAAATCGTTATAGTCTGTGATGAGTTATTGACCAGAGCGGTCCAATCAGACCGCGGAACCCATTTCTATCACCAGCCGGATTGAGCATAATACTACTCTCTGGAGTACGTTATCAAGCCCTGAGTTATGACCACTTCATATACTGTCGCCCATTATTGTATTTGCCTGTTATCGTAAGGATTCGATGTGTGGACGATCGACATGCCTTACTAGTCTGGCCATTCCACCGATCTCCTTATCCAGAGGCGTATCTCTCAAAGAGCTATCAGTATGGATTTGAAAACGATTGTTTCTTTCAATCCATGCTGGCTATTCCCTTCACTTACCTTCCAGTGTTTGCGATGCATTTCTTTATTATTGCTCCATTATTTCTGGCCGAAGTTAAACTACCCTTGGTGTTTTCCTGGTTTTTTTATTTCCTTTTTTATAGTATGGGCACTATATTTGCCTTTTTCCAGTCTTCTGGCTCTCCCGTCTCTATGACTTTCAACAGTATACTAGAGGTCTCATGTACCTCCTCTATAAACTCTTGCGTGTTTCTAGGTGCATTTCATCAGGCCCTGGTGACTTGCAGGCATCTAACTTTTCTAAGTGATTTTTAACTTGCTCTTTTTTTATTTTATCTTCTAAACCTACCCCCTTCACATAGTTATCTATGAGACTTTATGCATAGCCTTTGTAAATAAACAAGATTTTCCCTCCTAGTGGGAAACACCTCATGGACCCAAGTTTGACTAGCCACTCTGGTCAAAAGGGGATAACAATACAAAGTGTAGTGCTAAATACTTGCAAAAGATCAGGCCCTGGAGGTCTCAAAATTGGGTACCCAAAATTAGTGGACACCTTTGACCTTAATCTTTCTGTGCCTCAGCCCCATCTGTAATATGAGGATAATCCCACCCCTTCACCTCATGGGGAGTGGGGAAGTCTATTCAGTGGTTGTGAAACACTCCGATATTGTAGTGATGAGTGCTACAGAAAATCCCCCACAAAAATTAGTAATTCTGTCTCCAAAGCAGAGTTTGAATAGCATGCAGTAAAAAAAGACAAGGGACATTCCCTGAGCAATGAGAAAAACTACTGAATAGCTGCCCATTAAGCGAGCACCATCCATCCTGTGCACTGAATGAGGCAGGGATCCTGCACCCAAAATAGTATTAAAAACTACCACAATGCATACACACAGCTGACCTTAACTGTGGGATTTCCTATCTTTCAACTGTTTGAATTTGCAACCTTAATGTTCTTTTAACAGAAGTTGTGTGTATAATTTCCTAGGTTTTTAAAAAAACAATCTGAAAATAAGTTCTATCATCTTGATACCTACATGGGTTTTCAGCAGGGTTGGAACCTTTAGTTCCACCCCCCAGACTTCCGCTGCTTGAGCTAATGGAGTAACTGATAGCAATAGTAGGTTGTTATCCTGTATTTGGCCCACCACTAGATGGGAAAAGAAACAAACAAGCACTTTGCCAGTGAGTTTCACAGATATTTTCTGACAGCAGCAGAACGGTGAGACTCAGGAATGTTGGGTTCTACTCTAGAGGCAGGAGGCGAGCGCACTCTAGTGGGCACGGAATCTTCTGCCCATTCTTGCCACCTTCTGCCCTGTCCCCGCAACCTGTCTCTGTCACAGTCCCGTCTCTTTCCCATCCCTGGCACCTTGTTCCAGTCCCATTCGCCACTCCTCAGGCTTCTCAGCTGAGTCCCAGTCTCCTTGCCCAGCCACCAGTCCCATTTCCCCTTCCTGCTCCTCATCTGATCTGTTCCCCCCCCACTCCTCCTCCTCCGACATACACATACAAAATAGCTCCCAGTCCTAGCCTCCGTCACTGGGCTCCACATCCAATCTCAAATTCAAAACTGATAGAAGGAAATACTTTATGCAATGCAAACTGTGGAACTCATTGCCACAAAAAGTTGTTGGCCAAGAATTTAGCAAGACTCAAAGAGGGACTGAGCAATTACATGGATAACAAGAATATCCAGAGTTAGAATAGTTAATGCTAAAAAAAAAAAAAAAAAAAATATTTGAAGGGAGATAAAGCCTCCAGCTTCAGATTTTAAACCAATCTCTGACTATCTGGGATTAGAATGAGGACTTCATAGGAGGCAGATTATCCCCCATCTGCGATTGTATGGTTTTTCTTCAAAGCAGCTGGGACTGGCTGCTGGATTGGCCACTAGTGGAGACAGATTTACAGGGCTAAATATACCCTCGATCTGATCCCATCTGGCAGTTCCTATGTCCCAGATGCTACCATGTGAGGCATGAGTGCTGGACTGAGGTCTGCCCCATTGCAAGGGCACTGTGCTCTCTTAACTCACCCACACAATTGTCGCAGATGCTGCAGTGCGAGGCACGGGGGGGCCGGAAGATCTTGCACGTATAACAGTACTTCAGCTTCACTATCTGGTTGTTGATCTGGAAGTTTTTGATACGCGGGGGTGGGCGCTGGCCCTGAGGCACAGTTCCATTGGTGGCCTCTGAAAGTAAAAGACAATCAGACACCAGAATTGTTAATCCAAGTCCACTGCACTTCAGCAATAACTGCTTGTTCCATCTCATTAACACCAAGACCAGGAGAGCCTGCAATGTCCAGAGCCATCGGCAGCAGCTCTGTTCTCAGCTCTAAGAACTTGGGGCTTGGTGAAGAGATGCCGAGGACTCTGCTGAGTGAAGGAACAGTGGCAAACCATTGCTAGGATGTACCTGCACCTGACATCACCCTCCAGAAAGAGAGAGAGAGAACGACCTAGATTTCATCTCCCTGCTCCCATTCCCAATCATGGGAGTGAGTGGGATGTTGGGGAGGGAGAGAGGAACTTCCAGGGCAAACCCAGCCCAGCAGGAGGAGAGAACAAGCATGTGAACTGATGGATAGGTACTTGGAGGGGGGGGGGGGTGTGGAGGGCTTCCAGGGCTGAGAGACATGTGCCTATTGGGTTTCTGAGAACTTCCGCCCACTCACTGCTAACGGATCCCCCTCCCAGCCTAAGGAGAGGATCTACAGGATCTCAAAAACCCAACTAAATCCGGGGGACAACTAATAAAAGAACAGGGACAGGAGTGCAGTCAGAGGGTCATAAGAAGGGAGCCTGACGGGGACACCGAGCAGGGAACCCCGGACAGTGCCCACTGCTCCTTGAAGGCGTCAAGGGAGCCAGTGGACGCCGCCCAGAGGAACTCCGCCCGGATACGTGAACAGACAGAGGATCGTAGGGCACCACAGCCACTCTCCAGGCACACTCACTCCTCTCATAGAGTCAGTAGGGAAGATATGCCCCCCAGCAAACTCCCCACACCAACCCAGGCTCTAGCGTGCACACACACTCCTTCACAAAGGCCTCAGAGAAGGTACTCTGGCATAGATTCCGTTGATACTCACCAATCTCCATTTCAATGAAGGCTGCCTCATCAGGCAGGGCTCTGGGGATCACACCGGGATCACTGAAACTTGTCCGCAGGAGCATGGCCATCGCAAATAGGAAAAGAACGACTGCAAAGACAGGGATGGCTGGAGATAGCTGAACTGCCAGGTAGCGACACCTACAGAGGGAGAGAAGCAAGGAGGTGCTGAATCAAACCAAACAATGGCCTGGGCAAAACTCTCTCTTCAAAGCCTGGGAAGGAATCAGAGCCCAGACACAGCCATGCAGGAGTTCTCCAATGGATCACTGTGAGGATCACATCAGAAGAGACTGCCCAATGTCCATGTTCCATCTCAGTCACCAGGGCATGACACTTTTGGGATTTCTACTTGCACCACTGCTCCTAAGGCTCAGAAAGGCTGGTGAGCCCCTAATGCAGGGGTCGTCAACCTTTCAGAAGTGGTGTGCCGAGTCTTCATTTATTCACTCTAATTTAAGGTTTCACGTGCCAGTAATACATTTTAATGTTTTTAGGTCTCTTTCTATAAGTTTGTAATATATAAACAAACTATTGTTGTATGTAAATAAATAAGGTTTTTCAAATGTTTAAGAAGCTTCATTTAAAATTAAAATGCAGAGCCCCCTGGACTGGTGGCCAGGACCCAGGCAGTGTATCAGAGTGCTCACAAATGTATCAGGACCCTCAGCACAGTATCAGAGTGCTTCACAAATATTAGTGAACTTACACCACCTCCACGTATTCTAGTGTCAGTGACCTGGCACCATAGCATAGGAGTCAGTACAGAACCTAGCTCTGAATCCTAGCCCAATGTCTTGACCATTCTTTTTCTTCCTGCAGTTCCCCTCTTCCCCTACACACAAATGTCATCACATGCAACTCTTTGTTAGGCAGTCTCACCTGTGTGTCTCAGAGTGCTTTGCAGACTAGGATGACCAGATGTTCTGATTTTATAGGGACAGTCCCGATATTTAGGGCTTTTTCTTATATAGAAGCCTATTGACCCCTACCACCGTCCCAATTTTTCACACTTGCTGTTTGGTCAACCTATTGCAGACGCAGGAGTAGCCCATTTGTAGCAGTTTAGCTGAACACACACATTTGGCCTAAGCAATGCTGCCTCTCCGAAAGCAAAGTGGACTATAGTTTGTTCTGATATGAGGGACCTGGACTCTGTTTGTAGTTCTGCCTGAAGGGATACTGTGGCACCTGTGTCAAGCCCCTGACCTAGCAATGTTCAGATTAATCTGATTTTTGGGGGAAGACTTTAAATAAAAGTTTCACTGCAACTTTAACTGAACTGGAAATATGGAAATTATTTGGAATATTGAACCACAATGTTCCCAACATGGTTTGACAGCAGGATTTGACACGGACGTTCAGATCTACACCACAGCTTCTTTTACCACTTGGGCTAAATCAGGGGTTCTCAAGCTGGGGGTCAGGACCCCTCAGGGGGTTGCGAGGTTATTACATGAGGGGTCGCAAGCCGTCAACCTCCACCCCAAACCTCGCTTTGCTTCTCGCATTTATAATGGTGTTTAATATATAAAAAAGTGTTTTTAATTTATAAGAGGGGGGTCGCAATCAGAGACTTGCTATGTAAAAGGGGTCACCAGTTTAAAAAGGTTGAGAGCCACTGGGCTAAATGTACTTTGCAAGTGCATTACATAACTATTTGCTAGACCGCAGTGGAAGGTTGAGATTTCAGACCCCTGCACCTGGCTTTCGAAGGAAAGCGTGGTCTGCTGGTTACAGACAGACTAGCCAAGCACAGCTTTGGCACATTCAGTCCAAAAGGCAGTGTGGCTGAGTGAGTATCTTCAGTCTGCCGCACGAGACCTGGGTCCTTGCGCCAAACCGATTTCACTGAGCATGCCTGAACAGAGGGACCATCAGGGTTTGCAGTCTTGAAAGTTTCATACCAACTAGATGGGTCAAGAGGATAAGCAGCAGTCCTTCGAACCTGACCTACACAGCCAGTGTCAATTCAAGCCCCAAGTTGGGCAAAAGGCTCGAGGACATAACACTAAAAACTCTCTGGCAAGGTTGTTTGTTTGTTTTTTGGGGCTTGTAACCAAAGTGTTTTTGTGAAAAGAATTAAACATGAATGCTTGCTGGGAAGGGAGTGACGTTTTAGGGGGCGCAGTGGGAGGGAATACGATGAGAGGCAATGGGGCAGCAATGAGGGCAATAAATAAGGACAGGTAAGTAAGGGAAGTAAAAGGTTGGGGAGGGACATGGGAATGGGACAAGGGAGAGAGTGGCAGGAGAACTGGGGCAAGGTGTACCTCAGCCCCACATTCTCTACAGTGTGTATGCCAAAATCTGGGGGGTCCTAAGTCTTCATGTATATGTCAGGACCTGGGGTGGCCCTGCCCATCTACAGGTTCTGACCCACTCCCTTGCCCACCCTTCATGTGTGCTGGTTCTGGAGGGGCTTGCCTTTCTGGACTGGAACTCTCTCCATGCCCCCATGTGAGCTGGGATATGGGAAAGCCCTACCCTACTGGGTGGGGGAGCTGAGGTCAGGCATATCTGGAGCATGCAGAAGCACAGGGTTTCTCAACCTGTGAGTTGGGATACATAATTAGGTCACCAAAATGTTTCAAAGGGTTCCCCATGGGGCTGGCTGGGCTTGCCTCCCTGTTCCAAATACTGCAACCTCTGGGGTCTCAGCACCACTCAGGTTTGGCCCTGCCACCATGACGACAGGAGTCCAGGTAGAACTGCAATCCCATGGGCCAGGTCACAACTTCATTCTCACAAATTTGGTCCAGTTAGTGGGGACAGGCGGAGGAACCTAACAATGCAGCAGCCCGGGAGGTTGCAACGCCCAGAGCGCAGAGACAAGTCCAGCCAGGAGCTGCCAATGTGGGGTGACTGCCAGGCAGGACCCAAGCAAAACCACTCCAGGACCTTCACCCCCAGACTATTTACTGGGTCAAGACAAGCCGTAAACATTTAAAAATGAGTCCTGACCGTAAAAGTTTGAGAATCACTGCTGGGGTGAGGAGCTGAGAATGGAGCAGTTCACACATCTCAGAGCTATTGTTTCAGGCTATAGGGAGTGTTCTCATTCAGCTGAGACCACCACATTTAGGTGAATGGGCCATTTCACACCTGTTAGCCTCCCATACTTTCAGGATTATCCTGGGCTGGGGCTTTGACTATAGCAAAGCAGTTGCTGATAAATTTCATAAATATTATAGCAGAACAGCCTCTCTGCTTTAGTTAAGACTGTGCAATTTTTCTGTTTAAAGGACAATTTTTCTAAGGGTTCTAAAATCTGCATGACTACCTGGCTAGTCTTGAAATTTGCTGTGCTTTGTGGTGGTGCAGGGTAGGCTTAGTGATCCAAATTGGAGGTCATTTGAGCAAGAGGTTCCTATGATACAGCTTCCCCTCCCAAACCTGCATCCCCCAAAACTAGCTTTTCTTGAAGTTCACAGATTCCACCAACCTTTCTGAGCACAGTTAGCTTCTTAAATGCTAATGGCTTAATGGGCTGGGAAGGAGAGGCTGAACTGGACAAGAGACACACAGTCTTCTTTCACATGCTTAAAAGTTACTGTAACCACCAGTATGAAACTGTCAAGTTCTTGGGACACACATGCCATCCCTGAGATTTCCCACAGACTCAGTTATCAATTACACACTCCAAAAGCACGACCACTGTCCCCACCCCACTACAACCAGGGCTTGATATCTACAGTTAAAAGCTAGGCCGAGATAGTTATATTGTGCAGGGGTGAGACACACCACACCCCTCGCCGTGACACACAAAGTCTATGCCAGATGCTAGGGCCGCACAGCTGCTTTCCATCAACCTAGATAACTTAATTCAACACTGTTGGAAAAACCCCTTCCAGCAGTATAGGTTGCATCTATGCTAGAGGTGGGCAAGCTACGGCCCACGGGCCACATCCAGCCCGCGGGACCATCCTGCCAGGGCCCTGAGCTCCCGGCCGGGGAGCCTAGCCCCCGGGCCCTCCCCTGCTGTCCCTTCTCCCCCGCCATAACACCAGCGCTCTGGCCCACCACTCCAGTTGGACAGCATGGGTGGCATAGCTGGCTCCAACTGGCTGCAAGTTCTTGCTGCTCTAAGCAGCATGGTAAGGGGGCAGGGATGTTGGATAAGGGGCAGGGGGTCCTGGAGGCAGTCAGAGGACAGGCAGCCTGCCTGCCGTGCTTGGGGTGGCACAAAAACTAGAGCCACCCCTGCTCCTAAAACTGGGCTCTATTCCCAGCTTTGACAGTGACTGTCAGGAAGCAGAGCCTGCAGCAGAGCCAGTCACCAGGCAACTCAAAGAGGATAACTGGCCTGTAGTAGGCTGACTGATTGGTGGAAAGAGTCAGCAGACCAGATCTTAAACCCAGCAGTAACAGCAGTTTGGCGGGTGCTCAAAGCATTCCTCCACAACTGCAAAAGCTCCTGTGCCAGCTTGTTCCCAGTCCAGCTCCTGCCTAGTTCCAGCCTTGTTCCTGCCCCACACCAGGTAACCTGGCTCTGACATCTGGCATCCACCAGTGACCAGGCACAGTATACTTTGACTCCCCGTCTTGCTGACAATCCTGTTTGCCAAAAGCCGAGCTGGGACCAGCAATCCTTTGCAGCTTACACAATCCTCCAGAGACACAAAGACAATCCAAAGGTGCCCCCAGAATTTATTTATTTAATGTTGTTAAATATCAACATTATGTTGACAGGTTTGACCAAAAAAAAAAAAAAAAAAAAGGCTGACACCCTACCACCCCATTGCAGCTACATCTACCCCATTGACCTCTAGCCAGAAGCAGAGGTTTCCTGGGGCACATTCACTCCCTCTCCAAACTCAAACTTACTGTCACTCATGGAGCTATCTGTATGAAAACCTGCAAAAGGGATTCATTTACCCTTCCACAACTCCAGCAGGGGCCTCAAACTTCTTTGTGGTGAAGATGCCTCCCTCCAGTTTTGTGTGGTTTACAGAGCTCTGAACAAGATTACAATCCCAAAACCAATACTCCTGACTGCTTAATTAATGAACTGTTCTAAAGACTCTGTTCTTCACAAAGATGAACCTCCATGCAGGGCCAGCTTTACTAACTGCAGGGCCCGATTCGAATACCGGCGGCAGTCCGGGGCTTCGGCGGTGGGAGGTCCGCTCCAGGTCTTCTGCGGCACCAAAGACCCCCAGAGTGGAGCCCCATCGCCAAAATGCCACTGAAGAGCCCTGGAGTGGACCCCCCCGCCGCCGAAATGCCACTGAAGCCCCAGACCGCCACCAGGTAAGTAACAAAAAATTGTTTATAGGTGTCTAAGGCATGGGGCCCAATTCAAGGGAATCGGGCGAATTGGCCTAAAGCCGGCCCTGCCTCTGTGGAGCTTATAACCTGGTGAAGGAGAAGATGATGAATGAACCAGGTATGAGCACCTGGAATATTTAGTTATGCCATTTGTGTTGTGCAATGCCCTAGCGACCTTCAAGCATTTCCTAAATGACATCTTTTGGGACATGCTGGACCAATTTGTCATCATTTAACTGGATGACATCCTCATTTTCTCTGAATCTCCACAAACATCATGTTTGCACAGCCTTAGAGAGACTTTGCCAAAACCATACCTATGTGAAGCTTAAGAAATACAAGTCTGATAAGGACACAGTGGAATTCATGGGCTAGCTCATCATGCCTGAGGGACTCTGTCATAAACAGATAGCTAAGGGTTAATGTTTCTTTTACCTGTAAAGGGTTAACAAAGGGAACCAAACACCTGACCAGAGGACCAATCAGGAAACAAGATTTTTCAAATCTCAAGGGAGGGAAGTTTTTGGATGTGGGTCCTTTGTTTTCTGTCTGTTGCTCTCTCGGCTCTGAGAGTGATCTCTCTATCTCCAGGCTTTCTAATCTTCTGTTTCCAAGTTGTGAGTACAAAGGTAGAAAGACAATAGGCTTATATTATTTTTTTTGTATTTACATGTGTGTAGTTTGCTGGAATGTTTTAAATTGTATTTCTTTTTGGATAAGGCTGTTTGTTCATTTTTTTTCGTTCAAGCCAATAACCCTGTATATTGTCACCTTGATACAGAGACCATTTTTATGTCTTTTTCTTTCTTTTTATATAAAGCTTTCTTTTTAAGACCTGTTGGATTTTTTCCTAGTTGGGCTCAAGGGGATTGGGTCTGCAGCTCACCAGGGAATTGGTGAGAGGAAGAAGACAGGGGGGAAGAGAAAATCTCTTTGTATTAGAGTTACAAAGCTTGCATTTGCAGGGACTCTGAGTGAGGGTGAAAGAAACCTGATCTCGCTGGTTTGCATTTCAAGGAATTGAAATAGGGTGATCGTCCCGGGCCATCCAGGGAGGGGAAGCCTGGGAGGAAGTAAAGAGAAGACAAGGGGAGGGGGGTTATTTCCCTTTGTGGTGAGACTCAGGGCATCTGAGTCTTGGGGTCCCACAGGGAAGGTTTTGGGGAGACCAGAGTGAGCCAAACACTGGAATTTTTGGCTGGTGGCAGCGCTATCAGATCTAAGCTGGTAAATAAGCTTAGAGGAATTTATGCTAGTACCTCATATTTGAACTCTGACTGGTTCAGACTGAGGAATTATACGATGACAGACTCACCATGGACTCACATAAGGTGGCTGCAATATCTGACTGGGCCTCATCCAAGGATGTACATGGAGTGCAGCAATTCCTGGGATTTGCCAGTTTCTACAGGCGAGTCTCTAGCCTGGTTGCACCCATAATGACACCCCTGCAAAAGGGGAACCAGTTCACCAGGTCCACAGTATCTCAGTCAGCCTTTGACTGGCTGAAGAGGACATTCACCTCAGCATCCATCCTGATTCTCCCAGATCCCATTAAACCATTTAGAATCAAAGCAGAAGCCTCGAATTTTGCCATTGGTACAGTTTTATCTATCATGCGGGCCCCCACAACCAATTCCACCCCTGAGCCTTTTATTCTTGGAAGCTAACCCCAGGAGGAAAAAAAATATGATATTTGGGACCAGGAGCTACTGGTTATCAAGGTGGCTTTCAAGGAGTGGAATTACCTACTAGAGGGAGCTCAATTCCCAGCCCAAACTCCTGACAGCTTACAAGAACCTGGAATAACTACAGACTAAACACCTTAACCAACATCAGACTTGCAAGCTTTGACTTTGCGGTTGCCTTTCGCCCAGGGACAACAAACAGGAAGGAAGATGCTCTAGCCTGCAAAGACAAATATCTCAAACCCAGTGAAGAGCTCTCTTCCACTATGCTCATGGTGTCCAACTTTGTCAGTGGAATGATCGACAGTCTGCCATCCTCCTTCCATTCCCTGATGACTCATTTGCAACCCAGATCTGCCAGATCCTGAATTATGCAGGTACCAGGCCTAATGCTAAGTTCCAACAACAGAACTCTGTCGCAACGGTTGTATTTATGTTCTGGAGGGACAACCTAGGCTTCAAGTAGGAAAGTTGTGCTATGTTTTGCCACTTGTGGGCCATTTTGGCCAATTCCAGACCTGGAATCTGATCTCAAGTTGCTTCCAGTGGCCAGGCCAATGGTCTTACATCAAGGATTATATAAAAGGTCCTGCAACCTCTGTGCCTGTACCAAGACTGCACCCTCAAAACCCATAGGTCTCCTCCAGCCTCTGCCGAGGACTCCATAGCCTGTGTACTATATCAGTGGACTTCCAGACTTCACTATAGAACTGGCACACTCTCAGGGACACACAGTAATCTGGTTGCCACACACCTCCTACCAAAGATGGCACACTTCATTCCATACCATTACTGTTCCTACCACATAGGAGATGGCTAGGCTTGCCCTGGACAATGGCTTCTGCAACCACAAGTTACTAGCAGATATTGTATAGGACTGGGAACCACAGTTCATTTCCTGATTCTGGTGGCATTGACTCATTGGCATTGAATCCCTTGCCTCATCCAGCTATCACCCACAGACTCATGGGCAAACAGAGAGAGTCAAACCTTGGCACAGTATCCTTGCTGCTTTCTGAGTTACCACCAGGACAACTGGTTGCCCCTACCGTACCACATCAAATTTGAATGTTAATGAAATCCACACCTCAGTCCAACATAGCCCATTCTTTGAAAACTATAGCTTTCACCCCCACTTCCACTAAGACTTACTGGTAAGTTCCCCAGTTCAGCTGCTGTGAACTAGCCTCCATCCTATAAAAAGTGACTCTACTGGGAGATCAAGGAATACTTTCAGTATACCAAGGAAGCCTATAAACACCAGGTGGACCAAAATTGCTAGAGTGGCCCCAATCTGGCCATAGGGGACAAGGTATGGCTCTCTGCCCATCTGCCAAACTAGACTACCAATACCTGGGCCCTTTAATATTTTAAAGAATGGGTAAACCCAAAGGCCTTCAGGTTACAGCTGCCAAAGTCCTTGAAAATCCACCCATCTTTCACATCTCATCTTTTAAAGCTGTAAAACGGGATCCCATACCTAAATTGATCAACTCACCACACACAGGTCTGCAGACAGCAGGAGTACTTGGTCCACCAAATCCTTGATTCTTGGCGAGTTAGGGGAAGCCTCCAGTAACTGGTAGACTGAGGAGACTATAGTCCAGGGAAGCAGTCTTGGGAACTGGGAGAGAATATCCATGCCCTGGACATATTCGAGAATTCCACTGGCAGTACCCCAAGAAACCGGGCCATGAGGCTCCTAGCAGGCGCCCTTCGGTGGTGGGAGTACTGTCAGGAAACAGCTCCTGCAGCAGAGCCAGTCTCCGGGCTACCTAATGGGTGCAGCTAGCCTATAGTAGGCTGCCTGACTGTCTCCACCGCCTGATTGGGTGGAAGTCAGCAAATCGGCTCTCCACTTCGGAAGCAGTTTGGCAGCTGCTCAAAGCACTCACCCATGGTTGTGACAGTTCCTGTGCCTGCTTGTTCCCAGCCTTGCTCCCACCTTGTTCCAGCCCTCTTCCTGCACCCAACACAGCCCTGATCGCAACCTTGCCTCACTCCAGGTTACCGGCTCTAACCCTGGGCTCAGATTCCTGACTTGTAACTTCACTTCTGACCCTTGGCTCTCACCCCAGCTGTGATCCTGGGCTCCGATTCCTGGCTACCAACTCCTGATCCAACCCCTAGGCAGAACCACCCATGTCCCAGTCTCAGACACTGGCCTGCTGGATGACTTTGGCCAAGTGACTTCATCTCTCTGTGCCTCAGTTCACACATTTCTACAATGAAAATAATGTTGTTTCCTTCCTTAAGGCTACTAGCCCTAAGTAAGATCTAGGTATTATCATCACCTGGCCACAAAAACATCTGGGCTGCACTCCTACATGATAACTACAACTGCCTTCATGACCACTACCTCCTACCAATCCTTCTCTTTGTTAAAAAAATTAGAAAATTAAATAACAAAAGAGTTTGTTAATGCAGAGTGAAAGTTGCCCAGTGATAGCTCATGCCCTTCCAGAATGTCTAGGTCAGTAAAACTCAAACTTATGAAAATCAGGAAGTACAGAGTCAAGGTGCACACCCACACAACTTTAACTCTACCATCTTTGAGCAATGTCCCAATAAGCCCAGAACACACACACTCTCAGTCTACCTTTGTCCTGTACTAAACAGGAGCTCCCTATACTCATACTCTTAGCAGACACGGGGGTCTTTTCGTGGATTAGCCTAAATTATACAACTCCTTCAAATCCTTTACCCTTATGTACATACCATCACACACAGAATTTTCACTTACCATAAATTAAACCCACAGGCCACATGTTCCAACTAACTGCTGATACCCCCATGGCAAGAAGGCCTGTGCCCTGCTACTGACACAGTGCTGATATGAGACATCCTGGATTTCTCATGGTACAGATGCACCTCTTGCCTTCTGTCACACACAGGGGGTCAAGGAGAAGGGCTCAAATATACCGATATAGGGCCACAGACATTCAGATCACCTCATATCACAATCACAGCTCTTCCAAGCTGCTCCAACTAATTTCTCTACCATTCAATACAGCTAGACTGTGAATGCCTCTGGAGTTCATGCAGCTAGTGGCTATCACCAATTCCAGGAGGGTGGAGTTAAGATTGCATGGACCTTTACCTTAACTCTGCATTTCCTCGTTTTCACAAAGCTTTTCTCAAGTTTGAATAACTAGTCACTAAACTGAACTAGTTGAATAAACTGAAATGAAGAAAGTGTTCTCTGCACCTGCAGAAGAAACTACTCCTGTCAAAAGCTGGTGTAGCACTTCAGCAAACCCCAGTTTTCAGGTGCCAGCCAGTAACTTCTACTAATTCAGTGCTTTGACTTTCTTTAAAACTTCAGCTGTAAACATGTACTGCTTGATTTATTAAAACTTTATGTAAGTGATTTTAATAGATTATAGTAAGTTTGACTTAACATAGTATATACCTTTTTTAAATGTATGTAAATTTAAAAAATAGGGTTTAAATAAAAACATTTTTTTAAACAATGGTATCTACCCTCTCTCTATAAACATCCAGTCCCTCTCTGAATCTTACTAAGCTCTTGGCCTCAATGAACTCCTCTAGCAGTGAGCGTTCAGTCTAATCACACAACGTGGGACAAAGTCTTTCCTTTTATCAGTTTTAAGTTTGCTAACTTTCAGTTATTTAACATCCCTTTGTTCTTGTGCTACGAGAAGGGAAAGCAAAAGTTCCCAATATGACTTCTCTAGACCAGTGGTTCTCAAACTTATTTGATCAGGCCAGCCCTTGTTCTTTGTGTGTTTATTTGTTTACGCTCCCTTGCCAAAACAAGTAAATATACTGCTGCCCGGGTAGAATAGAGAGCAGGTAGGTGCCCAGCTCTGAAGGCAGTGCTGTGCCAGCAGCAGTGCAGACGTAAGGGTGGAGTGGCAATGTTAAACATTAAATGTAAAAAGCCCCATTGCCACCCTTATATCTGTGCTGCTGCTGCCACCCTAGGGCTGACAGCTGGAGCCCCACTGCCCAGGGCCTACAAGTGGAGCCCTGCCGCATGCTCCAGGTGAGGGACTAGTGGGGGAAGGGGAGTATGCAGGAAGGAGAGCCTGAGCCCAAGCTGTCTCCTGGTGAGGGATGTGGGGGGAGACAGAAGGAGAGCCCAAGCCAGAGCTCTCTCCTCCCCCGCAAAAGGGGGACACACAGCTCATAACTCCCTTGGAACATTCCTGCACCGACCTTGGGAGACCCGACCCATAGTTTGAGAATCGCTGCTCTAGACCATTACTTTATGTTTTGTATCATGACCTCTCTTAATCATCGTCTTTCTAAGGAAAACAACCCCAATATTTTCAATCTCTTTGTGCTTGCGTACCCCATAAGGCTTTATGGGGGTGGTGCTCATAAATGTATGTATGATATAACTGGAATAGGGTTTTGCTACATATGCCATGTAAAATATCTGTGTAAAGGTTATGATCTACTGGTTATGTTCATCCTAGTTGTATGCAGGCACCATTTGTGTGTTCAAAACTATGAACATTGGCTGTATAATTGCTTGATTTCTAAGTAGCCTTAATTAGAACATTTGGTCACTTCTTGGGAAAGGAATGTGCAAGTTAAGTGCTCAGTCAGGAAGCACTTAACAGACAAAAGAGCTTGGAAGACACCAATTCACATAAGAAGTCTACCTGAGGACGTTGAAGGTAGCATGTGGGTAATAGCAGCTACCTGCAAGCCCTGAGTCATGAATGGGCATGTGACTTGCCCATGTGATTCCGAATCTCCATTTTGTGACTGGATTCTACACAGAGTGAGGAGGGGGTCTCCACCCACAAGAGAAAGTCTATTTAAACCTGTGGGAGATCCCTCCATTTTGTCTTCAGCTGGCTAAAGAAGGAGCTTTCCACCACCTCCCCCCCCAGGATACTTGAAGGAAACTAGAACAAAGAACAGTAACTACAGGGGGTGTGAGTGATTGCTGGACCCAGGCTACAAGGAGATTAGTCTGTAAAAGGGAGCATTCTGGAACTGGTGAGGAACTTATCTGTATTTAATTTGATTAGACATAGATTTGCGCATTTTATTTTATTTTGCTTGGTAACTTACTTTGTTCTGTCTGTTAACACTTGGAACCACTTAAATCCTACTTTCTGTATTTAATAAAATCACTTTTTACTTATTAACTAACTCAAAGTATGTATTAATACCAGGGGGAGCAAACAACTGTGCCTCTCTATCAGTGTTATAGAGGGCGAACAATTTATGAGTTTACCCTGCATAAGCCTTATACAGGGTAAAACGGATTTATTTGGGTTTAGACCCCATTGGGAGTTGAGCATCTAAGTACTAAAGACAAGCACACGTCTGTGAGCTGTTTTCAGTAAACCTGCAGCTTTGGGGCAGGTAATTCAGATCCTGGGTCTGTGTTGGCACTCCTGAGCTGGCAGGGAAAACAGGAGCAGAAGTAGTCTTGACGCATCAGCTGAAAGCTCCCAGGGGGGTTTCTGTGATCCAACCCATCACACTTCTCCTGCGTTTTTCCAGATGCCTACTCATTCTCATTACTCTTCTCTGAACCCCTTCTAGTTCTGCAGTCTCCTTGTTGAGATGGGGTGACCAGCACTACTTATAGTAACCCAGATGAGGTTCCACCATTAATTTATATAACCACTCTATAATACACTGTATTACTTTTCATCCCATACCTTGTGCCTCTTAACAGCTTGTTGTTTTGACCACAGCTGCACGTTCAGCAGAAGTCTTCACGGTGATGGCCAGATCCCTTTCCAGCATCAATACAGTTAATTTAGAACCATGTAAGATGTGAGTTCAAAACCACTAAGCAGAGTTTTGAACTTGAAAAGGGAAAAGTGCTAGAGATTCTATGAAGTCCTCTAGGGACGTTGCTTCTGATTTTATATGGAAGGAGCTCAGACACTACAGTGACGCATGGAAGTATAAAACAGACATTCTTCCCTCCCGTGTGCATTACTTTGCAGTTATCAATGGTGAATTTCACTTGCTGTCATGTTGCTCTTTCCCCTACCTTGGTTAGGTCCCTCTGAAGTTCCTCATAGTCCTCTCTGGACTTGACTAACCTAAGCAACTTTGGGTCATTTGCAAATTTTGCTACCTCACCGCTCACCCCCTGCTTTCCAGATCGTAAATATATTAAACATTGGCTGTAGCATGGAAACTTGAGGCCCCGCGGCTAAACTTTTGCCCTGATGAAAGTTGATCATTTATTCCTACTCTTTACTTCCCGTCTCCTAGACTGTTTTTGATCCATGACAATAGGTGATGTGTCTCCCAGCGTGACCTGTGCCTTTACAAGGGCTACCAGCTCCAAAAAGCCTACACTGTTGCCATCTAGTGGTTTATTGCTTGAACTGCTTTCCCTAATAATGAAAAAGGCAGAGAAGATCTTTGGTATTTGTGTGCTACTATCTGTTCCTACTGTCTGAGAGTTCCTTGCAAAGCACTGGAGGGATTCCTAGCTGGTCTGCTAGAACACTTAGCTGGACACTTGTTTACTGGCTAGTTGCTGGATTTATATTTTCTCTATATAGCCAAGCCACTGTCTCATTTTGGATTCCCAAAAGGTGACAGCTTGCACAGATGATAGGCTGGTTTCTGCCTAATAAATTCATATCAAGGTTTCTATTGAGAACATGGTTCTCATCCCTCGTTGATGCATGAGCTCTAGAATTGCTAATTCCTCTGCATGATTTCAGTATAGGAGTCATAGGTATGTCTAGAGTGCAATTCAAGGTGACTGGCAGCATGAGTTGACATACATATTCAAACTAGCTTTAGTCTGTCTAGGTCGGGGTACTGGTAGATTTGTAGCTGTGGCAGCACAGACTTCAGGACAGGCTAGCTACTCAAGTAAGAGCCCAGGGTCCCAGGCCAGATTGCGCAGCTCACAATGAAGCCCATGCTGCGGCAGCATCACTGCAAGTGGTACTTGTGCTGAGCGGAAATGCAGTCAGAGCAACAACTGATAGATAAACCACCACAGAAAGGAAATATGACAGAAGAAGCCAAAAGGTAACTACGACATGTGGGACAGAGACGAATTTGGAGCATGCCCTTCAAAGGATCTAGAACACCACCTACATAAAAATGCCAAATGAAAGCATTCAGGCACATAAAGAAGTGACATGCAGAAAGACAGCTACATTCAGAAAAAGCTTATTTTAGACCAGATTTTTGTTTGTTACTTTATAATACTGGTATGATTTCACTTATATCTCATTGATGGGGCAGGGGAGAATGGAGACAAGTTATATAGACCTCGCCTCAGCAGAATATGAAATTCACTTTGAAATGTACCTTATCCACTCAGCTACGCAATCTAATTACTTCACTGGGGAAAGTCAGAGGGATTATTTTGGCCATAGGAGGAAGCCCATAGATTCCCCCCTCCCTGCAATAATGCACTACACGTGGAGAATTAAACCAAAACCACAGTAGAAGGGCCACAAAGCTGAAAGTATGATCCATATATGCATTTTGAACCTGAACCAAATCTCCCCACTGGAGACAGGCCTGTGGATCTGTTCTGGGTGTATGGTCAGATGGTTACAGGAAGAACAAGTGTGTTTGGTAAAGTCAGGGCCATTCCGCCCTCAGGTTTGAAGCAGAACACCGAGCAACAGGAAAGCTCATCCTCTCATGTAGCCCATTTAGTGCTTCTAAATTACACAGGGCAGAGCAAGTGCAAGATTCAGAGCATCAGAAAGCAAGAGTGCACTGAGCATTTCCTTTTAACACAGAGTCTACGGAGACACTCTCAGCCAGGTCACCTACAGAGCAACACAAGGGAGCATGTGTAATGAAAGGCACCAGTACCCACATTACCAACCTCCCCCCAGAGTGAGTGACAATATGAACTAGCCTTGTTAGGGTTCTGGTCTTTCAACAGCACTCGCTCGGAGTGTTGATGGAGGTGAAGAGTTGCTCAAGTGGGGGTGCCCAGTAGCACTCTAAAAGGGATGCAGCCTCAGTCCTTTAGCCGCTTCCCTCTGGGTGCTCCCCCCTCTTGAGTCATAGGGGGAAAGCAACTGAGGAGTAGGAAAACAAACAAAAACCTGCAGCCAGTTCAAGCTAGGCTGCTGGCCTCTCTTCCTTCAGAGGGGACATGGATGGGGTGCACACTGGGTCAAAGGCCACTGGGTCAGCAGCAGAGGAATATGATACAGCCCCCTTCACCTCAGAGGACTTGGGCCTCCTTTTAGGCAGAGGTAGGCTCTGTTTTCCGCCAGACTTCTCCCTGAGAGCAGGGAGGCCCAGCACTCTGCCCTGCTCTCAGGCTACATTTACATTAGAAGATAGGGGCATGTATGCATATGTTAGCACACACTGAGCTAGCACAAGTATAAATAGCAATGTAGCCATGGTAGCACAGGCAGGAGTGGCAACAGGATTTCTGACGCCCTAGGCAGACGGCCATTTCGCCGCCCCCTGCAGCTCCAGTGGAGCTGCCGCAGTTGTGCCGGCGGGTGGTCCGCTGGTCTAAAGGCTCCGGTGGACCTGCTGCAGGCATGTCTGCGGTAGGTCCACCGGAGCCTTTAGACCAGTGCACCGTCCGCCGGCACAACTGCGGCAGCTCCACCGGAGCCGCCACAGCAGCGTACCGTCCGCCGGCACGACTGTGGTAGTCCCCCGGAGCCGCGTACCGCCCCCTCGGCAAAATGCCACCCCCCAAAAATTCTGGCACCCTAGGCCATTGCCTAGGTCGCCTAAATTGTAGCGCCGGCCCTGAGTACAGGTCAGCTGTGCGAGTACAAACCAGCCTGAAACTGGTGGGTATGTACTCAGCACGGCTCAGCCATGCCTTTGCTGATGCTACCTGTGCTACCGTGGCTACACTACTAGTTACACTCAGGCTAGTTCAAGCAGCATTAATGTACCTGTACATAAGCAGAGGAATCACATCCCTAGCTCACAGCTTACGCATACACTCAGAGCTGCCCACTGCTCAGCTGAGCTTCCCCACTCTTGAACGCCTCCATTCTTGACATGACTTGCAGATGCAGTGGGGTTGGGCGACTCCAGAGTACCTTCTTAAATCTTTCCTATCTCACCCCACACCTTTGGAGTTGGGGGGGGAGGGGAGAAACGGAGGGGGCCAGGGTGCTGTTAGCTGGTGTTTGGATCTCCACGATCACATTAAAAAAATCAGCATTTCGATTCATCTCACCAGCCCAATGGAATATTTGGAAGCTATAGGGTGTAGGGACAGGTACCAGCACTTTACCCTTGGATTGGTGTTTTTCATGGTACTCAGACACCTAAATGGTTCATGACCAGAGAAAAAGGGTCCCCAGTGGATGATACCTTGAAGTCCATGGCCCATTTAACTGCCAGGGCCTTTTTCTCAATGACAGAATAGCTTCTCTCTCGGGTACAGCTTTCGACGTATGTGTTCTCCCTCAACCTCTTGAGAAAGAGCTGTCCTCCCCTCTATCTCTGAGGCCTGTGTTTGTAGTATGAAACTTTTTGAGAAGTCTAGATTATAAAGAACTGGTTTCTGAGCCATATAATCCTTTAGTGTCTTAAAGATCTTGTCACAGGCCTCAGATCACTGAACCTTTTTTGAACATCCAACCTTTACAACACACATGAGCAAAGCTACAACAGTGACAAACACCGATACCAGGCCAGTCCCAAGAAGCACCATACTTGTTTGTTTGTCAGGGGGCTGGGACAGGATGCCAAAGCTTGAACCTTGTTGACCAGTGTTTGTACTCGGCCTTCTCCGATAGTATAGCCTAGATATGTGGCCTTTACATTTTGCTGGGTTTGCAATCAGGCCTGCAACTGTGAGGGACAAAAGGACTGCTGAGACTTATTTTACCTGGTTAACCCAATCTCGGCTGTAAAATCATCCAAGCATGTATTGCCTATATGGCTGTAGAATGTGGTCCATTGGCCTCTGAAAAGTTACTGCTACTCCACACAAGTCAAAGGGCAGTGCTCTTAACAGATATAAGCCAAAAGGCGTGGAAAAAGCAGATCCCTCACACACACCCCTCCAGGATCCTGGCATCGAGGATATTTACTAATATCCTTTTGTGAAATCTTAGGCACTTATATATCTGGCAGCTCCCAGACTTTCCAACAGCTCATCTATCCTTGGCATTGTATGCGTGTTGAATTTTGATACTGCACTGATCTTTCAAAAATCAATGCAAAAATGTATTGTGCCTTCTGGCTTTGGCACAAGCACAATAGGGCTTCTCCATTCACTGTGCAACTCTTCCCAGGGTAAGCATAGCCTGTGGTTCATCCCAGTTGTGTCCCACATTATACAGGAGAGAGCCCAGGAGTCTCCTGGGCACACTGTCACGACACCATCTCGATATGGTGGTATGCCAAGTTGGCTGGTCCTAGTAAGGATGAGAACTCAGTGGGGAAGAGTCAACTAGCTGCTGCACCTCAGCTTTTTATTTGGGTTGAAGCATCTCTCCCATCTGTACAGAGTTGGTTGTTTGGGTCAAGGGTGCCTGGGGTCCTAATTCAGGATCCAAAGGATAAAGGGCTATGAAGCCCCTTGAAGACTTTCCAGGCTTTTAAAGAGATTCTGGTGGTATATATGTGGGTTTTTTCTTTCCTTTCTTTGGCTGCGGGACCGACGTGTCTCACCACCTCAAATGACCGTTGCCATAGGCCAGTAATCTGGATTCTGAGCTAGGCAGTAATAATAGTACCCAATCACTTGGTTTGAACACCACAATCAGGCCCCTCAATTGTAGGCTTTTTTGAGCCCCCTGGGCATTTAGCAGGTTTTCTTTGATGAATGCTCCTAAAACAGTGGTGGGCAACCTGCGACCCGTCAGGGTAATCTGCTGGCGCGGCCGCAAGACAGTCTGTTTACAGTAACTGTCTGTAGTCAGTAACTGTCTGCTCACGGCCAGCCAGCAGATTACCATGACGGGCTGCAGCCCATGGGCCACAGGTTGCGCACCACTGTCCTAAAGTCTTAAATTTCTCCTAGCTGGTGAACATACTGTACTATGTTCGTAGTCTGTGGTCCTTGCTCTTCCCAGGTTTTGCAAAGCAGAGCTAGGATATGCTGTGACAGCCAGCCATATAGGAGCTTGAAAGATAGCACATGAAAGAGGGAGGATAGCTCAGTGGTTTGAGCACTGGCCTGCTAAACCCAGAGTTGTGAGTTCAATCCTTGAGGGGGCCATTTAGGGATCTGGGGCAAAAATCTGTCTGGGGATTGGTCCTGCTTTGAGCAGGGGGTTGGACTAGATAACGTCCTGAGGTCCCTTCCAAACCTGACATTCTATGATGTTAGTCCCCTGATTGATCAGGATCTCCTATGGCATTGCTATCTGGACAAAGAGCTTTATGAGTTCCACCAGGACAGTAGCTGCATTTGTACAGTGCAAGAGGGTGGCTTTGGGATACTAGATCACGTAGTTGAGGATGACCAGAATATGCCAACACCCCCAGAGCATTCTTTTTCAGGGGTTCCATGAAGTCCATCCCTATTATCTCAAAAGGGTCCTCAACTAAGGAGTGCTTTGGAAGAATTCTTTAGGTGCTTTGGGAGAATGGCTAATTGGCACAAGGCACAGTAGTCAGACATCTCTGCATACATGGGCCAGTAGATGTGGACCACTACCCAACTTACGTTTTTTTCCTTCCCAAGCATCTTGCAAAGGGAATTGAATGGGCTAGTTGTAAGACTTCCTGTCTAACTCCCAGGGCTAGGAGTGGAGTTCTTACCTCCCATCTGCCCATTTCATTCAAGGCTTAAATCCATTCATCCCTGACCTCAAAGTACAGCCACTGCCTTAGCCACTGGGGATCTACCACCACCCCATTCATCACAGCCCAACTTAGCATCTGATCCGCTCACTGCTCTTGGACAAAACCAGTGTTTTGGACTAGAACGTTAGCCTCCTGAGGCTCGGGGAGTTGAAGGTCCCCTGATCTGGCTGGAAGTCCCCTCACCAGAGTTCCCTTCCTCTGCTAGCCCCACCAATTTTGATGGTTCCAAAAATGCTTCTGTCTGTGAAAGTGAGCTGTTCCATCAGGTAGCCAGCCAGTCAGCCACCCTATTCTTTCAAGATGTCGCCAAACCAACTAACTGGTCCTTCACTAGGATCTGGCTATACCCCAAGTCCACCAGCCTAGTGACTGCCTTCCCATCAATCTATACTGGTTCAAACAGGTTGGCAGGGGCCCTTTTCTGCATCTGGATTTCTGCCATCCAGACTTGACTATAGCTATAGTTGATAAAGGGGCAATCTTAGTGTAGTTGTCCTGGTTGCACACATGAAAAGCAGACCACAGGGACTAGACAAGAGGTATATCCCAAGTTGTGGGTAAGGCTTTTCCCAATGGGGTGGCCCCTTTTTGATGTCCAGGTGCCCCCAATCTTGATCTGCCCATACAGGTTTGGCCCTAAGTTGCACTAGCTTCTTGGGCACCTCCATCCAAGACTTCGCTCCTTTACCTATACCCCTCACAGCCCTTTAGGTAAGCCTGGAGTCCCTTACTGGAGGGTTATTGCACCTTGGCTGTCTTTCAGTTCAGACTGCACTGGACCTTGGTCTTCCAGCTGTGTACCTGCCTGCATCCCTGGAGGCCTATCAGCAGACATATAGTTCTTAACTGTGTTAGCTAAAATGGTAATTAATGAGATAAAATCCTAGTGAAGATAAGGTAGTTTATAGTTTGATTTTACCTCGAGTTACTTAACTCCTTTTTTCCCCTAACAAAGACAATGCCCTAGTCTTTCCCTAGGCTTTGGCCTCCCTGTGTAACCACAGGAATTGCCAGACTAGAGAGCCATGGAAGCCAGTATCCCATCTCTGAGAAAGGCTGTTAACAGATCCTCCAGAGGTAGCTTCAAGGAACCTAAACATGCAATAAAAAAAGATGGACAACTCCAGTGGTCGTAAAGAAAAAAATTCAGCACTCAGATCATGTGAGACCAAGACCAAAAATGGAGCGTTCAACAGAAACTGTCAACAGCTACAGTACGTCCCTCAGAAAGAACAAACAGAGCAAACTCTACAGAACATGAAGTCTCAAGGACTTGAAACCTACCACTGCCAGTTGTTGCAACTAATGGACAGAACGATGACTAAGTTGTTATGCATTCAGGTAATGTAATTAAAAAACCAGCACAATTCAGAGACACTTAACAGATTGATCCATACTGAATTTCAAAGATAGTGCAATAGTGCAAATTTTGTAAATGACAGGAATGTAGAACTTAAAGGAGAGATGTAATGGAATGTTAAGACGCATTATATTGTTCAGATAGAAGGCGGCCATGTGTGTAACACCTTATTAAGGTTGCCTCAGCCATACCTCGCAGAACATTGAAGGACCTTAGTGTCTCTCTCTGGGATGGAAGCTCTGTGGCTAGTCCATAGTTGGTACAGAAGCCTGACCTGCTAGCAGTAGCCCTGCAACCTACCGTGCATCAAAAAACAAACAAAAAAAAAAAAAACACACCACACATGACAGTCATCAAGACTAGCCTCTGAAGCAGGAAAGTTTGCATTCCTTATACATTTCCCCTAATGTAACTGGGAATATTCTCAATCTATGACAGCAAAATTAATAGAAGAATCTGACTAAATGCTTGGCCTCAATCAGGTCCACAGTTTAACAATGTATTGTGTAAAAATCTACATCCTTAACAGTTTTTAAATTACTGCCTATCAATTACATGGGATGTCATTTTATTTCTATATTATGAAAAAGGATAAATACAAGTGCACAATTTACCTTCTCTATACTATTCGTGCATTTGTATGTCTCATTTCCCCTTTATTTCTCTCTCTTCTTTATTAAACGTCTCTTTGTTCAGAAGGATTTCCATCTCTGGACCCCAATTTCTGAATATATTACAATGCCATATCACTCAAAGGGATGGCCTCCAGTACTATTTTCAGGATCTCAATCTATTCCTTTCAACCTAACATTGTTTTTTTCACTATTCCTATACAGTGAAGGGAGATTTTCACCAGCTGTCTGCAATGACAACTCCTGAGAAGTTACTGTGAACACTTACATTGCTTCAGCACAATTTCAAAAGGACACTTTGGGTAGCCCAAAAGCCAGTCTCCTGTATCATTCCAGAGACAACACTCAGATCCTCAGAGTGGAAGAATGCAAAGAATATTTGCAAACGAGGGTGATCTGTTCCCAAGTCATTTGACCAGAGACGCAGCAAGACAGCAGCATTTGGGATATAACTCCCCCCTTTTTTTGGGCGGGAGACACTAAAAAGAGGGAAGTGTTGAAAATATTAACCCACAAGTCAGCGGCATTAATCAGAGCCAAGCTGAGGGGTTCTGATTCTGCCCAGCACAGGAGAAAGTTCACAAGGCACTGCTGACTCAAAAACTACATTTGACACTTCTCCATTCCAGGCATTCCAAAGGCTTGTTTATCTCCCAACTAAGGTGTGACCATACAAATGCTTTAGCTGAATTAAATACGCATTCAAAACATACACACCCCTCATCATGGGTCTGGTCAGGAGATATTAGAAAAGCCATTTCCGCCCATAACATTCATTCCCCTCTCTTCAAAACAATCAGTTGTAACAGATGGAATTTTCTTCAGAATCTATGGCATTAAAAAGAGAAACTCCAAACTACCGCAGAAAGAGAAAGACACCCCAGCATCTCCCCAGAGCACAGACTAGACTGCCCTAAGCCCCACCCCTCCCCCTCTCTCTCACACACACACACACACAGGGCAGACAGCCCTTGAGAGGTATGTCTCATGGAATCTCTTGACATGAATGGATTGAAGGGAGCCCTCCAGAGGCCTCTGGCTCACCTAGTATGTGGAGGGGAGGTAATCACACATCTTACACATTTAAAAGTCAAATGCAATCTTGGTTCAATAGGCCTCAATACACGATCACCAATAATAGTGACTGCAGAGTGTGCAAGGCAGAGTAACATGGCTTGCTCTTCCACTGCTGGCCAGACTCTGCAGGGATCCATCATAATAAGCACTTACACAACAGCAGGACTTTATACACATTCATTTATCCTCACAACACCTTGCAAGGCAGGAAGTCTTAGCCCATTTTACAGAGGAGGAAATGAATAAAGAGAGGTAAGTATCATTGCCTAGGAGGACAGACTGAGTCAGTGACAGAGCCAAGATTAGAACTCAGAAGTCTGGATTCCCAATGTCATGCTTACATTACACCCATTGTACAGAAACAGACAGTGTCAATGAAGCAGAAAAAACAGTTTCATATAGGGTGACTAGATAGCAAATGTGAAAGGTGGGGGGTAATGGATGCCTATATAAGACAAAGCCCCTAATATCAGAACTATCCCTACAAAAATTGGGACATCTGGTCACCCTAGTTTTACAGGTCGAAGCTTGCCTATGACCTGACAGTCCCTTCACTGCTACTGCTAAGACACATGAAACCTGGCAAATGTCTCTATAGCAGGGGTTCTCAAACTGGGGGTCAGGACCCCTCAGGGGGTCGCAAGGTTATTATATGGGGGGTCGTGAACTGTTAGACTCCACCCCAACCCCTGTTTTGCCTCCAGCATTTATAATGGTATTAAATATATTTAAAAGTGTTTTTAATTTATAAAGGGGAGGGGTCGCACTCAGAGGCTTGCTGTGTGAAAGGGGTCACCGGTACAAAAGTTTGAGAACCACTGCTCTATAGGATGTTCCAGAAAGGCCATCAACACTGAAGGGGTTTCAGCCATATCCGTTATCTAGAGGAGCAAGCCAGGTTCAGGTAAAGTTTTGAGGAAGAAATCAAGAAAAGATACCTAACTGGGGTGACATGTCTAGGCCAGTGAATGAGCAATCCATAAACGCCTGGGTTATCAAAGTGGAAATTTTGTTTGCCAAACACTGTACATCATCTCCAGCAAACAGCAGGTTTTAGAAGTGGCAACGTTGGTTTAGTTTGCAGAAAATGATCTCAAGAGAGGTCCCCTTCCTCTGTTTTCTAAAGCATGCACTGGCCCATCAGCTCAGAGACATCTGTAAAACCCATCGTGTTTGTCCTGAATGATACTCTGACTATCAGATACCTGCCAGCATCACAAATACCCTGAAGGAGGCAAGGCTCAGCAGAGCTGGTCCCCCAGAAAGCAGCTGTAAATGAGCCCTCAAGAGACAGCAGAGATTTGCAACAATCTTGAGACAATCACAAGCCATTCACAAACTGAGTCCTCTTCCATTAAGTCTCCTTCCTCAATGCAGGCCACATAAGATCAACTAACTTTCACTCCCATTCACAGTAACAGTGACACAGTACACCACACTGGCTAATGAGGTGGCACCTCCAGCAACCCTCTTCACACCACACTGGACTGCCAGCCCACTCCCACCTTGGGAGAGGAGGGAGAAATGCAATGACAACGAATCAAGGCCTTGTCTACACATGCAAGTTACACTGGTTTAACCAAGAGAAATTTTTAAACCAGCAAAACTTTTGTGCCTATACTAATTGTAAGAGGAGTACCACAGTAATAAGGTGTCATGCATGACCAAAGACACAACCCTGATGAGCTCAAAACCTCACATACTTACTGGTTCTATCTTTCCAATAAATGGTCCCAAGTCACAAATTGAGACTCCATAGGAGATTTCTAGCTTTCAGAAAGGATTGAGCAGAACCCAGCAGGTTCCCTGCAAAAACTGGTTTTTAATCTGGTGAGCTACACCAAAAATCTCAATATACTAGCTAGCCCTAATAAGAACCTGAGGCTGGCAGGAAATTCCTTCTTTCCTTTACCCAAATCCCAACCCACAAGCCCCCAGGATAGGGGGCAAATTCCTTCCCTCACCCTCAAGTTATGGCAATTAGTTCAGCCCCATAAACTCCTCCAAAAGCAGGGATCTTAGCCCACCATGAACTCACTCAAAAGCAAAGAAGAGGGCACAGGTGCCAAGAATTAAGAAGAGCGTCAGGTAGAAGATGCCCTTCTGCCGGGCCATCATGATGCGACCATCGCAACAGAAGGTGTTCCTGCCTGGCAGCTTCTCCCATTTCCGCATCGCCTTCTTCCTCACCACCATCACCGACATGACTGCTTCTTCACAGGACGTAGGGAAACCAACCGAAGTCCAGCTTCTGCTTCACCCTCGTTGAAAAACACAGCATCATCAAAAGTCCAGTCACGGCCACTAAAGAGATGAGACACAAGGACATAACTATGGGCTTGGATGCTATGCAGCAGTGCCTTCCAATAGCACATGGATCAAGGGAGCTGCTCAATTTACAATTAGAGGCACAACATTCTTCTCACCACCTCAAATCCAGCTCCTCCGCACACAACCAGCTCTCACAGCTTGAGTCATTCTATGCAGGATATCTGCAGCTGACAGGAATTGTCAGCCTTGCCTAATGGGGAGAGGACAGCCTTTGTAGCTCCAGAGTTCTGCCTTTATATCCACCCTCATGAGGTCATGGCACACAGCATATCTTGTAGAGAAATCTTAATATCTTGCACTTTGTCTAGGTACTTATATTGCCCCATCACTAAAATACATGTCACACAAACATTAGTGAACTTATATCCAGGTAGGCATGTATTATCCCCATTTTGCAAACAGGGAACTGAGTCACAGACTAATTAAGTGACTTGCCCATGGACATGCAGGAAATTTGTGACAAAGCCAGGAATAGAACCCAAGTCTCCCAAGTCCAAGTCCCATGCCTCTAAACAAACCATCCCTTCTCTCATCCCTCTTTCAGCCATGGAACTCACATTAACTATATGTATGATCTTTAAGTAGGCAGTTGCAGAGGTAGCATTAGAACTCAGGTCTCCTGACTCCCACCTTCTGGGCCTTAGACAGCAGACCACTACTTACACTTTACAGTCTGGAATGGGGTTTCCTGGTAACGTGGATCCATTATGGTCCGTCTAAGAGGGCTCAGACACTGTACCCCTATGCAACATGTTAGACCTAAATTACGTGTTGCATGAATCATGTGGATTCAAGTATCAGAGGGGTAGCCGTGTTAGTCTGGATCTGTAAAAGCAGCAGAGAATCCTGTGGCACCTTATAGACTAACAGACGTGGATTCAGGCAGCAAAGACCCTCTCCAAGTTCTCTTCCCATCACAACTATCCTCAACTGGCTAAAAATGCAGGGTGCAGTTAGGGAATAAAGACAGGTGTGCACCACATAGCTAAAGCTACTTTAGCAACAAAGATTTACACACTGAACTCATAAGGGGTAGAACTGTGGGATTTTCTTTGGTCTATCCATTCTTGCCTCATTATACCGCTTTTCTAATTCTCTGCCAACCACAGCGTCCCTGCCACTGCAGACCTCCTGAAGTTTGTAGGAGAGGAGCCTCTCACCCAACCACCTTAGGAACACGGCCTCCTGGTTTGCAGGGCACACTGGTGTTGCACCCTGGACACTTTGAGGCAGATTCATATAAATGTAGAACTGAGGCTTATAGTTAATTCAATATGAAAATACAATAGTATAGCATCCTCTTTCTAGTTCTTAAAAATATATTATATTATGTTTTACATCACCATCAAGTTTTTAGTTTGCAGCATTATTTTGATATTACCAACAAAAATTGCTTTGTAAAAAGATGTTTGGGGGATGCCTTTAGCATGTGGGAGAAGATGCAGACCTTCATTCCCTGCCTCCTGTGAGAAAGGTCTGAAGGTAGTAACTCTGAGGAGTTAGAACTTCTAGTCTCTCATCTCAACAATAAGCAGTTTCTGCACTGGACTCTTCCCTACTCAAATATCTTTCACTGCAGTGGACAATCTGGCTAAGTACATTAAGTGGCAAAGAAACAGTTAATGTTTATATTTAAGCTGCCATCACTAGGTTTCAGGTCCATCCCCAACCCAGATAAGGGAAGGGAGCACTTCACACATTCATCTTGGGCGGAGAATTTGTTTTTAAATGAAAGCTAAAGATATGGAGCACAATTATAAAGCCATTTTTGTAGCTACATTACACATGGACTCTGACAAGTGCAAATCCAGAATCTGCACAAAGCCCCTTCAGCAGAGAAAAACAGAGAAAAGGGGTAAACAAAAACAGCTAAACAAAAACCACAGATTTGGTGGGTGAGACAACAGAGATAGAAACTAATGAACAGAGGAGAAGAATATCTTCCCCAGCGCACAAGGAGAGACAACCCATCATCCCACATAGGGCTCTCTGGACTTTTCTGCACAGCCAGACAGGGCAGTACAGAGGCATCTGTCGATACCGCACACCAGGCTAGCTGGATCCAAAGGAGAGCAGGGAGAGTGGCAGCACACACCTCTGCCCCTGCAGAGACCTTCACCTGAGGAAAGGAGCACAATGGGTGGGGAGCAGAGAGTGGGAGCTAAATGCCTGCTCCGCTGGAATGGGGAACTCCAGGCCTCACACTAATGGCCTCTAAGCCCTGAGCCAAGGACTCCGGGGACTGGAGCTCTGCTGCACTCCAGGCGAGGCTGCTCCGTCTAAGGAGCCAAATCACAACCCCCAGACTCAGTCAGCCCCCTCCCCCCAAGTGGGTACACTCTTCCCTCAGCCCAACCGTGACCCGCCGACTCCTGAGCGGTAACCCCACGTTGCTCGCCCCCCCCGCCTCTCCCCCACTCCGCTCCCCCCCGAGCCGCGACGCCCCCCGCCTCTCCCCGCCCGAGCCGCGACGCCCCCACTCCACTCCGCTCCGCTCCTCCTCTCCCCCCCGAGCTGTGACACCTCCCCAGGCACCACGAGCCATCCCACCCCGCTGCCGTCCCTCCGACCTGCTCGGCCCCAGGGTCCCCTCACCTGGCGGGCGGTCACACTGCCGGCTCCGCAGGCCAGGCCCAGCCGAGCCTGGCCGGGCCGCTCGCTCCCTCCGGCGTCCGGACTCAGGAGAGGCCACCCCGATGAGGTGGGACGCGGCAGCGGCTACCATTGGCCCGTCTCGACCTGACTCTCCGCCCCCAATGGAACGCATTCCTATTGACTGAGACGTCTGTCACTCTCACCTCCACCCCGCTCCTACATCACTGGGTCCTAGAGAGAGAAATGACCAGAGACGGGGGTGCGACTCAGGGGCTAGGAGATGAGGGGCCCGTGGGCGCGGCCTAAGGGATGTGGGAGCCCAGGACAGGGGTCCGGGGGTGCGACCCAAGGACTAGGAAATGGAGGGCACGGCCCTGGGCCCGCAGCCCAGGCAGTGCAGCACACGGGTGGGGCCACGGGCCCAGGAATGGGGAGCACTGGGCTGGGGGCACAGGGCCAGAGCATAGCCAAGGGGCTAGAGAGCACAGGGCCAGGGGGGCACAGGGCCAGGCAGCGCAGCATAGGGGCTGGGGGGTAGGGGCAAGTGGATGGGGGGGCAGGAGTCTGGGGGTGGGGCACAGGGTCTAAGGACTGTGGGAGGCCTAGGGGGCAGAGATCTTGGTGTGCATCTTCAAGGTGCCCAAGAGCCTGACCCAGGTTACCTAGCTGGCCCCCAAAGCTCTGAGCTGAGCTGAGCTGAGCGCTGCGCCATGCCATGCCTCAGGCCCCACACAGTTCAGAGCTGTCAACTCAGGGGTTTACAGGGAACCCCTGTCTTATAGGCTGCCTTTCCCTATTGCCCTGCCTGATGAAAACAAGCGGCCAATCAGAGCTGCTGCCCATGCTGACAGACAGTCTGTTCCCCCAGCAGTTGTAGCAGGCAGTTCCCAGCCCTTTCTGTTTGCTCCTGCTTTCTGCATCCCCATGCCTGAGGGATGGAGATGGTGTCATTCTGTCCCTTTACCAGAGTGCTCGGGCCTGGCCACTGAGGCTTACACAACCCAGCTCCCTGGGATGACTGATGTCCCCATCCTCACATGTGCCCCTGCCCAATATGCTGCCCCCTTTCCCACCTCCTTCCCTTTAGGAGTGGCTGCTACCCTGCCCCTCATCAAACCCCGATTCCAGCTATGTCTTACCTTAGGAATCTTCTGGTGGAGCCGGTGGGCTCCTCTTTCCCATCTCACTGTCTTCAGCACACAGTGAGATTGGAAAGGCTAAGATATGGGACCCTCGCCCTCTGTGGAAAGGACCAAACACCAAGACCACTATCCTGTATAAGACTGGCATGGGGGCAAAGGTTCTACTACCCAGCTGGAGTCATACCCTAGTGCCTATGAAAAGTTGGCCATAGGGCCTGCAGCTTGGTGACCGTCACGAAAAGGGTGCTGCCAAGCAGACCTTCCCCAACACATTCAGGACAGCCTGAGTGACACAAACAAAAAAAGAAGGCCCTTTTTCCCCGTTTCTGCTTCAGAATTGTCCCCAGTGCCACAGAGAATGTCGCAGATCTGAGCTAGCTTATTTGTAAATCAGACAGAAATAAAACCTCAGTCTGAGCTGCACTCACTCAACTGCCCACCACTTGGTATAGGTCACTGGTCCAGATTTTTCAGGAAATTAAGTAACTTTTGTTCTCTGCAAGATGAAATATCGCAATTTATTCTGCTTACAGCTTCCTTGGCAGAAAACTCAGAAGCTGCAACTAGTGCCAAATGGCCACATAGGGTTAAAATGAGTGAGCACACAATTCCTGGGCTCATTCTTCTGGCTTCCCATCTAGTTCCAGGTGGGGCTCTGGAGCTGATAATTATCTAGAAAGCCCAAAATGGCTTTCTGAGGCCCTGCTACCTCAGAGACTGCCTCACTCTCTGTGCATGAATTCCACTCAGCTCATACACTTTAAGGCCAGAAGGAACTATCATGATCATTGAGTCTGACTTCCTTTACAGAACCTCACTCAGCCACTCCCATAATAACCCCCTAACCCCTGGCTGAGTTACTTTGAAGTCCTCAAATCATGATTTAAAGAATTCAAGTTACAGAGAATCCACCATTTACTCTAGTTCAAGCCAGCAAGTGACCCGTGCCCCATGCTTCAGAGGAAAACACAAACTCCAGGGTCTCTGCCAATCTGACTTGGGGGAAAATTCCTTCATGACCCCTAATATCAGTTAGACCCTGAGCATGTGGGCAAGATCCTGCAGCCAGCCATCTGGGAAAGAATTCTCTGTAGTAACTCAGAGCCTTCCCTATCTAGTATCCCATCAGCAGCTGCTAGAGATCTTTGCTGCTACCTGTTGCAGATCAGCTGGCTACACACCACTGTAGGCAGTCTAGTCATACCAATCCCTCCATAAACTTATCATGCTCAGTCCTGAAGGCAATTAAGGTATTTGTTGCCACTGCTGTCCAGATGCAGTGCTTTTCATGTCTGTGCCCCAGCTAGATGTCATGGGCTGGGCAGCAGAGAATTCTTTGTGGCAGCTCCTCAAGTGTGGGATTCTGATCTGCTAGGATCCACTTTGGCAGATTTTTCAAATGTGAGAAGTATTTGTTCCCTTTGACACCATCATAAATTCAGTCTGTACCAACACCACCCCTACCGTCTGGCTAGAGAGAGGTTTAGCACTGAGGTGAGCTTCAGGGTCGGGGGAATGCTAAACTTTAGGGTAAGGTTAGCAATAGCTGGTAGAGGACATGGGCAAGGGTTAGTTTAGGAAATTAGAGTCAGGTTAAGGAGTATGGTGAAGAGGAGTGTTGGAGTTACTGTCAGAGTCATGGGATAGAGTCAGATTAAATTTACAGTTAGATTTAAGCTTAGGGCCAGGTGTAATGACAGGATGAGAGTTAGGCTACAGTTTAGGGTTAGCATCAAGGGTACAGTGAGGATTAGAATTAGCATCAATATTTAGAGTTAAGGCAATTGGCGAGGCAAGAGGCAACAGGTGGGCCATGAACTGCTGTACAGAGCTTCTGGACTCGGTCAGGAGAGAGAGCTGCTGGGCTCAGGACTAACTCAAATGAACTTTGCTGTAACTTCCTGCACTAACAAAGAATTTTCTACGCTGTGTTCCAAAGAACTCACAAACTCTTTTATTTTTACAATGCTGGCCGAGAGTCGCTGCTGACTGAGGAAGGGGGGTGCATTGTTCAGATGGACTCACTGCAGGGAGCTCCCAGTGTGAAACAAGGATGCTGAAGACTGAGGCTGTTCCCAGGAGGTGTTGAAGTCAAGGAGACTTGTCCCATTGAGAGTGAACTCTGAGGGGGTTGTCACGCTGAAGAGGTTCCTGCCAGGGATTACCTCTATGCCAGCTTCACTGTTGGCTATGGTATCAATGATGTATCGTGATCAGTGGAACTGCTGCTGGAGGGCTAGGAGTCCCTGAAAGGACGGTTAGTGAGAGGCACCCATGGAACAGGGAACATGGGGAGTTTGGCTGAGAGCAGCTCAGCCACATGAACAGAGCAAAAAGAACAAGGAGTACTTGTGGCACCTTAGAGACTAACATTTGGGTTTTAGCCCACAAAAGCTTATGCCCAAATAAATTTGTTAGTCTCTAAGGTGCCACAAGTACTCCTTGTTCTTTTTGCTGATACAGACTAACATGGCTACCACTCTGAAACATGAACAGAGCTGTGCATTGGCAGTTATCCCTTGTGTACTTCCCTGTTACCCTCAGAAGCAAAGTGATCCTGGAATGACTTCCTGTTCCTTGTCCTTTCTTGTTAATGTGGGCAAACACAAAATTGCTATGTGGATTGTTAGCTAGTTTTAATCTGCTGCTTCTAAAAGTGGGGGAAGGAAGAAAAACAGAGTAAAAATAGAGATGCAGAGAGGTCTAAATGCAGGGGAGGGATAGCTCAGTGGTTTGAGCATTGGCCTGCTAAACCCATGGTTTGGGGTTCAATCTTTGAGAGGGTCACTTAGGGATCTGGGGCAAAAATCAGTACTTGGTCCTGCCAGTGAAGGTAGAGGCAGGGCCGGCACTTTCATTTAGGTAACTTAAGAAGTCGCCTAGGGTGCCAGCATTATGAGGGGGGCGGCATTTTGCCACAGGGGTGGCAGGCGGCTTCGGTGGAGCTGCCGCAGTCGTGCCTGTGGACGATCCGCTGGTCCTGCGGCTCAGGTGGACCTGCCACAGGCATGCCTGCAGCAGCTCCACCGGAACCGCAGGACCAGCGGACCCTCTGCGGGAATACCTGCGGCAGTTCCACCAGAGCCGCGAGACCCGCGCGCGGGGCGGCGAAATGGCCCGGCGCCAGTCCTGGGTAGAGGACTGGACTCCATGACCTTTTGGGGTCTCTTCCAGGTCTATGAGATAGGTATATCTCCATTAAAAAAAAAAATCCTAACATCATTGGCCAAGGTGCTTCTGTGACATCATGCTTTAGGCTTGAGAATGTGTTTAGGAGCTGGGAACGAATACACACTGGGATGTTAGATGGGGTGGGATCTGAGTTACTACAGAGAATTCTTTCCTGGGTGCTGGCTGGTGAGTCTTGCCCACATGCTCAGGGTTTAACTGATCGCCATATTTGGGGTCAGGAAGGAATTTTCCTCCAGGGCAGATTGGCAGAGGCCCTGGAGGTTTTTTGCCTTCCTCTGCAGCATGGGGCATGGGTCACTTGCTGGTGGATTCTCTGCAGCTTGAGGTCTTCAAACCATAATTTGAGGACTTCAGTAACTCAGACATAGGTTAGGGATTTGTTACAGGAGTGGGTGGGTGAGATTCTATGGCCTGCATTGTGCAGGAGGTCAGACTAGATAATCATAATGGTCCCTTCTGACCTTAAAGTCTGTGAGTCCTTGATAGAAAGTTGCCAATCATGTGATGACTGCCAGCAGAAAGAGATCCTGTTACAACATGAGCTATCCACCCAACCATGGGAAAATGTGGTAGTGGACTCATTTACTTTCAGTGGAAAGAAATATTTGATTACAGTGCACTACTATTGAGATTTCTGGGAGGTCACTGCCTTGCCTGATACAAGAAGCAAGTCAGTGACTGGCAACCCAGAAATTTTGGCAGTCCAGACACTATATTCGCTGACAATAGACCCCAATTTGCCTCAGAACAATTCAAGGAAATTACATGTAAATGGGAGTTTGACCCCTATACCTCTTCCCTAGCTTACCTACAGAGTATTGGTAAAGTGAAATCAGCTGTGAAAACTGCTAAGAGACTGTTACACAAGACTGTTTTTTTCTGGTTCAGTATTTTTGGCACATGGGAATCCCGCATCATAGGGGTGCCAAGCAGTGCAGTGCAGGCAGTGATGGGATGAAGGACCAAAATTGTGCTACCAATGAGGAGAGGCTTATTGCTGCCAGAAGGACAGAGCAGTTGCCAACAGTCACATATGAAGAGAGGCTGAGGGAACTTGGATTATTTAGTCTGCAGAAGAGAAGAATGAGGGGGGATTTGATAGCTGCTTTCAACTACCTGAAAGGAGGTTCCAAAGAGAATGGATCTAGACTGTTCAGTGGTCCCAGATGACAGAACAAGGAGTAATGGTCTCAAGTTGCAGTGTGGGAGGTTTAGGTTGGTTATTAGGGGGAAAAATTTCACTAGGAGGGCAGTGAGGCACTGGAATGGGTTACCTAGGGAGGTGGTGGAATTCCTCCCTTAGAGGTTTTTCAGATCAAGCTTGACAAAGTCCTGGCTGGGATGATTTAGTTGGAGATTAGTCCTGCTTTGATCAGGGGGTTGGACTAGATGACCTCCTGAGGTCCCTTTCAATCCTGATATTCTATGATTCTGTGATCACCAGAGAATACCTAGAACTACTAAATTTGAAACCCCAGATATGTAAGTAGACCAGAAAATGTCTAGAGAGATGTGATTACATTTCTCTTTAATTTCTGTGAGGCTTGTGAACTTCTCTATGCTAACCCACAAATGCTTTTGTTTTGCTTGTAACCTTTAAGCTGGACCTTAAGAAAGTTATTTTGATGCTTAATCTTTATACGTGGTTCTTTTCAGATCTAGCAAAAAGCCTAAGTTCCAGATATATTTTCTAATAAATTTACCTTTTTTAAGAACAAGATTGGGGGTTTTGTGTCCCTAAGAGGTTTGTGCATGTTGTTTAATTAGCTGGTGGGAACAGCTGATTTCCTTTTGTTTTCTTTCTCAGCTCTTCCCTAGGGGTGGGAGGGTGCAAGATCTTGAGGTTACCCCACAGGAAGGAATTCCCAAGTGTTTCTTCCTGGGTTCTCAAAAGGGGGAGGGGGGAGTTTGCACTTGGATGGTGGCAGCATCTACCCATCCAAGGTCAGAGAGAAACTGCTACCGTGGGAGTTTAATACCAGCCTGGAGTGGCCATTATTAATTTTTAGAATCCTTGTGGGCCTCCACCTTCTGCAGTCAAAGCCAGAGTGAGGAATCAGCCTTGACATGGTGGCAGTGGTGGGATACCAGAAGGGGCAATCCAAGCAGACCCCACACTATTAGGGTCAGCCCAAGGCCCCACGTTGCAAGGAGGATTCCTCCACACAGCCAGGGAAACTCCAGATGCCCTCTCATCCCACCACCCTACTCTCCAACCACCCACCTCACCCCAGCTCTCAGTTAGTTAGCTGGGCGCTGCTTCAAATATAATGAGCTGGGGCATGTGAAGGCCAACTGCCCCTAGAGCACCAGCCAACTGCAGCTCATCACCCCAGGATCCCAACAAAAGCCTTCAGGCCCAGATGCCTCACAAATACCCTCAGAGTGAAGGGAAACTGACTGTGGGCGGGAAGAAGATTACTGCATGGCGAGACACTGGACCACAGGTGTCAGCTATTCACTCATCCCTAGTGCACCCCAAATTTATCGACCCAGAGGCTCAAGTGACAGTGCAACCCTTTAAGACCAACTCTTTTAACTTGCCCACAGCCAAATTGCCTGTCTAGTACAAGGGCTGGTCAGGAATATGGACTTTTGCAGTCTGATGATTATCCCATTCCCATACTGCTGGGAGAAGACTTAGCCAAACACATGAGGCAAACAAAATGGGTGGGGAGAGTGACCTGCATCCAGGTTAAACAGGCCTCCACACCTAACTCCATTCCTGAGCCTCCTACAGGGACCCAGCCAGAACCAGCCGAAGGATTGGAACTGGTAGAGTAGTCAGCATCAGAGTCAGGGGAGTCAGCACCACAGAGCCTGCACCTGCAGCAGCAGTTAAATGGGCATAAGAAGCTCAACGAGAGCCTGAAATACAACTTACTGCACCTGTAGAAAGCAGGTCACAATCAGAGACAACTGCATCACTTCCATTGGGACTGTAACAGGATGCTGGCCAAAAGGGTCCTAGTCAGGCCTGTTAGCCCAGCTCCGATTAAGGGGTATTAAATGATACTGGCTGGGTGTGGCTCACCAAAGGGCTTAAGGAAAAACACCTGTGGGCCTTGTTAGTGAGGAGGCTATAGAAAACTAGCTGCCTGGCAGATGGGTGGGAGTAGACAGGAAAGGGAGGAGATTGTGGCTGCAGTTCCTAACTGGCTGAAGAAGCTAGCTGTCCCCAAGGGAGCTGGCTGTAATGAACTGTATATAAATGGTGGTGGGAACTGACACAAGGAATAAAAGGGCACTGGTGCTTGCAAGTTCAGTGGCCTCTGACTGATTTTTGGCATGAGTAGTGAAGCACTCTGTTACAGGGACTGAGCCCAAGTCCACAACCCAGTGAGGAACTAATGTATCCAGCATCAAGGGAGCAGTTCCAGGCAGAGCAGGCAGCAAATGAAAGCCTCAAGGGAGCTTGGATGGTGGCACAGAGCAACCCACTGCCTCTCAGCTCTTCTAACAGGTCTAGGTTTGTTGTAGAAGGGACTTATACAAGGAAACTCTTTCTGGTGGGCACAAGGAGGACTGGAATCCTCAGACAGTTGGTAGTTCCAACTAAGTATAGGGAAAAGCTCTTGAGCTTAGCCCATGATCATCCTACTGGCCATACCGGGGTGAACAGGACCAAAGACTGGTTGGGGAAGTAATTTCACTGGGAGGGAATGGGCAAGGATGTTTCTACCTATGTCTGGTCTTGTGAGGTGTGCCAGAGGGTGGGAAATTCCCAAGACCAGGTCAGCGCCCTTCTCCAGCCACTCCCCATAATTGAGGTTCCATTTCAGTGTGTAGCTGTGGATATTCTGGGTCCTTTCCCTAAGAAGACACCCAGAGGAAAGCTGTACATACTGACCTTCATGGATTTTGCCACCTGATGGCCAAAAGAAGTAGCTCTAAGCAACACCAGGGCAAAAAGCATGAGCCAGGCATTGGCAGACATTTTTTTCCAGGGTAGCTTGGCCCCCAGACATCCTTACAGATTTGGAAACTAACTTCCTGAGAGGGAATGGGAAACATCTTTGGGAAGCTCATGAGGTGAATCACTTGGTTGCCACCTGTTACCACTATCGAACAAATGGCCTAGTGGAGAAGTTTAATGGGACTTTGGGGGCCATGATACATAAATTCATGAATAAGTACTCCAATACTTGGGACCTAGTGTTGCAGCAGTTGCTCTTTGCCTGCAGAGCTGTACCACATCCCAGTTTAGGTTTTCATCCTTTGAACTCGTTTGTGTCTGCAAAGTTAAGGGGCCATTACAGTTGATAAAGCAGCAATGGGAGGGGCTTACATTTTCTTCAGGAACTAACATTTTGGACTTTGTAACCAACCTGCAAAACACCCTCAAGAACTCTCTTGCCCTTGCTCGAGAGAACCTACAGGATGCCCAACAAGAGCAAAAGGCCTGGTATGATAAACGATGAAAGCAGAGGAAGAAAAATTCGCTGTCCCCCACAGAGCAATGGAAAGGCGAATGTGTAAGAGATCGCTTGGTGATCACATACTGAATGAGGAGCTCAGAAGGTGTACATGGGTGACTGATATAGTGCACACGATGTATGACACAAAGCAGAGATGGGCAGGTCATGTAGTCCACAGGTAAGACAATAAGTGGACAACCCACATCAGTGACTGGATCTCCAGAGACCACAAGCAACCGCTGAGTGGACCAAAAATGTTCTAGCCCGAACCCATTATAAAACTCTTTGGACAGAAATGGAACGAATGTGCTTGCAACAGAATGGAATAGTGTGGCATTGACTTGCATTTGTGGAGGGATGGACAAGGACATGCCACACAAAGGTATCAATAAGTGGCCACCATGTTCCATACAGGGTCACAAAATCACTGTGTGTTGTATCAACAGACACTGTGGGGTGAGATCTTCCCCTTTATGCCAAAAAGCAGACTATGGAATTGGTGAATTATGCATCAGTTCTCTCTCTGTAGTATACACTTACCTGGTCTGCAGAACAGCCTAGCAGACAAACTGAGCATGCACTTCTCTTCAAATCACGAATGAGAAACCAGAAACTTGGTCCTTTGGAACATCATTACAGATTGGAGCCATCTTCATGCAGACCTATTTGCAACATACAAGTATCAGGTCTTCTGTTTTTGGGGGGAAGGGGATTCTGTTTCTGACAGCTTGTTAATCTCATGGTTGAGGAGTTTAATGTATACATACCTACTAGTCCTACTGATTTCGTGGCTTATGCAAGGTCAGGCAGGGATCCACCAAACTAATATTAATAGCACCAGTATGGACATGGCAGTTCTGGTTCCCCAACGTTGTGACCTGTCAATCTCCCAACCAAAGACATTGCCTCAGATTCCAGACCTGCTTTCACAGAGTGACTGGAAGATCCTTCACCCCGATCTGAAGTCCCTTCATCTCACGGCTTGGCTATTGGATGGATTTCAAACTCCTCTCCTGCACAAAATATCTTGTTAAACTGTGATGAAGACACTACAAGACAAACTTACTCAGTGAGATTCACATTTTTTTTCTTCTTGCTGCCTTCAGAAGTCTTTAATTTCAAAGTACTTGATACCAGATAGAAATTCTGGAATACTTACTTGGAGTGAAACAGCTGGATGGGTCACTTAGCTCAATCAGGTTCCTCTTAATGTGATTTCTGCACACAGCTCTCTGGTGGATGGACATACAGTTGTTTCTCACCCAAGAATGGTAAAGTTTTTGAAAGATCTAATCAAGGTGTTTCCACCAGTCCCCTCATGGGACCACAATCTAGTTCTCTTTACTTGAATGGGCCACCCTCTGAGCCAGTGGTATCATATGCATGACTACATTTGTCTATGAAAACATTGCTTTCAACACTGCTACAGTCACCTCGGTGACAAGGGTTAGGATGTAATCTGAGAGACTCCTAGTCTGGATATGACATGGTATAAGGCAGGTCTGCCATCAAAGCCTGAATCTAAGTTTTTATCAAAGATCATTACAGACTTCCATTTAAGCCAGGAGATTCATCTGCCTATATTTTTCCCTAAGCCACCCGCTTGTTCTAGATCAGGGATGGACAAACTTTTTGGCCTGGGGGCTACATCTGGGTGGGGAAATTGCATGCAGGGCCATGAATGTAGGGCTGGGGCAGGGGGTTGGGGGTTGGAGTGTCGGAGGGAGTGTGGGGCATGGGAGAGGGTGCAGTATGCAGGGGTTTGGGGCACAGGTGAGGGTGCAGAGTATGGGTGGGGGCTCAGGGCAGTGAGTAGGGGTGCAGGGGGCTCAGGGCAGAGGGTTGAGGTGCAGGAGGGGTTCAGCGGGGGGCTCAGGGCAGGAGGTTAGGGTGCAGGCTTTGGCCCAATGCCACATACCTTGAGCGGCTCTAGGGTAGCAGAGGCACTCAGCGGGGCTAAAGCATGTTCCCTGCCTGCCTTGGCCCCGCACCGCTCCCAGAAGCGGCCAGCACGATGTTCCTGCAGCCCCTCGGGGAAGGGGGACAGAGGGCTCTGCACGCTTCCCTCACCTGTGGGTACCTCCCCCGAAGCTCTCATTGGTTGCAGTTCCCTGTTCCCGGCCAATGGGAGCTGTGGGGGGCAATGCCTGCAGGTGAAGGCAGCGTGTGGTACCCTCTGCTCCCCCTTTCCCCCAGGGGCCACAGGGATGTGGTGCCGGTCACTTCTGGGAGCAGCGCGGGGCTAAGATAGGCCCAGAGCCTTCCTTAGCCCTGCGGCACCACGGGGGTAGCAATCCTGCGGGCTGGATCTAAAGCTCCAACAGGCCGGATCCAGCCTGCAGTTTGCCCATCCCTGCTCTATATGTTGAATGTCAGATGGGCTTTAGAATTTTATTTGCAGAGTACAAAATCTTTTAACTCTTCACCTAGACTTATCATCTGCATGCTGGAGAGAATGAAAGGGAAACCCATCTCATCTCAGAGATCAGACAGCTGACTGGGTGGTCAGCTGATGGTTAGTAACTGGCCAGAGTGACTGTTCTGCTTCTTTCCAGGCTTGTCTATACAGACAATTTACAGTGCTACAACTTTCTCACTCGGGGGTGAGAAAAAGCACCCCCCTGAGTGCAGCAAGTTTCAGCACTGTGAAGCACCACTAGACCTCTCATGGAGGTGGTTTTATTAAAGCACTCTCTCCCAGTGCAGCGCTTTAGTGTTGCCAGTGTAGACTAGTCCTCAGAGCTCACGCCACCAGAGCTCAGGAAGTCTCAAGTCACAGCACATCTTTGAGGAATGTTTCTATTATGCACCCATGCAAACCAGCCCCTGAAGATCTAGTCACACATTTAGGGCTTGGCTACACTTGCAAGTGTGCAGTGCTGGGAGGTACAGCTGTGTAGGGAAAACGCTGGAGTGTGGCCACACTGACAGCTACTAGCGCTGCAGTGTGGCTACATTTGCAGCATTTTCAGTGGTGTTGGGAGTGGTGCATTATGGGCAGCTATCCCACAGAGCACCTCATCCCATTTTGGCGTTGTAGGAAGGGGAAGGAAGGGTGAGGGTCATTCTGCTTCCTGTCCCTAAGCCCCGTGATGCATCGCTTCACATCCCAGCAGTCCCTGTTTTTCCGTGCACGTTTGGCGCCATTGTGAGTCTCCCAACGGTTTCTGTGCAGTGTGATTTCTGTGGGAAATGGAGCCCGAAGTGCTGAGAAATATGCTGACGAGTCTCGCCAGCACATCACGTTTGGCAGTTGAGCTATTCCTTAAGCTCCAAAGAGATGATGAGTCTGATGATGATAGCAAGTTGCCTGATGCGTATGACACGACATTGCTTGTGGCATTCACGGAAATGCTCAGTACCGTGGAACACCGCCTTTGGGCTTGGGGAAAAAAGCACTGAGTGGTGGGATCACATTGTCATGGAAGTCTGGGATGATGAGCAGTGGCTGCAGAACTTTTGGATGAGAAAAGCCACTTTCATGGGACTGTGTGCTGAGCTTGCCCCCACCCTGCGGTGCAAGGACACGAGATTGAGAGCTGCCCTGCCAGTGGAGAAGCGGGTGGCTATTGCAATCTGGAAGCTGGCAACTACAGACAGCTACCGATCGGTCGGGAATCAGTATGGAGTGGGAAAGTCGACCTTTGGATTGTTTTGATGCAAGTTTGCAGGACCATTAATCGCATCCTGCTAAGAAGAACCGTGACTCTGGGGAACGTGCAGGACATTGTGGGTGGCTTTGCACAAATGGGTTTCCCTATCTGTGGAGGGGCGACAGATGGGACGCATATTCCTATTCTAGCACCACCCCACCTAACATCCGAGTACATTAATTGGAAGGGGTATTTCTCTATGGTTCTCCAGGAGTTTGTGGATCACCATGGGCGTTTCATTGACATTAACACAGGCTGCCCTGGAAAGGTGCATGATGCACGCATCTTTCAGAACACTGGCCTGTTCCGGAGCTGCAGGCAGGGACTTTTTTCCCAGCCTGGAAGATCATAGTAGGGGACCTTGAAATGCCCATTATGATCCTTGGAGACCCCGCTTACCCGTTAATGCCTTGGCTCATGAAACCGTTTACAGGGAAGCTTGACAGGAGCAAGGACTGGTTCAACTACAGGCTGAGCCGGTGCCGAATAACTGTGGAGTGTGCTTTTGGCTGTTTAAAAGGGCGCCGCTGGAGATCTCTGTATGGGAAGCTAGACTTGGGGGAAAGCAGCATCCCTGCGGTTATATCCGCGTGCTGCTGTACCCTCCATAATATTTGTGAGGGAAGGGTGAAAGATTCAGTCAGGCATGGACCTCCGAGGTTCAACGCCTGGAGGGCTGAATTTGCACAGCCAGAGAGCAGGGCTACTAGAGAGCCCAGCACAGGGCTTCAAGGATTAGGGATGACTTGAGGGAGGAATTTGAGGCTGAAAACCAACAGTAATGTTTGGTGCCTTGCACGGGAGTGAAGTGCAGTGGTTACAATGTTAGTAGGAATCTGTTTTTTTCCTAAGCTGATTTGCAGTGCCTGTTTCTTTCCTGGGCTAAGGTATCTTTGACTTTCTGCAATAATAAAGACTGTTTTCAAAGCCAAGAATTCATTTATTGAAAAGAAAATAACTTTATTGACAGACACACAACATTTTGGAACCTAAAAGGGCAGGGGGGGGGTGGGAACTGTACAGTCACAGATTTGAATATGTCCTGTCTGGAGTGCTGTGCAATGACTGCTGCACTTCAGATGCCTATACTGCATGGTGATGGGTTGAGTGCAGAGGGTAAGGGTCGTAGTTCTCAGGGCTGGTTGGTGAACGTACAGGTGTTGGAGGCAGCTGGTGGTGGTAAGAACCTGGATGCTGGGAAGGGGGTTTTGAGCTGACATTGGGCACAAGGGAAAGAGCTTTGGGACAGGCGGGGGGGGGGGGGGTGGTAGTGCTCTGCCTGCATGGCTACGAGTGCTGGATAGAGTCCGCTTGGCGCTCCAGGATGCTTATCAGCTGCTTTGTGCTTTTCTTCCTGGCCGCTGCGTTTTTCTGGCGGATCCTGCTTTCCCTTTCCCTCCAGTCCTGCACTTTTTGATTCTCTCTGCAGAGTGATCCATAACTGCTTGCAGCAGGTCGTCTTTGCTTTTTCGCGGCTTCTTCTGGAGGTTTTGGAGTCTTTGAGCTGTTGATAACACAGGCAGCCGAGAACTCAAGGTTGCTTGTGGAAAGGCAAAAAAGGCAACACTTAACAGAGAGGCAGCATTGTTTATACTCAGACAGTTATTCCCACACAGTGAAGGAGTTTACAGTCCTTCACTTTAGCATAATTTTCCCATACCAAAGAGCGCACATAACCCACAGGAGCCCCGAAATAGTGAGTAAGAGGGACTGATTGCTTCAGGGCTGTGCTGGGGTTTCTGTGCATTGGGGAAAGCAAACAGCTGCAGGGGGCACCTACACTGAACACTCTCCCAATATTTTCCACAGGAGTTAATCCTGGAAGATATCTTGCTGCTGCGGGTCACCTGGGAAGAGCGGAAGGGTCTTCTACAGCAATGCAGATTCCACCCTGGCCCCTATGCAGCTTGCCTGTGTGCAGCAATGGTTTCCCCCACCCCTCGTGGCACAGTGGCAAGGACGTGTTAGCCTGACTGGGACAAGGATCACAGTAGCTCTCCCTATAAACTTGCACAAGTGCATTGCCCATGCTGTGGCTTAAACTTATGAAGAGATTACTGAGGCCGATTACCACGACGTGATAGACCACATCAATGGGCTATTCCACATCTAGGCATGCATGCAGCCCTAACCCTCCCTCCTCTCCCGAAACATTTCCATCCTGAAAATAAAAGCTGCTTACAGGGAACCTGCTCCTCTGCTTGTCCTTCACCGAGTACCGGCTGCTGCGACTGGCTACCTTCCTCTGGCTTGAGAACAGCTCCTGGCTGCATGCCTCCTGGGACTCCGGGTGTCTCCCCCCACCCCACTACCCTCACTCTCGGTTTCCTCGTCCCCCCTCTCCTGCCTCCCTCCACTCTGAAGTGTCCATCATGGTCCTCGGATTGGCAGTGGGGTCACCCCCAACTATCGTGTCCAGCTCCTTGTAAAAACGGCAGGTCATGGGGGCAGCGCTGGAGCGACGGTTTCCCTCGCGGGCTTTGCAATAGGCACTCTGCAGCTCCTTCACTTTAACCCTGCACTGCACCGCGTCCCGGTCATGGCCCCTTTCCAGCATGGCCCTTGATATCTACCCATAGGTATCGTAATTCCTACAGCTGGAGAGCAGCTGGGACTGCACAGCTTCCTCCCCACAAACACTGATGAGGTCCAGCAATCCGCCATTGCTCCATGCTGGGGCTCGTTTGGCGCGTGGAGGCAGGGTCACCTGGAAAGATTCACTGATTGCACTCCACACCTGGCTGAGCAAACAGGAAGGGGATTTTTAAAATTCCCGGGGCATTTAAAGGGCAGGTCACCTGAGGCCAGGGCAGTAGAGTTCGAACTGATAAGCAGAGTGGCTGAGCAGGCATTCTGGGATACCTCCAAATACCTTTGGAGGCCAATAACAGCGTTTTTGGTGGCCACACTGGCAGAGCAGCGCTGCATCACCAGCGCTACAGTCGGTTATTCCCCAGACAGAGGTGGAGTACATGCAGCACTGTAGCCAGGGAGATACAGCGCTGTAGGTGCCTTGCAAGTGTGGATGGTAAGTTGCAGCGCTGTAAAGCCACCACCAGTGCTGCAACTCTCCAGTGTAGCCAAGCCCTTAGGAAGCATTATGCTATCACTGAAGTCTCCAAATCAGATGCTGCTTTCAGGAAAGCAGTGTTACAATCCCTGTTCTCCTAAGACTCTTGCTTTGGCCCACAGGTTGGGAGCCACTAGAAGTGAAATGGGCCTGTGGACAATTACTAAAGGGGAAAAAAAAGTTACTTACCTGTACTGTGGGTGGAGTTCTTTGAGATGTGTTGCCCATAGTCACATTCCACTCCCCCCACCCCCCGCCATCCCCTCTACCTCAGAGTCCTTTACCGCCAGGTTTCTGATGTGGAAACTATGGCAGTTGGCCCTGTAAGAAGTACAGACATTAAAATATGCCTAGATATTATATTGTTGACAACTTCTTTCTTCGCCTGTAACCAAATCTACTCGCTGCTAGGTGCCCCCTCATGGCCAGGCATGGCCTCACAGATTTCTTGCTGGGCTAGCACCCCCCACCAACAGTCACTCCAGCAGTGTCTGTGCCTGGGAACTCAGCCCTCTGGCCAGGTGATTATCTGTAGTCCACCCTTGTTGGGCTCCCACCTGTTCCAAATTAAAAGTCCAAAAATGTCATCTACAGAAACAAAATTCCTTCCACCCTCTCTGGGGCTCTTCCTCAGCCAACCTTCACCTCTACCTGCTTCCCCCTTGCTGGGCTCAATAACCCTTGTGCACCCCCTTCCTGGGGTCAGCAATGGACCCTAGTACCACTTTGGACCCCAGATTTTACCCCAGGGCTCTGTACTGCACAGCTAGGGTGACTCCTTTACCCATGTAACCCTGAAGCCAAGTGGAAGCTCATGCAGACCTGGCTTATACCCATATTTCAGTTTTCCCTGGGCCACTTCCTACCTCACCTTTCCTTCCCTGTGGGTCTCCCATGCTCTTCCCCATTTTATCAGGGCTTCCCCTAATTCTCCCTGCCTGGAGAGCTTTCCTTTCTCACTCTCTTCCATGCCAGCTTCCTTTCCTCTCTGAGCTTCTCCCGATAGACTCAGGGCCCTGCATAAGCCTTTTTTCTCCCTACCTAGTGTGACGGGTTCAGACACAGAGACCCCCTTGGGACTGTCACCTGATGTGCTGAAACTACCTCTGAGCACATTTTCTTTGATGGCTTGGGACTTCAGAACCCTGTCTTGTTGAGCCAGACAGGCTAGCCTGCTGCAACATAGACCCAGGGTCTGAACCATGCCCCTAAAGCTGCAGACTAAATTGAAAACAGCTCAGCAAGTGCTCCTGTCTCCAGCACCCAGACACCCAGCTCCCAATGGGATCCAAACGCCAAATAAATCCATTTTATTCTGTATAAAGCTTATACAGGATAAACTCACAAATTGTCCGCCCTCTATAACACTATGCACAGCTGTTTGCTCTCCCGGGTATTAATAACTTACTCTGGGTTAATTCATAAACAAAAGTGACTTTATTAAGTATAAAAAGTAGAATTTAAGTGGTTTCAAGTAATAACAGTCAGAACAAAGCAAGTAAACAAGTAAAATAAAACACACAAGTCTAAGCCTAATACATTTAAGAAACTGAATACAGGTAAATCTCACCCTCAGAGATGTTCCAATAAGCTTCATTCACAGACTAGACTCCTTAGTCTGGGCCCAATCCTTTCCTCTGGTACAGTTCTTCTTAGTTCCAGCTCAGGTGGTATCTAGGGGATTTCTCATGACTGGCAACCCACTTTGTTCTATTCCACCCCCTTTTTATAGCTTTGTCACAAGGAGGGAATCTTTTGTCTCTCTGGATCCCCCCCCCCTTCTAAATGGAAAAACACCAGGTTTAAGATGGATTCCAGTTAGAGTAACCAGATGTCCCAATTTTATAGGGACAGTCCTGATTTTTCGGTCTTTTTCTTATATAGGTTCCTATTACCCCCTACCTCATGTCCTGATTTTTCACATTTGCTGTCTGGTCACCCTAATTCCAGTTCAGGTGACATGATCACATGTCACTGTAAGACCTCCTTCTTTATTACCTAGTAGCTGGAAGACATGTACATAGGAAGGCTTACAGATAAACAAACCCATTCACAGTGCATTGATTCTGAAGCACCCTTAATAGGTTCCACTTAACATGTTTACATCAGTAACATAAATTTATATCTTATTCTCCTAACTCCAGACGTAGAAATAATATATGCAAACAAATAGGGGTGAACACACTCAGTAGATCATAAGCTTTGTAATGATACCTTACAAGACACTTTTTGCATAAAGCATATTTCAGTTACATTATATTCACACTCATAAGCATATTTCCATAAAGCATTATGGAGTGCAGCATCACATCTAGCTCTTTCCGCAGCTGGACAGTGGGCCTTACCAGCACTTGACTTAAGCCTGGCTCCTTGTATGCAGCAATCACCTGCTTCCTCTCAGGTGGGGCTTATCCTGTCATCAGGGTTGGTTTAGCCCCAGGTTCACCAGCCCACAGGGCAAGCCACCCTGTTACACTGCCCTTTGAACTACCTGGTGGGAATCACTCTGAGGCAAATTCCAAACCTTAGCTTCCTTTTCAAGCTAAATGAACGCCAACAGGTGAAACATCTCCTCTGAGAAGCATTAGTGAAGGGAAAGCCAAAATATCCAATTCCCAGGAAAGGAAAGCTCTGATGCCTGATAACAAATTTCCCAACTATTGTTAGTTCTCAAACCAAAGATATCCATAATTTTCTTAACGTGGGCTTGAATAGAGATTGGGAGTGGCTAGCTCACTACAAAAGCAATTTTCCCTCTCATGGTATTGACAGCTCCTCATCAATTATTGAGAGTGGACCACATCCACCCTGACTGAGTTGGCCTTGTCATCACTGGTTCTCCACTTGTAAGGTAACTCCCTTCTCTTCATATGCCAGTATATTTATGCCTGTAACTGTAATTTTCACTCAATGCATCTGAAGAAGTGTTTTTTTACTCCTGAAAGCTTATGTCCAAATAAATCTGTTAGTCTTTAAGGTGCCACCGGACTCCTTGTGGTTTTTGTGGATACAGACTAACATGGCTACCCCCTGATACTTGTATTTTATATGCTAAGAATAAAAATATAGGAAAACAAAATGTAGGTTTAAATAGCTTGGTTGGTGCCCCAAAAAACTGAAAGTTCCAGAAGTCAAATTTCCTGCTACCGCAAGAAGAATATATATTATTTACCTCGATTTAGAAATTGTGCATTTGTTTGGGTTATGAACCAGATACATACCCCTCTTTGTAAATACTCCATCTTGTTCCTAATTTATTGTCTCATATCCTATGATAAGCCTTGAAAGGTATGAAATTAAAATTATTAGATATAATCAAAGAAGGTGTGGGTCACGTCCACTAGATTTAGAAGACTCTAAGAGAGTTTGTTTTCTTGGGAAATGGTGTTGTATCCTAGAAGTTAGATAGTGTATTGTATATTGTATTCCTAGAAGGAATGTTAAAGGATATAATCATCTAACTATGGGATTGTGATGGAGTGGGAATTTTCTGTAAATATTTTGTATGAATACTGTGTGTGCCTCAGTTTCTCCCATATGCTGTGTTGTTAATTTGGTGGTTGGGAAAAGCTGTTTATTCTCAGGCAGGCTCTGACACAGGTGTGAATGGCACCTCGCTGTCATGGTCTGGCCCCCATATAAATGGAGAATCCATTAAGACAACGGCAAATCTAATCACCAGGACTCTGGTACCTAGCAACCAAGGACCATGAATGGCCCACCCCTCCTCAGGAAGCCAGCCATGTTGGACCAGCTGGACAACATGAGCCTGAGATATGGGCCTGAGGAGGGGCCCGGATCCTGAATGAAGAGGACACAAAGGGACAGAGCAGGAGCCAAGAGGGGCACAGCGCTTGGCTGGGGCTCTGGACTAACCAGAATGGGCCATGCTGTAACTTTCTTTTCTCCCTGCTGAGAAAGGATTTTCTATGCTTTGTTAATAAACTCAACCAGCATTGTAAAGACAGTTGGGAGTTGCTGTGATTGCTGAAGTAGGAGGAGCTGCCCCCTAGGAAGGTACATATCTCTTTCAGGTGTCCATCTCCACTGGACTCACTGAACAGAGCTCATGGTAGGATAGGGTAACCAGATGTCCCATTTTTATAGGGACAGTCCTGATTTTGGGGTCTTTTTCTTGTATAGGCTCCTATTACCCCCCACCTCCATTACGATTTTTCACACTTGCTGTCTGGTATCAGAGGGGTAGACGTGTTAGTCTGGATCTGTAAAAGCAGCAAAGAGTCCTATGGCACCTTGTAGACTAACAGACATATTGGAGCGTGAGCTGTCGTGGGTGAATACGCACTTCATCAGATGCATGT
>NC_133776.1:63411973-63413119 GCF_003597395.2 Chelonoidis abingdonii
TCGATTTCCATCCACACTAACCCTAATCCGATATGTTTATATCGATTTTAGCACTACTCCTCTCGTCTGGGAGGAGTACAGAATTCGATATAAAGTGCTCTTTATATCGATATAAAGAGCGTTGTAGTGTAGACGGGTACAGCGTTAAATCGATTTAACGCTGTTTAAATTGATTTAAACGCGTAGTGTAGACCAGGCCAAAGGCCAATATTCCTGATTCAACCAGGAAGGCTCATGGGCTCCACCAAATTTCAAAGCTTGCTAAAGGAGAGCAACACCCAGTGACAGGATGAGGAGTCAAGGACATAGTGAATCATTACTTTTCTACATCAGTCTTGGCCACTGACATGTCAGCCCCCAAATAACGCTTTCCTCTCCAAAGCCCACACAGATCCCCTGGCTTTTCTGGCTCCTGGAGCTGGATAAAGAGGTGCAGAAACGCCAGCACTAATAGAAAAAAATGAAGGTGGAAATAGACAAGATGAAACAACAAATTCCTCCAAGCCTATACTGAGGTTTATTGCAGGCTGGAAGAACCTTCTTATCTGCCTCCACTGAAGCTGTTAAATCATGCCCTGAGGAGCAATCCATGGTGGTAAACCAGGTACCTCTTCAATCCGGAATGTCTACAACCTGCCTCAAAATTGAGCACCGGACACCCTGAACGTACCGAACTCTGGGAATACAGAGGTACGGGGGAGCTGTTGGTTGGTGGGTGCAGAGCAGATCCAGGCTATTCGAGAAGGCATCTGAAATGTACATAACCTTTTTCAGTGCAGAAGAATGATTTGGTACAATTGTAGCATAACCTGGATTTCCAAATTAAGAATAGAAGTTAGTCTGTTGAAATCCAGATAGGAAGTTCCTATCACTTACATAAAAGATAAAACAGCCTGTCTATAAGCCTCTTGTTACAAAATTAAAAGTACAATGGCAATATCAATAATGCCTTGTTTATATTCAATGCCTTTTATCTTGAGATAACCCAAAGAACTTAAATTACTCATAAATAAACTCTATATAGTGTGATGCAGCATGGCCAGAGGGCAGCATAAGAGTGTTAGCAGGGGGCCTTATTCCCTGCCAAGGGAGGAAGGTTTGCTTTAGATTAACTAAAACAGCTGTGGCCAATTAGAGCACCTGACT
>NC_133776.1:63416223-63542919 GCF_003597395.2 Chelonoidis abingdonii
CTCCTCCAAGGACACTAGGGGAGTGATTAAGAACTGGTTCAGAGGCAAGCAATATCGCCCTGAACCTACCCCAGAGAAGAGAAAGCGCGAGACCCAGAGAACAATACCGGCAATTTGCCACAATAGGAGTTTCTCCACCTCACTTAAGAGGGATGTGGCAACTGTTTAACAGTGTACTGCAATATTACAAAACAGTTTTTTGGATGGGCAGTGAAGAAGACTGTTAATTGAACTGAAGCTGCAAAGGAAATTTAGTCATCAGACTACAATTGTCATCTGAAATCTGAGCAGAGGACCTTAGTTGAAATGAACTGTAAAGACAAAGGTCTTAATTAAATACAATTACAATATATAGTATAAGTAGATTCTATAGGGAAAACATACAGGATATTAAAGGAAAATGAGAAGTCCTTGTGGCACTTTAGCGACTAACAAATGTATTTGGGCATAAGTTTTCATGTGCTAAAACCCACTTCATCAGATGCATGGAGTGGAACATATAGTAGGGAGGTATAAATACACAGCATATGAAAAGATGGGAGTTGCCTTACTAAGTGGAAGGTCAGTGCTAATGAGCCAATTCAATTTAAGTTGGAAGTAGGCAATTCTCACCAGCTGACAAGGAGTGGAAATCACTTTTGTAGTGTTAATTAGGCCAGTGTAAAGAAGGTGGCCCATTTGAAACAGTTGACAAGAAGATCTGAGTATTTAGCAAGGGGAAATTAGTTTTTGTAAAAATGAGGAGTACTTGTGGCACCTTAGAGACTAACAAATTGATTTAGTTTCTGTAGTGACCCATCCACTCCCAGTCTCTTTTCAGGCCTAATTTGATAGTGTCCAGTTTGCAAATTAATTCCAGTTCTGCAGTTTCTCACTGGAGTTTGTTTTTGAAGTTTTTTGTTGAAGAACTGCTGATTTTAAGTCTGTTATTGAGAGACCAGGGAGACTGAAGTGTTCTCCTACTGGTTTTTGAATGTTATAATTCCTGATGTCAGATTTGTGTCCATTTATTCTTTAGCATAGAGCAGTGGTTCTCAAACTCTTGTACTGGTGACCCCTTTCACACAGCAAGCCTCTTAGTGTGACCCCCCCATATAAATTAAAAATACCTTTTTATATATTTAACACCATTATAAATATTGGAGGCAAAGCAGGGTTTGGGGTTGAGGCTGACAGCTCGCAACCCCCCCCATGTAATAATCTGGTAAACCCCCTGAGGGGTCCCGACCCCCAGTTTAAGAACCCCTGGCATAGAGACTGTCCGGTTTGGCCAATGTACATGGGAGAGGGACATTGCTGGCACATGATGGCATATATCACATTGGTAGATGTGTAGGTGTAGCGAGGCGGTGGGATATCCCACAGCCCCACTGGGGGACAAACCTTTCCCTACCCTGCTGTGGGCGGGGCAACCGGGGCCTGCGCCAGCCCCTCAGAGGTCACGGTACAGACCCAGAAGTACAAAAGCTGACCCGCAGAACTCAGTGGGAGCCCCGCCACCGCCGGGACCAGACGTCTGCGGCCGCTGCCAGCTGGAGCTCATATCCAGCCAGCCGAGCCTGCCCCGTGCTCGCTACCCCGAGGCCGACTGGCCAAGCCTGCCTTGCGCCTGCTACCCTGAGGAGGACTGGCCGAGCCTGCCCTGCGCCAGCTACCCCGAGGAAGGGCTGAGCCTGCCTCTGGCCCGCTACCCCGAGGACCTGCTGAGCCCACCCTTGGACACTTACCCCAAGGAGCCGATGGTGGTTGACCCCTCTGCTGACACCATGACAACTCAGGTACTTGATGAGGGGGAGAGTGGAAGTGGCCCAGGGGTAGCCAACCCCAGTCTGGCTGCAACACTGCCAGAACCAAAGTCAGTGTGTTGCGACTTGGATCCCCACTGACAGCAGCGACTCCCCGCCACCGCTAGGGCCCCAGGCTCGGACGCAGTGGAGTGGGAGGGCCTGCGTCCCCCCTGCCACCCTTCCAAGGGTGGCAGACTCCCCCTTTCCCTGGCCTGAGGAGGCTGAAAACTGTGTTTGCTGCCCCGCCCTGACCTAAGGGCTGGGCTTAGAACTGTTACTGCTCAGCCCTGCCTAAGGGCCTGAGCCTCTTGATTTACTGTGCTTGCTGCTCAGCCCTGCCCACGGGCCCGAGCATAGTGACTCACATTGGTTGTTGCCCCGCCCTGACCAGGGCCTAGGCTTAAGGCTACTAACAGCGAGGCAGTGGGATATCCCACACCCTCGCTGCAGGACAAACCGCAGCTGCACTGCGTCACAGCAGGTGAATGAGCCCCTGATGGTGTGGCTGATGTGGTTAGGTCCTATTATGGTGTCCCCTGAATAGATATGCGGACATAGTTGGCACCAGGGTTTGGTTCCAGGGTTAGTGTTTTTGTTGTGTAGCTGCTGGTATTTGCTTCAGGTTGGGGGGGCTGTCTATAAGCGAGGACTGGCCTGTCTCCCAAGATCTGAGTGAGGGATTGTCCTTCAGGATAGGTTGTAGGTCCTTGATGATGTGCTGGAGAGGTTTTAGTTGAGGGCTGTAGGTGATGGCTAGTGGCGTTCTGTTACTTTCTTTGTTGGGCCTGTCTTGTAGAGTAGGTGACTTCTGGGTATCTACGACAAGACAGGCCCCCCACTTGGTACGACAACTCCCATCTTGTCATATGCTGTGTATTTATACCTCCCTACTGTATGTTCCACTCCATGCATCTGATGAAGTGGGTTTTAGCTCATGAAAACTTATGCCCAAATTTGTTAGTCTCTAAAGTGCCACAAGGACTCTTCATTTTTACTGATATAAACATGGCTACCACTCTAAACCTGGGCATTAAAGGGTTATTTTATCTAGTAGCAGGGCTGGCTCTAAGTTTTTTGCCTCCCCAAGCAAAAAATTTTTTGGCTGCCCCCTCCCCCAGGTCTGAGCTCCCCCCCAACCCTCCAGTGCCCCCCCACCTGCACCCCCTGCCGCTGCAGCACTGGGCTCCCCCCCAAACGTGAGATCCACTACCAGCACACGGTAGCTAAGCCCTGGCCTAGCTGCTACTCTGTCCCCATGCGGGTGGAGCTGCTGGCGGCGCAGAGCTGGGCGGAGCACTGACAAGCCCAGCCGGCTGCTCACCTCCTCACACACTCTGGGAGCCCCTCTCGCTGCCGCCGCAGCCTGGGCTCGGCTTCAGGGGACCCCAGTTCCCTCCCTCCTCGGCTCCTCACACACTGTGGGCAGGACTGCCAAGAGGATTCAGGGGGCCTGGGGCAAAGCAATTTTGGGGGCTCCTTCCATAAAAAAAAGTTGCAATACTATAGTAATGTATTTGGAAATGTGAAAAATAACTAGTGAAATACATTCAAATATTAATTTGTAATAATTTGAAAATACACTAAATACATTATTTAAAAACATTAAATGCTTTAATGGTATGTATACATTTGCAATTACATAATGGGCTGTTGCTGGGTGACGGTGATGGTTGGTGCCAATGGGCTGTGGCTGCCTGAGGGTGATGCTGCTGTTGCCCAGGACTGGGTGGGGAGCTGGGCTCTGGGTTGGGTGGTGCCTGGCTCATAGGGGCTGGGCTCAGGGCTGTGGGGAGATAGGGTCGGGGGGTGTCCGGCTCAGAGGGGCTGGGCTCAGAGCGGGGGGTCAGGGCTGTGAGGGGGATGGGGTCAGGGGTGCCCAGCTCAGAGGGGCTGGGCTCAGAGCTGAGGGTCAGGGCTGTAGGGAGGATGGGGCTGGGGGTGTCTGGCTCACAGGGGCTGGTCTCAGAGCTGGGAGTCAGGGTTGTGGGGGGGGGGATGGGGTCAGGAGAGTGCACAGCTCAGAGGGGCTGGGCTCGGAGCTGGGGGTCAGGGCTGTGGGGGATGGGGTCAGGGGAGTACCCGGCTCAGAGGGGCTGGGCTCGGACCTGGGGGTCAGGGCTAAGGGAGGATGGGGTCGGGGGGGTGCCCAGCTCCAGCCCCAGCCCCTTATCATGCCACTTACCCCCTCTCTCGGACAGCGCTGCAGTGGCATGGTGTCTCCAGCAGGGCCTGAGTTCCCGCTGCAGCTCGCAGCCCCGCCCCCTTACCAGCTGAGATAGCGGGGAATGAGGGAAGACAGAGGCGGGGGGAGCCTCCGACATACTCGTGGGGGCCCCTGTGGAGCCCGGGAAAATTGGCCCACTTGCCCCCCCGATGGCCCTAACTCTGGGAGCCCTTCTCGCCGCTGCTGCAGCCCAGGCTCGGCTCCAGGGGACCTTGCCTCCCTTCCTCCCTCTCCAGCTCCTCACACACTCTGGGAGCCCCTCTTGCTGCTGCTGCAGGGAGGGAGGTGGGGCCCAGGATTCAGGGAGGGTGGAGGGGTCCTGCTGCCGCTCCCGCTCTGAGTCTCCCCAGGGCGGTGTGGCGTTTCCCTGAGTGGTCTGTGCAGGGCGCCGCCAGGCTGGGCTGGAGGCGTGGATCCCGGCTCGCGCGCTGACAGGACAAGTGGCTGCGCCGTGGTCGGCTCCCAGCAATGCCGCCCCAAGCAAATGTAAGCAGAGTCAGGATGAGCTGTTCCCTGACATCTGGTGGTGAATTATGGGCAATGTGGAAAGAATGTCGGGAATGTGAAGTCTCAAATATTTGCACAGGCATGCCCAGCAAGGAGCCTGGGGATGGTTAGTTTGACATTTCTGGGATCCCCAATTTCTTCATTATTGGGGCAGGATAAATAAAGTATTGCCACCTGATTATGTGAATGAGGAACTGAGACTGCTTTATAACAGAAATGTCTCAATATAAATTAAATGACACTTGCTAGACAAGGGACATGGGTTCCAAAACCCAGTGAATTGAGGGATAGGGATAGGGATAGGGATTTGGATTTGGATTTGGATTTGGATTTGTGCCTGGTGGTGCAGTTGCCTTGTGGAGCCAGAAGCACCAGTTCCACCCTTTCCACTGTGTAATGTCAGAGTTGATTTTTTTTTATTCCCTTAAGAATCTAGATACAGGTTACTGAGCTGAACTCACTTTGGGCTAATGGTGCACTAGCACTGGGGCTCCCCTACTACGTGCTGAGATCACTAAGAGTTGAAATCACAAAAGAGCTGAAATTACTGAGCTGAGAGCACTGAGTACTGTGCTAACTAGTGGGGGAGCCTGAAGCTATACTGCGGAACAGAGCAGCTGGTGGAGTGGAGCAGTTTGTGGGGATGGCTGGAGTGGATCACGGGACAGCTGGTGGAGCAAAGTGGCTGGCAGAGTGGAGTAGCTGTGGGATGGGTGGAGCGGCCCACAGAGCAAGTGGAGCTGAGCAGTTTGCAGGGACAACTGGAGCAGCTCACGGGGCAGCTGGTGGAGCAGAGCAGCTGGTGGAGCAGAGCAGTTTGTGAGGATGGCTGGAGGAGCAGAGTGGAGCAGCTGGTAAAGCGGAGCAGTTTGTGGAGAAGGCAGAAGCAGAACCCACGGAGAGGAGGGCAGTTGGCCCTGGACCACGTAAGGTGGCCCTTCACCCAGGCTAGGGGAGGAACCTCTACAGATAGACTCTTGAATTCTGGGTGGCATTGACTTTTGGGTTGTTGGACTTTAGACCCTAAGGGGAAAAGGACATTGCCAAACATACTTGGAGGTGGGTTTTTGTTTAAGGTTTGTTATAACTCTGTTTGTGGTGTTTCTCCAATGGGATGCCGCATTGATTCTTCCTTTATTAAAAAGATTTTGCTACACTCAGACTCCGTGCTTGTGAGAGGGGAAGTATTGCCTCCTAGAGGCGCCCAGGATGGTGTGGTATGTAAGTGTCCCAGGTCACTGGGTGGGGGCTCGAGCCGGTTATGCATTGTGTTACTGAAATGGAACCCCTGGATACTGAAGCCGGCCCTTGTTGCTGCCAACTCAGAGGGGCAGAAGGGTTACACAAAGAAAAATAAAACAAAAAAGGGGGGGGCGGAGTGCCACCCCTTAGAAAGTGCCACCTCAAGCACATGCTTGGAGGGCTGGTGCCTAGAGCTGGCCCTGTCTAGTCGAGAGAAATATAACAAGAATCAATAGCTGGAAGTTAAAGCCAGACAAATTCAAATTAGAAATAAGACACATTTTTAATAGAGAAGGTGATCAACCACTGAAACTAACTGCCAAGGGAAGTGGTGGATTCTCCATCTCTTGGTGTCTTAAAATCAAGACTGGATGCTTTCCTGGAAGCTATCATTTACAGAAACGCAAGTTACTGGGCTCATTGTAGGAGTAGGGGTGTCCCCACTACACTTAGTTTTAGGGGAATTGTGGGGTCTCAGTCATTAACTAATTTTGGGGGAGCGGACACATTGGGGGAATAAGGACAGAAAGGAGAGGGCTCAAGGGTGGAGTTTATTCCTGAGGATTGTGGGGGGAGGAGGAGGAAGAGATCTGGGGTAGGAGAGGGTGAGCATTTGGGAGGGGGGGTGTATGTGTGACGGCGAGATGGCCTAAACTGGTTTGAGGGATCAAGGCTGCAGTTTCCTAAGAAACAAAACACAAGTTTCCCTCAGGGATTGGAGCCCGGGATGCGGGGAGGTCTCATTGGTGTGGGGAAGAAGGCACAGCTTGGTGTGCTGGGGATACTCTAACAAGGCATCCCCTCCCACTGCCCTGTCCCATCCCAGCAAGCTCTGAGTGGTGCTGAGCAGTGTTCAGCTGAATCTCTGGTATCAGGAACCTGGGTTGGGAGCTGCCTCAGGTCATGAACTTTGGAGAGGTCGGAGCTGCACAGAGAAATGGCACCCTGGCCTGTGCCTCCCTCCTGAGTGAGGCCCCTTGACGTTTTGAAAGTATAGGTTTGGTCTGCAGGCTGAAAAGATCAGACTCCCCCAGACTAGAGTGTATCTTTCAGAAAGCCTCCCAGGGAGGGATTTTTACAGAAGCCTACGTGATTTAGGAGCACAAGTCTTTCAATGAGAGTTGCACCTTAATTACTTAGTCCCTTGCTTGGCTTCGGGCACAGAAATATTCTTCCCAGGAGTTCAGAGGCACCATTGCTATTCTCTTTTCTTCATCATAATCATCATCTGTCCTTGTGTCACTGTGAGTGTCGTCACATGGCATGAAACTTTTTAGAAGTTTTTCAGGCTGTGACCAATCTGACGTCTTCACCTGTTGCAAGGTTCTCATCTATCTGGTTCGTCTTATCAATCTGCACACCAAAAAGATTTTGTGGCATGTTAAATACCACAAGAGGGGGCTGATGTTCATCTTCTGGACCAATGTCTTCATTTGGTGAATCCGCAGTTGACTTGGCAAAGGTGAATTTGCATTTAGCAAAGCATTTTTTGATGGTGTGTGACTGTTTCACTCCAGGCTTGATGAACCCAATATATTGTATCCAAGAGTGAAACCATTTTCAAAAGCATTGGACTCGAAGTTACATCAGATCCATTTGATGAAGAATAAATTGAATTTGCCTTTTCTGAAATTTAGTTTTAGGGCTTGAATTACCCCAGCATCCATAGGGTCTAACTAAGGTTGCCAGGTGTCTAGTTTTTGACTAAAAGTCTGGTCAATGTACTCACTGGACACCAAAAGTCTGATTACCATGGGTGGGGGGAGGGAGGTCCTGGGTCATCAACCCACGGCAGCCCCTGCTGAGGCAGGGCTATCCTATCTGCATCTTGTGGGCAGTCATGCAGCAGGCTCAGTGTCAGGCTGCAGCTCCCATACCAGCCTTGGAGCAGAGGGAACCCAGCTGGGAGTGGGAGGGAAATGAAGAGGATTGAGTGAGAAGGAGGGGAGAGAGGAGTGAGCATGGGGTGGGGCCGTGGGAGGAAGAGGTGGGAAAGGGAGAGTCTGGTTTTCAGAAGGTAGGCAACCCTAGCTGCAAAGCAGAGTTTGATGTTCGTGAATTTGAGGGGGACATGGGGCATTATCCACAAACAACAGAATTTTACATCCCTCTAGTAGCAATCTGCGATCAAATCTTTGCAACTGTTTTTCAAAAAGCTCAGAGTTCATCCATGCTTTCTTGCTGAATTCATATCCCACAGGCAACTCGATAGTCAACTTGCCAAAGCAGTGTAGGTGTTGGGATTTACTGATCAGTATAGGCTTTAATTTATCTCCAGTCATATTGGTGCATAGAATGAGGGTGCTTCAGCAGGACTGCTGAATGCTCAGCACTTTTGAACTCAAACTCAGTTTAATATTTTTAAAATTTTGTAGAAACATTCTACTTTGACATGCAGAGTAAACCCAGTAACTTTAAGGTGAAACCAATTTTGCAAGCCAAGAATATAGCCCTAAAGTAGGGCATTATAAGTGCAGCTCATTGGAAATGTAACCAGGGACAGACTGCCTTCTGCTGCCTCATAATTTATTATTATTAGCATTAGACTATGATGATAATCAAATTAACATAAAGAATGTAATGAAAAACTGTAAGATGCCATGCACCTGACTTGAAGGGTGAGTAAAACTGGTAGGCTGTTATAAAGTATTACTGGCACAAAAGCATGCCTCCAGGTCGAGACGGTGCTCTAATGCCATGCTGGGGGGCAGAAGCAATGGGGGTTCAGCCCTGTCTGGCATGCCCTGATGTTGGGTGCTTAGGAGACCCCCTAACAAAGGGGTGCTAGAACAATCTGTACAGTAAGGTGCTGAGAGCCATTGACCCAAACTGTAAACCCTACACAGATGGAAACACTAGAGCACCCCTAGCTCCAGCCCCTATGCCCTGAATGTTTTTCGGATACTTTGGCTGCTATGGCAACCTTCACTGAGGCTGGATCTGCGGCCGTCGCCATGGTTCCAGGCACGCCCTGGTCATGCGGAGCTACGATGGTCCTGTCAGAGGCTTTGTACGTCCCTCTGTAACGGGCCCGCCGCGCCCCCGACGGGCGCTCTCCGCTCAGACACCCCGGCTCAGGCCGGGCGGTGCCTTGTGGGCTGCGGGAGATGCCCGGGCCCGGTGGGACTTGCAGGGCGGGCTGGGCCAAGCCTAGTGCAGCTTTCTCCACAGTCCGCTCTGGAGTACAGCCACTACAGCCTACGTTACCCAGAAGGCCTCGCGTCCGGAGTCCTGACGGCCAATCAGAGAACGAGTGCCGCCTCAAGAAACTACCGTGCCCAACATGCCTCAGGACTCACAGCGCGCCCCCGGTGAGCGGTGGCCAATGGGAGGCGGCGCAGGCGGCTTTGGGGCGGGTCTGTCTCTGGCCTGTGCTGTAAGGCTGAGGAGCTGCCGGGCGTGCTGCGGATGTATAAGGAGTATCGGGGTGGCGCGGCCCGGCGGGCGGCAGGTGAGGGAGTAGCTGGAGCGGAGGGGCCTGGAGGGAGTTGGCCTGTTCCGGGTATCAGCGGGGTGTATGTGTCCCGGGGGCGCGAGGCTCCGGACCGGGTTCCAGGGGGGGTGAGTGAGGCCCAGGGGAGGGTGCTTGGCCGGAGCATCGCCCCGCTGCCCGTGCTGGGTGGGCGCGCACGCCCGGCCCACTCAGGCTGGATGAGAGCCGGGAAGAGAGGCCTTGCCTGGGGCCTCGTGCCCTGAGCAGTGAGCTGGAGTCACTGCTCGGACAGAGGCCCTGAGCACCGCTGAGGCGGAGGCGTGTGCCTGAGTCTGGATAGCTCCGAGCAGGGTGAGATACCCCCGGCTGTGAGCCGTGTGTTCATTGCACAGTCCATTGCTGACTGTTGGGGTCAGTCCTGGGGGTGCACTCCTGCTGCTTGCCGATGGAAAGGGGCCTCTCTCTCATCATGCTGCTGCTTGTGTGGGAGAGGCCCCCCTCCTTCCTAACTCCAGGTGCAGAGGGGGGTAATGCCACAACACAGGGCTGCAGGGGAACCTAAGTTGTGGTGTGTGCTTGGGATTCGAGACTGTCTAAGTTCAGCCCTATATACCTGGTTTTCCTTTACACTTGTACCCAAAATGCCCAGCAAGCATATTCTGTGTGCACCACCCAAATGGGTATTCATTCAGACTTTTTTTTCTCTTATGTTCTTGGCCTTGGCTGCTTCTGTGGGGCTTGTGTCTGAAAGGCGTGTGTGTGTGTGTGTGTGTGTGTGGTGTTCCTTGTGTTTTGCAGGCCTACGTGCCCCTCAGGCCTACCTAGCTCTGTAACTCTTCTTGCCATGACCAAATAAACTTTACAGATTTCTTGGCAGCTTGTCCCAGAGCTCTCAACTCTCTCAAAATCCCCTTCTTGTAGTAAAGATCCATTTTTCAGAGTTCTGTGTGAATTTGTTTCCAGCAAGGGAGCTTCTGATAAGACACTGAAAGTAGTGTGCCCGTTCACTAGCTAGCTATTTTGTGTCTTTAACGTAATTGAATGGTGTATGTGGGTCACTTTGGTTGGCGAAAGTTTAGATATTTTAGACCAGAAATTAAAATTCCAGGACAGTTGAGAATTATGTTATCAGACTTTCTTTGGTATTTCTGTAATAATAGATAATAATAAGTTATGGGGTATTAGTTGGTGTCAACTATAGACCATGAAATCACTCTAGGGAGCAGGATGACCACTTCCTTACACACCCATCTACAGTATACTTGAGTGGGCGAAGAAAGCTGTGTAATGATGGGAGACTTCAGTTTGAGTGACATACTGGAGGTCTCATGCTGCCAATACTAAAACATCCTTGGAATTTGTCAGTGTTATAGATGAAAATTTTCCAATTCAAAAAGTGTTGCAGGCCACAGCGAGGAATTATTTTAGACCTTGTCTTAACAGATAAGAACATAAGAATGGCCATGCAGGGTCAGACCAATGCTTCGTCTAGCCCAAGGTCCTGTCTTCTGATGGTGGCTAGTGCCATGTGCTTCAGAAGGAATGGACAGGGCAATTATCAATAAAGAGGAACTGATCACAGAATTAAAAATTAACAGTATCTTAGATACAAGTGATCATGATTTGATCACATTTATAATGTGCAGGCAGAATAAAGTCCAGACCAGTAATTATAATTATATATATATATAAACACACAATATATATGTTGGATGTGTTTCCAGTTGGCCCCCCACAGGGACTAGTTCTTGGCCTTATGCTATTTAATATTTTTAACCTTTTAGCTGGAAGAAAATGTGAAATCATCACTGATAAAGTTTGCAGGTGATCCAAAAATTTGGGGAGTAGTAAATAATGAAGAGAATAGGTAGTGAATAAATTAATGGAGATGTCCTATCTCTTAGAACTGGAAGGGACCTTGAAAGGTCATCTAAGTCCAGCCCCCTGCCTTCACTAGCAGGACCAAGTACTGATTTTTGCCCCAGATCCCTAAGAGGCCCCTTCAAGGATTGAACTCACAACCCTAGATTTAGCGGGCCAATGCTCAAGTGGGTGCAAGCAAGCAGTGTGCATTTTAAAACGGCTGAACGTGCACAACTCAGAACAAATAATATAGGCTGTATTTACAGAATGAGGGACTCTATCCTGGGAAGCAGTGACAGTGAAAAAGATTTGAGCATCATGGTGGATAATCAGTTGAACATGAGCTCCCAATGTTACACTATCTGAAAGTGCTAATATACTGCTTTGATGCTTAAATGGGGATCTTGAGTAGGAGCAGAGGGGTTATTTTACCTCTGTATTTGGCAATGGTGTGACTACTGCTGGAATCCCATGTCCAGTTTTGGTACCCGCAATTCAAGAAGGATATTGACCAATCAGAGAAGAGCCACGAGGATTAAAACAGATTGGAAAACATACCCTATAGTGAAACTCAGAGAGCTCAATCCACTTAGCTTAATAAAGAGAAGGGAAGGAGTGACTTGATTACAGTCTATAAATATGTACATGGGGAACAAATATTTAATAGACTCTTCAATCTAGTAGACAAAGGTGTAACACACTTCAATGGTTGGAAGTTGAAGCTAAACAAATTCAGACTGGAAATAAGGTGTAAATTTTTAAGTGAACATAATTAACCGTTGGAATAGCTGACCAAGGGTTGTGGTGGATTCTCCGTCACTGACAATTTTTAACTACAAGTTTGATGTTTTTCTAAAAGATCTGCTGTGGAGGTTATTTTGGGGGGTGTCTATGGCCTGTACTGTACAAGAGGGCAGTCTCGATGATCACAACGGTCCTTTATGGTGTTAGAATTCATATATGTATAAAGTACAGTAAAGGAGATGGAAACTCACAATTTTGATTGAACAGGATGAGATGTGACCAGGTCACTTCTCTACTGAGTTTCTGTTATTTGAGAACAGTGGTTCTCTTTTTTTGTCGGCGGACCACTTGAAAATTGCTGAGGGTCTCGGTGGACCACTTAATGATCTTTCCAAATATTGTTTGTACCGTTAGTTAACTATTGTAAAGTGCTTTGGATAAAAGTGCTATAGTAAAAAAAACAAAAAAAAAACCTTAATAATAATTAGTTTTTTGTTCTACAAATAAAAGCACATAACTCGTATTTTAATATCCGTAGTCTTACCTTTCTAATATAATGGATGTGTCCTCTCTCTCCCCTGCTGCGGCAGCCCCCACGCTGGGGCAGGGAAGGAGGAGGCGGGTCTCTTCCCTTGCTACAGCAGCCAGAGAGCTGAGGCTGGGAAGGAAGGCTCTCTCTCCCCAGCAGCCACAGCCTTGGAGCTGGGGAAAGTCGCCTCTTTGTCTGTCACAGCCCTTCATGTCCCAAATTCCCCTCCCCCCCTTCTCACTCCACTGCCCCCTCCCACTTACCTCCTATTCCCCCCAAGGCCACCACCTCACCTTACATGTGTGTCTTCTCCAGGGTCCAGGCATCTGATTAGTGGAGCCATGCCTGATTAGTGGAGCAGGGCGGCCCCAAGCAGGGCACAGATCACTTAGGAAGGCGCAGGGAGTAGGTTCCCTGTGCTCAGCCTGAGTTAGGGACATTGCTTCTGCCTCTCCTGCTGCTGAGGGGTCCACTAGGGCTCAGGGGAGCTCTGGGGAGAAACTTTGTTGCTATGAGTTCCCTGCCAGGAGCCCAGGCTGGCATGGCAGTATGTGTTCCCTGCTCCTGCAGCTCCAGCCCCATGGGAGCTGGTGGGATTGGCCCTGGATCAGGGAGGTGGGGCTGGAAGGTTCCTGCACCCAGAGGCAACACATGGGCTGGTCACGTGCATCCACCTTCCCCCAAACTTTTAAATTGTGCCCCTCTCCCCCCCTTGTCAACAGTTACATGTTGCTTCTGGAGATAGGGAAGTATTAATGCCATTTCCCTCTGGTAAGATCTCATCTGGTCACCCATTTTTCAAGAAAGATCAATTCCAGCTGGAACAGGTGCAGGAAAGGGCTTCTGAGATGATCAGTGGAATGGAGGATCTATCATATAAGAGGAGTCTTGGTAGCTTGATGTATGAAGCCTAACAAAATAGAGGCTGAGAGGGGATATGATTGCTTTCTATGAATACATCATCGTGTAAATGCCAGAGAGGGAGAAGAATTATTTAAGCCAAAGGACAGTGTTGGCCCAAGAAGAAATGGGTATAAACTGGCTGTGAATAAGTTTAGTCTGGAAATTAGAAGGTTTCTAATTATCAGAGGAGTGAGGTTCTGGAATGAGTGAGCCTCCCAATAGGAGTGGTGATGGGGAAACCACATATCCTCTTATTAAGCTTGATAAACTTCTGAACAGAATTATATGGCAGTGTTACCAGTCATAGCAGGGGCTGGATTCAGTGATCCAGGAGGTCCCATCTTTTCATGTGCTGTGTACCTGCTTCTGTATTTTCCAGTCCATGCAACTGGTGAAGTGGGTTCTAGCCCACAAAAGCTTATGCCCTAATAAATGTGTTAGTCTCTAAGGTGCCACAAGGACTCCTTGTTGTTTTTGCTGATACAGACTACCACGACTACCACTCTGAAACCTGTTATTTAGATAAACTTTATCAGAAACTGAATTTTAAAAGAGTTAATCAGCAAAAAAAAATTCAAGTAGACTGTCCTACATTGCTTTTGTCTAAAGACTGTAGTTGCATGTAGTAGAATTTGTAAATAAAGTACATAATTTGTAAATAAAATATAGAAATCTAAATAACATACTCACGTAACATATTCACGTAACTAAGTTATGTAAGTTAGATTGATTTACTGCAGTAGTGTAGAGCAGCCCTCAGTGTATGAGAATATTTGTACATAGAAGAGAACTCTTGCTTGCCTCACTTGTATAGTTATTTTATAAATTGTACCATATCTTGTGTGTTTGAAAGGATGCGCTGTAAGTATGTGCAGGAAAAGTCTCTAACAGTTATATTGTGCCCTTACAAACTTTATCAAAATATGTACGGTAGATGCCTATGCAAGCTATTTGTCCTAGAAAAGCCTCTGTGGAATTTAATCCCTAATTCTGTTTACAAAATGTGCCGAGTGGAGCTAGCTTGCATGTGGTCATTTATATGTAGAGAATTGTCATCACTGTGATCAAATAACTGTGACATATAGGATTTCCTCCACGAAGTGAATCTGTTCAAAGCAGGTGAATCCCATATTGGGCCATTTAGAATGCAGCAGAATATGTAGTCTGCCGTTATTGTGCCTTTGTAACTCTTCTGAAGTAACTTCAGTGTGTATTGGAGTGAAGATTTCTTTAATATGGTTGACCTGAACAAGATACCTTTTATTTGTAATTTTCTTGTAAGTAATACTGATTATAGAGTTCAGTCCTCCAATAAACAGGGAGGACCTTGATTGAATTCCTAGTTCTCTCCCCTACCCCTCCCCCCCCCAATTATTCTCAGGAGAGGCATTTACTTCCTCTTTCGTCATGGATGTTTATAATGCAGATGATAAAGGTATGCTTCTGGATAAGGAGACCTATCAACAAAAATCACATTTCCAGTGTGTGTAGTAGAGATTCTGTAAGTGTTCAGTGTTGCAGCCTTCCAAGGGATATTAAGAGAGAGAGTCATTTAATGCCTGGCTGTTCAATTTTTGTTTAAAATGATACCTGGGGTCTCTAGACAAGAGTGTTTTTACTGTTGCTCAAGATTGATGATTTTTATATATGCTGCTAGAGTCTAGGCCATGTAATCTTTTCCCTCCTGAACTCAATTTTTGGGTGAAATTTTCTGACTTCTGTTGGAGTGAGAGAAGGAGAGGACTGAGGCACACAAGTGCATTTTTATTAAATTATCAACCCATTTTACATATGCAAAGCTTAAAATACACTTAAGAAACTTATCACTTAACAACCTGGCTTATTGTGAAGGAGTCAAATTCTTTTAGGCACCAGCAGAACATCAGCTTCTCCAAATAAGACAAAAGCCTGTGTATATATAGGTAACCTTTCTACAAGGCCTAACAAACTCTGGATGTGTTATTGGACCAGCTTGTGGGGCAGGGAAATTAGTTCTGTAGTTGAGGACTCTTTAATTTTATATAAAAATACTCTGCCCCCGTCCCCTAGATCAGTGGTTCCCAAACTTTGACAACCTGTGAACCCCTTTCACCAAAATGTCAAGTCTCATGAACCCCCTCCTAAAAATGAGTCTTTCTAGGGATTTTCTCCTTTACCTGAGTATAAATTATAAAAGCAGTGATCTTGGAAATATAAAATTTGTTTTTATGACTTGCTTATTACACACTATTTATTATTTATCGTTACAGTATTTTTATTACATTATGAAAATGGCAACACTCTTCCAAGATCTCACTTTCATAGCTTATATCACTTTGAATAAGCCTGTTATAAGACAAGACTCCCGTGTTTCATCAAGGAGTATCAGATGTGAAAGAGCATGAAGGTATTTAAGAAGACAACTCAAAGCATTCAGATCTTGAGCAGTCCAGGCAAACAACGCACATTACAACAAAGCTTAAACTTTTCTTCATAATAATTTTAAAAACAAGACTAGCTGCCTATTTAATTTTAAAAACAGCCAGAAATATTCACCTCTCTTTCCATTTCTTATAAGGAGTCTTGAAGTGTGATAGATTTGCTTGCTTTGATCTGCTTAGCTCTTGGAAGTTCAGGAGCTCTGGGCTGCTTGCCCCATGCTGCCCGGGGTCCCTAGGAACAGCTTTGTCTGCCGTTAGGGATTTTTTTTCCTGAGGACGCCCGTAACATTTTGCAAACCCCCAGGGGTTCATGAACCCCAGTTTGGGAACCACTGCCCTAGATGTATAGATCAAAAGGCTGAGCAACCTGAGTATTCCAGGTGATATCAACTTTGGGATAGGAGGAGAGAGGTGGCCTCTGAGAGTCTGCTCAGTGATAAAACTCTCATGTAGCTCATTGGAACAGGATCAGGCCCTAAGGTAGCTAGAACACAAACTATGTATGGCTTAAAAATCAAAGCCAACATCTTGAATTTCCCTCAGCCATGTATTGCAAGCTGGCATGGTCTTGAAGCACAACCCAAATGTTGTGCTGTCCATGGGAAACACCCTGAGTGAGTGGACAGCCATAGTATGCACCAGTTGAAGTTTCCGAATGGTCTTCAGCAGTAGCTCTAAGAACACATTGCAGCAACCCACGCTGAAGGGGGAAGAAGGGGAGCATGGATGAATGTCAACCGCACATTCAGAAGAAGAGGTCATAATGTCCTCAACAAATAAATGTAAATCAGGTTGCGGAAAACATTCTTGGATCCTATTGCCAATTTACCAGTTTGGCACTTCTGAATATCAAGACTGACTTCCAGTCAAGAACTCTCTCCCCCCCGCCCCCCCCCAAGAAAAAAAACAACAACAACCCAGCTACAGATTTATCAAGACCATTTAGCAAGAGTTGTGTTGCTTTTGATATTGCACTTCTGCTAAGAGGTCCGTCATCACGGATTCCCACACATGGGGCTGTGCTCCAGTGCTGGAGTTCCTTCAGTTCAGCTTTCTAAAGTTTTTGTTTCCAGCAGGGGCTGTCTTATGCCAACTCCTGCTGTGGAACACCAGCATCTCCTGTTGCTTCAGCAGCCAGTTTCTTTCTTTCACTGGCAGGTGAAGGAGCTCTCTAGCATTAGTGTTCCTGCTAATTCAGGCCCTATAGCTGTCTGTCTCTTAACACCTCATTAGTTTTTTCTGCCACAGGATTTTATTTTAATTGTCTCCTACTTTGAATCCTAGTTTAATTTAAAAGAGGAAAATAATCAGCAATGTTAGCAGTTGGTGGTGTTGCTTCTTTGCTGGCATTGGAAAACTTGTGCTTTGAACAGCTTTCTATATCTGTTAGCACATCAGTTCTCTTTTCTTGTTCCTTGGCACCGTGTGAGTTGGTTGACTCATTAGGACCGTACTTCAGCTTGCATGGATGACTCCTGTTTTCTCTTTCTGGAAAAGACAAAGCCCACAAGCTTTAAGAAGTGTTCTAAATGTGGTTGGACCATGTCCGTCAAAGACAGGCATGACTGCTGTATCTTGTACCTAGGAATGAAGTGTGATAGGCTTGGCTGTTGGGCTGCCTCTCAGATATCAATGTAAGCAGTGAAGTCTTGAATGGGGTGCCTGAAAGCTCTTCTGGCTTCCTTTCATGCTTCCTGTAAATTCACTGAGAAGGTAGATGAGAAGTTCCTGAAGACTTCAGCCCTTGAATCAACTGGAGTTGTGCGTCCCAGCTTCATATGAAGTCTTTGTTGGTTTGGTGAAAGGTCCTGGAGTTTCACTTTGACATCTTTTTAAAATAAGTCAGTGAGAGCTAGGGTGTTGGTGACACCAGTAGTTGAGACTTCAGTGCACTATGTGCCTCAGAAGTGATCTGCAAAACTTTTTTGAGTTCATTCTTTTGTTTTTCTTATGGTTCATGAAGATCCACTGCTGCTTTTTATTTATTTTGTCAAAACCCATGTCTTCATGACCTTTAAAACTGAAAATAGTGTCTCTGACCCCCCTCTTTGCTGAAAAACATAAATGAAAGGAATTTAAAATCTGCCCTCTGCTGACATGCAGAATTGTTTCAAACAGCATTCCCCTCTCCATCATGCTGTTTAACTATATATTGTTATAGCCTTTGTTTAAAGTTGTTACGTTGTTTAGGTTATATTGCTACCTCCCTATATAGAAAGCATGGAGGGGATAAAGCTTGGAGACTAGAAGGAGCTCTGATTAGTCAATGATTGATGTGTCTGTAGGATTTAGACTGTCACTGTTTCACAGAAAAGGAAGTTCAACAAGTTGCTGAGGCTAGTAGGGTGTGTCCAAAAGGCAAACTTCAAGGAGGCATAACAGCCAAATTATATATATATAAAAAAAAAAGGTGGAGTGAGGGGAGAGTTTAGGACTTGAAAAAATATGGGATCTGTTTGATGAATATTTCTAAGTTTTGCAGGTCAACTTTAATGTGTCAGTCCTGTGTATTGTACCAAAGCTTCATTGAACACGACATCACTACTTCTGTAGTCTAGAGAGAAGTGTCTCTTTGACTGTAGGTACGCAACTGGCTCTATCCTCTACTTCTGGCAGCAAGCACCTGACATCTCTAGGGACCCAGACCCCAATTTCTAGTAAGTTGGTGTACCAGTTGTTTGTCAGAAATAGACAAAAGAATGTGTTCAGACTGATGTCTTCATTTAACCAGACTGCTTTGCTTGTGTCAAGGCTGATTCTCCACTCTAGCACTTTGAGTGCAGAAGGCGGGGGCCTGCAAGGATTCTAAAAATTAATACTGGCTACTCCAGGCTGGTATCAAACTCCCAAGATTACAGCTTTTCTCTGACCTTGGATGGGTAGATGTTGCCACCACCCAAATGCAAAAAATCCCTTTTTACCCAGGAAGGCGCACTTGGGAATTCCTCCCTGTGGGGTACCCTCAAGCTCTTTCACTCCCTATCCGGGGAAAGAGCTGAGAAAGAAGAACAAAGGAAATCAGCTGTTGCCACCAGCTAATTAAACAACATATGCACAATCCTCTTAGGATGCAAAAAAACCCCAATCCTTAAAAAAGGGAAATTTTATTAAAAACAAAAAGAAAGAAAATACATCTAGAACTTAGGCTATTGCTAGATTTAAAAAGAGCAATTATAATAAATCATCAAGAATGGTTTTCTTGATGTCCAGCTTAAAGGTTACAAGCAAAACAAAAGCATTTGGGGTTAGCTCAGAGGAGTCCACAAGCATTAACCACCTCTTTTTAGACAATTTCTGATCTACTTACATATCTGGGGTTTCAAATTGAGTAGTTTTAGGTATGATCTGGTGATTTTCATAACTGGTTCACAGCTTTTTACAGCATAGCTTCAGCCCTGTTTTGCTCTGTCTCCTCTCTCCGGAGAACAGACAGACAGACAAAAAGGGAGTCTTGTTTCAAGTTTAAGAAGTTCTAGCCTTCCCATTGGCTGTTTTGGCCCTGTGCCCACTCACTTCCCTTTACCTATGCATATAGTCAGACTTTTTAACCCTTTACAAGTAAAGCAAGTGGAGAACAGCTAGTAACAGGGATTTTATAGCTAACTGGCTGGCTGGCTGTCCATAAAAGGTAGCTCTTCTCCGCGTGCCCCCTCCCCCCCCATTTATCACAGCTTGCACCAAAGATTTTGTGCTGATGCAACGACATTTTATTCTATAAAGGTTTCTATACTGCACTCACAACTAGTATCTTGTCGTGACAGTACTAGGAACCCTTGACACTGCAAGAGTGTTTGAATTGTAGCGTGTGCCTCAATTACGCTGAAGCAGTTGGACCTTCTCTTGATGCTGGCTTTGACATTCCACTGACATGTCAGCAGGATCAAGCAGATTTGTCTGGCCTGTGCACAGAATCAGTACAGTAGTCTGCAAGGCCTGTTAGAGACAAAGGGGAAATTCTGACAGATGGAAGAATCTTCTGAATACAATTATATTTTTACTGGAGGTGAAGGCAGAGGGAATAACACTCCTGCAGATGATAGTGTTAATGTCAGTTTGGTTATGGCCTTGTTTCACTTTGGAGACAGACCAGATCCACAAAGCAGATTTTCAAGGCATCTGGAGATGGTTCCCTCTGAAATGTTTCTCCAGTACTTTCTGAGCTTGTTGATGAAGGTGTGGAAGCAAACCTATTACAGGTACTTGATAGAAAGTATCTTTTGCTTAGAGAACCCAACAACTAGTCCTCACCATGATAGCCTGGTGCTGGTGTTTGCAGCGGTGTTAGACAAGACTTAGTAGATTTTCAGTATACTGTTTCCGGCTTATTCTGACTCCCTTGATGGTTTTTGACATATTTTTAAGAGCTGCAATGCAAGAAGTTCCACTGTGAAATGTCGGTTCCTCACAGGCAAACAGTTTAAACTATAGAAGAGGCCTTGCTTTCTTTTTTTAAATGTTTTTGTTTCAGTTCACAAAAGAAAAGCAGGACCTCTCTCCTTATTTGATACAGCTGCATATAACCATTAACTCCATCTAGAGCACCTCCTTCTCCATTTTAAATTGAAACACTAGCAGGGTATTTTTCCTGAGACTTCTCAGCTTTTACAGTGTCTTAAAATGTCTGTCTTCTTTTAGCCTGCAAGAAACTGGATTTATTAACTTTTCCAGCATGCACTTGCTTTTTGGGAGTGAAGGCATGTTTGTGGAGGAGTTAAGTTGGGAATGTAGAGGGTTTGGATCCAGGGTGTGGTGGTGCAGCGTAGGATTATTGATGATGAATGGGTACTTTTGGAAGTAGATAAATGGATTAAAAAATTAACTTACAGTTGTATGGAAACAGCACAATTACCATGAGCAAAGATCACTTGCTTTTGATGATCAGTGAGGGCAGCTGTCTCTTGTCTGCCTCAAGTGGCTCTATTTAGCAGGTCTCCACCTGGAGGTTCAGCAGTAGCTGTAGTCCCTGCCATATGATATGGTGACTTTTGAAAGGGGGGGAGGATGGGTGAAGTGGGAAGTCACTTCTGCAAAACTAGCTGCTTTCCTTTCAAGTATGATGTTCAGGCATTGTCATAGGGGAGAATATAAGATTTATATGTTCACAGCAAAAATTGCTTCGCTTTCCAAAGTTTGGGTGACAGACTTGTTGTGATGAAGGGGTATCAGGCTTCAAGGTGTTGCTTAGTCCTTTTCTTACTGTTATGGCATTAAGAAGTTAGCTGTGCTTCTTGGGCTTTATGGTAAAGTACTTGGCCTGCTTTTCCCATAGTGACCTGACTGCAGAAATCCTTCCATACACTTCCAAACATCCAACAGACCCAAAATGGAGAGAACTCAAGAACTGGAATTCCAAAGTCAGATGGCCTTTCATTTAGGGAATGTTCTCTCCCCACTTCTATTTATTTAATGTAATAATAATAATAAAAAATCTTTCAAAAGAAACAAGTTGTTTTGAAAATCTGTTGCTGATACCAAAAACTCTGTACTTGAAAGAGAGAACACGAGTCAGCCATGCAAGCTAATGGAGTCCTAATGTGTCAACCCACACGTGTTGCTAGGGAACACAGTTAATCTGCTGTTTGGATTTTGGCTAACCAGTAATTAAGATTATTGCTGCTCTTTAGACAAATGCAAGAAGTATGGATAACTTTTGTGTTATTGTTCTATACTGCAAGCAGGAACAGTGCACAAACAAATCAGTTATAAACTTTCCTGGTTTTGGATGACATCTGCCTGGCATGTCCAGGCTAATTCATACCAGTTCTCCTTCCTGCGTTTACACTGCCGCCTCCTGTTATGTCAGATCTGATCATGGTAATACAGAAATGCTTTAGTTTGCACTTGATTGGACAGAAGCCAAACAGCAAACACAGAGAAGAGAGAATATATTAGGAATTAAATGATGCTCTTTCCTCCCTTTCTTTCCCAGGAATGTTAAATTCTGACACAGTAGAGGTTTTTTTTGTTAGGATTCAACTGACCTGCTATCATGATGTTCCCACTAGTCCAGATAAATCAAAATTTTTCCCCAGGGTGGCAGATGAGATCAATTGATGTGAGAAACTGTAGCACCATACTGCTGTATTCATACCCTATCCACTACTGTAATAATGTTTGTATAAGGTATGCCTCGTAAGGGATCATTTGAAAACTCATAATTTGCTGGTCTGTATTGTCTTGGTAAAATAAGTTGCAACATTGTATGTGAAATTATAAAAATCCCCTTTAGGGTGTACATGTTTCAAACACCACATTCCTGTCCATGCCGAAGCTGACAAACAGATCTGTCCTTAACAAAGGAATGTGTGCTCCTCTTAATTTGCGTTTAAGTAGTAAACAGTCATCAAGCAGGTAGGAAAGACAAAGGAAGTTCAAATAGGTTTAAAACCAGCAGGGAACATCCTTCCACATAGATTCTTTGTTTCTTGATTCTCAGCTGAAAATGTTTTCAAGAGGGGGACTGAAGCTATGTCTACACTGCAGAGTTTTGTCGCCAAAAGTTATGCCGTTTTAATTAAAATGCTTTAATTAAACCACTGTTGCATGTCCACACTATGCTCCTTGTGTCGGAAGAGTGCATCCACAATAGCAGGTCTTGCATTGACACAGAGCCAGTTGCACAGTGGGATAGTTACTGTGGGTAACTATCCCACTGTGCAACTGGCTGCAGGGTGCTTTGGGAAGGATTTGCAATGCCTCATGGGGCAGGTACAGCATCACATGATGCAGGTTTCTCAATTCATTTATTCCATGGGCATCCTACTAGATTGCCAGCTGCTTTTCAACTCCAGTGTGTGTGGAGGGGAGGGGCAGAGTGTGTGATAGGAAGTGTGTATGTGTGAGGAGAGACTGTGCTGGGGGAGTGTGTGTATGTGAGAGAGGAAGAGTGAGTGTTGGGGGAATGTGGATGTTGGAGAGTCGGCACGCTGACTCGTACGTTCAGACAGCTGCCAGAAGCAGCCAGTCCTGAGGCAGTGGGCGAGGACACCCCTGACATCAGCCCCCACCATCCTCCCTGGCTCTGCGCAGTGCGCACACACACCCACACATGGATTCCACATTAATGCTTTGTTCTTTGTTGCCCAGAGCAGAGCAGCATGCTCAGCTGTCAGAATGGAGCTGTGAAGGGGGAGTGGTGCATACCTGCAGGGCTGCTGAATTCAAAACAGTGAGCAGAACGGCACTGTGGGATACTAGGGTAGACAGTTCTGGCGATACAACGAACAGAAGTGTCTATGCTGATGCTTCTTTGTCAAGTGGTTTTATTTTGTTGTAGAAACTGAAGAGTTTTGTCGCCAAAATTTTCACAGCAGTGTGTCCACCTCGACTGTTTTGTCTTTTGGTGACAAAACTCTGCAGTGTAGACAAGACCTGAAGCTATTAAAAGGAGGGACGAACACCCCAAGGCATCCCTCGGTCTGTCCCTACCCATCACATTCAGTATATCTGAAGAGACAATGCCGCAGCTGTTGGATTCTGGGAGAGAGGTCCTGACCTACACAGTTTGGTCAGTTAGACTGCTGAAAGCATGTGGTGAGAAACACTGCTTGGAATCTAATATAGTTTGTTAAATTAGGCACCAGTAAGTGTTTTGTTTTTATTTTTCTTGTAACTATTTCTGACTTAAGCCTCATTACTTGTTCTCACTTAAAATCTCTCTTTGTAGTTAATAAAGTTGTTTGATTGTTTTATCTAATCCAGTGTGTTCAAGCTGAAGTGTCTGGGTAACTCCATTTGGGGTAACAAGTTGCGTGCATATTATTTCCTTAAAGGAATCATATATTTAATAACATGGCCTGTCCAGGATAGGCCTGGGCAGTACAGGAAGTACATTTCTGGGGGGAAATCTGGGGCTGGGAGTATGTTAGGGTCACCCTGTGGTACTCTTTAAGGCTGGTAAAAGCCAAGGTCTGGCTGGCTAACTGCAGAACACACAGTAGGCAATGATTTACATGCTGGATGCTGTTTGTGAGCTGTCTGGGTTGGTGGCTATAGCAGCAAGGTATTGTAAAGAACACCCCAGATTAGAGAGCAGGGGTGACACAACTACTCAGTCTAGATTGTACCCTTGTATGTCACAGTGCTTGCTAGTCCAGATTTAGCAGAAGATTTCCCAACGGTGGTAGAGAAGATCAACTGATGTGAGAAACTGCAGCACCTCTCAGGAGTTTTCACTCAAATGTGCAGAAGGGACATGATCAACCATCCCTGTCCAGTTTATATTTGGGGCAGAAGAACAGTCTAGACACTTTTCTGTTTCAGGGAATTCCTAGCTCATCATTATGCTACGTAGTGACCTTTGGGAATCCTTGGATGTCATTTGAGCCTAAAACAGCTCAGTTACCATGAATTAAGTAAGGGGCCACCAAATGAAATGTAATAAGTAGCAGGTTTAAAACAAACACAAGAAATTTTTTTTTCACACAACGCACTGTCAACCTCTGGAACTCCTTGCCAGAGGGTGTTGTGAAGGCCAATACTATAACAGGGTTCAAAAGGGAGCTAGCTAGATTCATGGAAGAAAGATCCATGAATGGCTATTAGCCAGGATGGGCAGGTATGGTGTCCCCAGCCTCTGTTTGCCAGAAGGTGGGATTGGGTGACAGGTTATCATCAAGTGATCCATGCCCTGTCTGTTCAGTCCCTTGGGGCACCTGCCATTGGCCACTGTCAGTGGACAGTATACTGGGCTTGATGGACCTTTGGTCTGACCCAGTATGGCCATTCTTATGTATAATTAAAGGAATTGCATTGTTTTTTAAATTGTTGATACATTTTAAATTGTGACACATTTACAGATATTTTGCCTGTTTTGGCTCATCATGGATTTTTTTTTTTTTTTTTTTTTAAAGATACCTAAACTTAAAAAACAAAATACCCCCCCTCAGCACTATTTTTTCAATGCAATAGACCACATTCCTTACAGTTTCTTTTGGCAGATATTTCATACCTACATTAAACTGGCTGAAAGTTTACTAGTCCCCCTTCCCCCCCCCCCAATTCCTTACACATTGGGTTTATTAGGGCTTAGACATTTCTAATTAGGAAGCCATCTGTGGTGGTGGTAATATGGTTCTGACTAAGCTGCTGAAGGTTCCTTTTCAGCCACTATGTGCTCAAGTTTCTTAATTTAAGGTCATTTTACTGGTATCAGAGACGTGGGCTCATAAACTGACTGAAGTCTAGGCTCTAAGGTGACTGATCCGCCTTATGTCAAGAGTCTTCAGGGATAAGGTGGTACTAAAGAAGCATCCTATATTCCTTCCAATGGTGGTGTCAGTACCCTACTCTACTTCTTCAGCTATCCTGCTAATATTTGCCCTATGCCCCTATATCCGTCCCAGCGATGCTTTTCTTTGCTGCCTCCAGGCCCCAGCTGCTTTTGGACTCCATAGACTAGGCCTCTTGACCCCCAGCCTGCTATTGTTCTGTTTCCATGGGAATATTGGTGCCCTCTGAATCCCTAGACTGCTCCAGTCTCCATAGAAGGGGACAGGAGTGGGGATTCTTGCTGCTTCCCAGCTGTAGCATCAGAGGTCAGTGAAGGATGCTACCTATACCCTGTACCTTCTGTCTCTGTTCCTGACCTGGATTCTGTGGGGAAGGGCGGTCTACCATCTTTCCCCCAATAAGCTGGCTGCTCCAGGTCCTGTAGGCAAGTGTTTATCACTCATCTAGTTGACTTCTCTCTGTGTGTCAGGTTTCATGGAGGTGCATGTTACGGTAAACACCTTCCTGCAGGGCTTGAGGCAGAGCACGTTTGATCTCCATTCCTCCCAACAGGGCATGGGCAATGTTCTCAAGCTAGTGCACAGGACAGGCAGCAGGGTGGCCAACCCCAAGTATTCAAAAATCATGAATCAGGCCTAAAAACATATGACATTGGTTTAAAATCATGTGTTTAAGAATTATAGGTCTCTTTCTTTGGCTTCTGAGTTTTCAGGCTGCATTTGCTTCATCTTTTCAAGCTTTTCTTCCTAACCCCGTGGGCCAGAAAATTTTCATAAATGAAAACTGAAATTCACAGATTCCAAGGCCAGAAAGGACATCTAGTATGACCTCCTGTATATCCAAACCATAAAACTTTCCCTAAATAGTGCCTTAAGCAGATCTTTATTTTTATTTAAAAATTGTCAGTGATGGAGAATCCACCATGAGTTCCTTATTGCCAATCTGTTTGTCTTACTTCAGCTTCTAGCCTTTGGATTGTATTATACCTTTCACTGCTAGATTGAAGAACCCATTACAAAATATTTGTTTGCCATCTAGAGGCTTGTACACTGTAATCAAGTCACCCATTAACCTCTTTGTTAAATTAAATAGATTGAGATCCTTGAGTCTGTCACTGTAAGGCATGTTTTCTAAGGCCCCGTCTACACTGGCAAGTTTCTGCGCAGTAAAGCAGCTTTCTGCACTGTAGCTCCCGAGGTGTACGCACTGCCAAGCCACTTAGTGCACAGAAACTGCGCAGTTGTAGCGCTCTAAAAAAACCCACCCTGACGAGGTGTAGAGCTTTCTGCGCTGGGGCTACAGCTCTGCGGTGCCAATGTAGACACCATGGCGGATACAGTGCTGCAATTGACCTCCAGGAGGTGTCCCACAGTGCCTGTTCTCACCTCTCTGGTTATCGGTTTGAAGTCTACTGCTCTGCCCTCAGGTGACCAACCGTCATCCCCACCTCGTACATTCCTTTGCAAATTTGAAAGTCCCCTTCTGTTTGCTTGATGGTCTCAGCACATTTTTCCAGGTGGCCATGCCTGCTCCACACCAAGTGATTCCCTGCTTGGAGCAATGCCGAGCTGCTGGACCTCATCAGCATCTGGAGAGAGGAAGCTGTGCAGTTGCAGCTGCACTCCAGCTGTAGGAATTATGATACCTACAGACAGATTTCATGATGCATGATAGAAAAGGGCCATGACTGGGACACACTGCAGTGCAGGGTCAAAGTGAAGGAGCTGCGGAACGCCTACCACAAGGTGTGGGAGGCAAACTGCTGCTCTGGTGCTGCACTCACGAGCTGCTGGTTCTACAAAGAGCTAGATGCAATACTCGGTGGCGACCCCACCTCCACTGTGAAGGCCCCTATGGATACTTCATTGGCTCATGTGCCAGTCGTGACTGGACTGAGCCAGGAAGAGGAAATCTTGGATGAAGAGGGAGCAGGGGACCCAGAGGGAGAGGATGGCTCAGAGGCCAGAGGCAGTCAGGAGCTCTTTTCTACCCCGGAGGAGCCTAGCTAGTCACAGCAGTCGGATCTTGGCGAAAAGCAAACAGGAGAGGAGGCCACGGTAAGTGGATCTGATTTTGGGAATTGCTGAAGCGATTTGTTGGGGGCAGGAGGGTTGCAGAAAGCAGGCTTGTCTCCCACCGCATGCCTAGTCTTGAGTGGCGGAACAGGCTGTTGATAGACTCCCTCACTTCATGGGAATCTCCCTCAGAGATCTCCAGGAGTCTCTCGTGGAGATACTGGGTAATCTGCTGCCTCAGATTCCTTGGCAGAGCTGCTTTGTTTCTTGCACCATCAACGGTAACTTTCCTGCGCCACTGTGCTGTCATGGAGGAGCGGGTGAGGGACCATTGCTGTGCGCAGGTGAGCAACATAGGGGCCAGGGCAGAAACTGCAGGCTTGAAGAAGACCCTCCCTTGATTCCCTGCTGACCCTCAGCAGCGAGATATCTTCCATAATGATCACATCCTGTGGAAAGTGTGGAGACAGGAATGATTATCAAGCCCCCTCCCCCCACAGTGCTGGCTCTCCCCAAGAGCCACATGCCTAGTGTATAGCAGTCTGGGAAGAGTGATTCACCCTGCCCCTGCAGCTGCTCACCATTTTGAGGGTCTTGTGGCTGATGTGTGCTTGCCTGGGGTCAGCCAGTTAGTGACAGGTGTGTGAGTAGTGGCTGTGTTTTAAAGCACTGAATCAACGTTGTCTGTGTTGCGAACAATACTGCTTCTGTAAAATGTTGCATTTAAACGTCACAGAGATGATCTTGGGAGGCCAGCCTTCCTTATTGGCAGCAGAATGACTGCACAGAATGAGAAAGCGGACATGGAGAACTAAGGAGGACTTTCTCCATGAGGTTATGATGCAGTCTGCCGACGAGAAACAGGAATTGAAGGAATGGCAGGACAGCAAGAAGAGGGACTGAAAGGAGAACACGGAACACCAGAAAGAAGCCATGGAGCGACTCTTAAAAGTTATGGAGTGCCAAGTAAACATGCTCCAGGCTATACCAGCTCTTGAAACCTAGCAGCTCTGCGCCTGCCGTCCCCTGCAGCCGCTGTCACAATAATCCCTTCATGTCCCCCCCCGACCACCGCCAACACAGTCTTATCAACCTCCTGGCTTCACTTTCTACCAGCAGCATTCCTCTCCTCCCTCTTCACAGTCCAGCAGTGTGGACCCCCACTACCCATTGCACTCAACACTCATCCCTCTGCAGTTTGGCACTGCTGAAGTACAGCACTCACTGCACTGAACTCCAAAGGAGAAGGTTGGGTATGATCCCTGGACATACACAAATCTGTAGCTGTCCTGGGACCCCTCCTCTGGAGACATTGTCTCCCCCCCCCTTCTCCACCCCCCCTCCACTGATGTATTTTTGTTGTTTGACTCTCTCTCCCGGTTGTTGTCTTTTAATAAAAGAATTGTGTTGCTTTGAAAGTAATCTTTAGTCTATTAAGTGAAAGCAAAAAGAGCACTGTAAAGCAACATACAATTATGTTAAGGCCCCTTCTTACATCATGTACGCCAGTCACCTGCTAGCATTATAAGCACTGCAATCCTGATCATAGCAACAAATATTAGTGGCTTTCAGCCTCAGATTGCTGCCTGATAGCATCCCTGATCCTTATGGCTCTGCACTGTGCCCCTCTAATAGCCCTGGTCTCTGGCTGTTCGAACTCAGCCTCCAGGTGCTGAGCCTCTGCAGTCCAGCCCTGGGTGAAGCTTTCACCCTTCCCTTCACAAATACTATAGAGCATACAGCACACGGCTATAAGCATAGGAATATTGTCATCAGCCATGTCTAGCTTTCCATGAAGGCAGCACCAGCGGGTTTTTAAATGGCTAAATGCAAACTCAACAGTCATTCTGCACTTGCTTAGCCTGTTGCTGAACCGCTTCTTGCTGCTGTCAAGTTTCCCTGTGTACAGCTTCATAAGTTACGGCATTAAGGGGTAGGCAGGGTCTCCCAATGGGCATTTCTACTTCCCCTATGGTGATTTTCTGGTCTGGGAAGAAAGTCCCTGCTTGCAGCTTCTTGAACAGGCCACTGTTCCAAAAGATCTGTGCATCATGCAGTTTTCTGGACCAGCCTTTGTTAATGTCCATGAAACGTCCATGGTGATCCACAAGTGCCTGGACAACCATTGAGAAATACCCCTTGCGATTAGTGTACTTGGTGGCTAGGTGGTCTGGTGCCAGATTTGGAATGTGCGTGCCATCTTTCACCCCTCCGCAGTTAGGGAAGCCCATTTGTGCAAAGCCATCCACGATGTCATGCACATTGCCGAGAGTCATGGTCTTTCGGAGCAGGGTGCGATTAATGGCCCTGCACACTTCCATTGACACGAGTTCAACGGTCGGTTTTCCCACTCCGAACTGGTTAGCGACCAATCGACAGCAGTCTGGAGTAGCCAGCTTCCACAGTGTAATTGCCATGTGCTTCTCCAATGACAGGGCAGCTCTCATTCTCGTGTCCTTGTGCCACAGGGCTGGGGTGAGCTCATCACATAGTCCTATGAATGTGGCTTTCCTTATGTGAAAGCTCTGCAGCCACTGCTAGTCATCTCAGATGTGCATCATGATGTGATCCCACCACAAAGTGCTTGTTCCCTGAGCCCAAAAGCGGCGTTTCACTGTGGTCAGCACCTCTATGAAAACCGCATGCAGTCTCGTGTTGTAACTGCTATGTGTGGTGAGATTAACGTTGCACTCCTCTTACCTTTGTAGTTTAAGGATAACTCCACTGCCACTCATGATGTATTGGTCAGAGCGAGCAGCGTACTGGCTAGCAGTTTGGGATCCATTCCTGCAGCCTGAAAGAGGCAGGGCATGAAGTACACAAACAGTTGAAAGATGGCGCCAAATGCATTCAGAAGCACAGGGATTGCTGGGATGCGAAGCAATGCATCACGGGGCATTGGGACTGGACCCAGGATGCCTTGCGAGCCCCGCCGCCTTCCCACAAGTGTTAGTGGCAAAACAGAAAGAGGTGTTTTGTGGGATAGCTGGCCAGAGTGCACCGCTCCAAATAGTGCTGCAAGTGCCCCAAGTGTGAACACGGGTTATTGCACAGGCAGCTGTCGGTGTGAACACACAACAGTGGTTTTCCTTCTGCGCTCTCTGAGCAGTGCTATAACTGCTGACGCTGTAACTTTGACAGTGTAGACATGCCCTATTCCTTTAACCATTCTTGTGGCTCTTCTCTGAACACTCCAATTGATCAACATCCTTCTTGAATTTTGTGCATCAGACCTGAGCAAAGTACTCCAGCAGTGGTCATGCTAGTGCTAAGTACAGAGGTAAAATAATCTCTCTGCTCATGCAATCTCTTGATTTTTAACAACTGGGGCTTTATGAACACCAAATAGGCCTAGAGATAAAATCATGAGAGTTGGCCACACTAAGGAAGTACAGCTAATCATCAACAGAACAGTTAAACTGACCAGATACAAAATGTGATTGAGGCACAAAGGTGCAGAGAAGAGCTACCTGGACGATCAGGAAAATGGAGGGCCTATTTTATGAGAGGACACTGGAGGAGCTTGACTTGTTTAGCCTAGGAAAAAGAAGCCTAAGAAGAGAGATGGTCTCAGTCTATAAATATATTAGAAGGGTAAATATCAGGGAGGATGAAGAGCTATTTAAACTAAAAGACAACTTTGGCTTCAGAACAAATGGGTATAAACTGTTCATGAAGAAATTCAGGTTGGAAATTAGAAGGTTTCTGACAGTCAGAGGAGTGAAGTTCTGGAACAACCTCCCAACAAGAGTTGTGGGGGAAGCCAGCTTAATTAGTTTTGAGAGATGGACAAATGTATGAGTGGGATTGTATGATGGGGTTGCTTGGTAGGGACAGGGCTTGGTAGTCCCTTCTAGTTTTATGTCTTATGTTTCTGAAAGCTCATGCGTCAGGGCTTCCACTGGTCAACTGCAGGGATCAGGAAGGGATTTCTACCCCCAATGTGTGTGTGTGTGTGTGTGTGTGTGTATATATATATATGTATATTTTTTGTCTCCTTACTCTGAAGCAACAGAGATAGATATGTCCGGAGACAGGACACTGAGATAGGATCCAGTGTTCTGAAATGGCATTGAGTGTTCGCTCTCTCTCACACTCATGATCTGATTGCCATATGTAGGACTGGGGAAGAATTTCCCCCCAGGTCAGATTGTCAGTGACCTAGTTTTCTTTTTCTTTTGGTCTTCCTCTGCAACATGGGATGGGTATCATTTGCCGGCATTATCTGGTTATCAGGGTCTTCGGCACTGGTGCAGCTCTCTGTCTCCTATTCTTTTCCTGTGGCACATAATAATTTGGTCTCCTTTGGTCATCAGTCTAATTTTGGTTGTTGGTTTTCATGTGAGGGCTTTGAGTGGTATTATACATGAAGTCAGACTAGCCTCTATGACACAACACATTTAAAAAAATACTACAAATTTAATTCTCTCAGTAATCTTTCATTTCTCTGCTATCTTAAATTGGAAAGGTGCCTCAGGCTCTAGAGATTCCATGCTCTGCTGTCCTGCCAAAAATTGCCAATATACTGTTTATATTCCATGAACTGATGCTGTTTAGCTGGGGCCACCAGTACAGCTTGTCTGACCTGCCTGTGCAGGAGTATCAACACTCTTTCCCCCAAAGTGATGGCTAGGCACACTTTGGGTGCCTGAACATGATTTTATAGCATGCAAAATACAGGGTGGTTGGAGGTGTGGGCTGAGTGATGGGCAGCCCAATTGCATTTCGGAAGTATGCAGAGGGTGCAGTGGTAGCACCAGCCACTTTCAGTGTAGACCTCGTTCAGGTACAGGTAAGCAAGGATGTGTTGGTTAGGCTGGGCTAACAGCTATCCTTTAGTGGCTGCTCTGCATATTGGTCATACTTAAAAACAAAAAAACCAACCAAACCTGAAAACTAGCAGCTGGAGTAGAGGAGGGGACACTTGTGCACAAGTGTGATTGAGATGTGGGGCCAGATTTTGAAGTGCTCTGTACCCCCAAGAGCCTCTCTAGGAGTTTAGCTGTCCTGAAAATCTAGCTCCAGTTGGTGCTGACTGACCCTTTTTGAAAACTCTGGTCATAGAAACAGACAAGTGAAAGAGCCAAGAGGCCCAATTCTAAATGTGGTCAGTGGAGTTGGACTGGTGTAAGAGGAGAGGAGATACTCACAAATATCTTCACCCAGTCCTGTGTGTCACTGGTTTCTGACTGCCTGGTTTTAAAAATCTAGGTCTTTATAAACTGCTTGGGGATAAATTGCTCATCTTCCTACGCATGTCCTTGGCTGTATGTTGGCAGGTAGGCCGGCCAGGCATTGCATAACTGACCCTCATGGAGGAGGGATCAGAGTGCCCATGTTCTGAATGCCTCGTTGTAGCTGGGTTGGTCCCAGGATATTAGAGAGACCAGGTGGGTGAGGTTGGGTAAGATATTTCCTCACCCACTCTGTGTCTCTCATAAATGCAGGTCTGTTACAGTTGTGCATGCTCCCTTGACCCCCAAACGCTGAAGCTATTCTGGGAAACATACATACCAAGCAAATGATTTTAAAACTGTCTATAAATCCGAGAGGTAGCTTTACGTGCTGTGTCCCATTACTAGCCAGAGTGGGCATTCAGAGGGAAGTTGGGAGAGTGTGAACGTGACCTTGCTTTAGTGCTATATTGGCAACAGAAACAAACATTCCATGCTGCAGAATGCTCAGCAGTGTGGATAGGCTGTTGTCAGGGCAACGGAGGATGCAGTAGGGAATGGTGTCCCAAGGAAGAGGCAGAGACACATACTTTTTTTAATATTTCAGGTAGGGCTGTCAATTAATCGCAGTTAACTCACACGATTAACTCAGAAAATAATCACAATTCAAAAAATTAATCAAGTTTTAATTGCACAGTTATACAATAGAATACCAATTGAAATTTATTAAATATTTTGGATGTTTTTCTACATTTTCATATATATTGTATTCTGTGTTGTAATGAAATCAAAGTGAATATTATTTTTAATTAGAAATATTTTCACTGTAAAAATGATTAAAAGAAATAATATTTTTTCAGTTCACATCATACAAGCTCTGTAGTGCAATCTTTGTCATGAAAGTGCAGTTTACAGATGTAGATTTTTTTTGTTACATAACTGCACTCAAAAACAAAACAAAGTAAAACTTCAGAGCCTACAAGTCCACTCAGTCCGACTTCTTGTTCAGCCAATTTCTAAGACAAACAAGTTTGTTTACATTTACAGGAGATAATGCTGCCCTCTTCTTATTTACAGTGTCACCAGAAAGTGAGAACAGGACATTTGCATAGCACTTTTGTTGCCGGCATTGCAAGGTATTTATGTGCCACATATGCTAAACATTTGTATGCCCCTTCATACTTCGGCCCCCATTCCAGACAGAGGACATGCTTTCATGCAGATTGATGCTCGTTAAAAAAATGTGTTAATTAAATTTGTGACTGAACTCTGTGGGGGAGAATTGTATGTCCCCACATTCTGCCCTATATTTCATGTTATGGCAGTCTCAGATGGTGACCCAGCACGTTGTTTATTTTAAGAACGCTTTCACTGCAGATTTCACAAAACGCGAAGAAGGTATCAATGTGAGTTTTCTAAAGATAGCTAAGGCACTCAACCCAAGGTTTAAGAATCTGAAGTGCCTTCCAAAATCTGAGAGGGACAAGGTGTAGAGCATGCTTTCAGAAGTCTTAAAAGAGCAACACTCAGATGCGGAAACTATAAAACCTGAACCACCTAAAAAGAAAATCAGCCTTATGCTGGTGGCATCTGACTTGGATAATGAAAGTGAACATGTGTCGGTCCATACTGTTTTGGATTGTTATTGAGCAGAACCTGTCATCAGCATGGACGCATGTCCCCTGGAATTGTAGTTGAAGCAGGAAGGGATATATGAATCTTTAGCTCATCTAGCAAGTAAATATCTTGTGACGCCAGCTACAACAGTGCCATGCAATTAATGGCCTGTTCTTATTTTCAGGTGATGTAAACAAGAAGCAGGCACATTATCTCCTGCAGATGTAAACAAACTTGTTTGTCTGAGTGATTGGCTGAACAAGAAGTAGGACTGAGTGGACTTGCAGGCTCTAAAATTTTACATTGTTTTGTTTTTGAATGCAATTATTTTTGTACATAATTCTACATTTGTAAGTTTAACTTTCATGGTAAAGAGATTGCACTACAGTACTTGTATTAGGTGAACTGAAAAATACTATTTTTTTTGTTGCTTTTTTACAGTGCAAATACTTGTGATCAAAAATAAATATAAAGTGAGCACTGTACACTTTGTATTCTGTGATGTAATTGAAATCAATATATTTAAAAATGTAGAAAACATCAAAAATATTTTAATAAAGTGTCTTCTATTATTTAACAGTGCGATTAATCACACAATCAATCATGATTAATTTTTTAATCACTTGACAGACCTAATTTCAAGTAAAGATTTATTTAATTTCATATTGGTCCAGTCTGAAGGCGTAAAGGGGTCAAAGATCCCTTGCATCACCGTGCCTATATTACTTGGTAAAGCAAGCCTCTCTCAGTTCCTGCTGTAGTTGACTGTGTATCTCTGTTGGTCCATGACAGTAGATTGTCTTGAAAACCACATGATGGCGCCATTGGGCATACCATGGGGGGGATTGTAGATACACTCTGCAGCATAATCCTGAGTATATTTCTGGTGTGTCCCTCTGCTGCTTGGTGTCTGGAAATACTGCATGGGGCAACTGGGGCGGACGGATAGTTCAGTGGTTTGAGCATTGGCCTGCTAAACCCAGGGTTGTGAGGTCAGTCCTTGAGGGGAGGATTTGGGGATTGGTCTTGCTTTGAGCAGGGGATTGGACTAGTTGATCTCTTGAGGTTCCTTCCAACCCTAATAATCTGTGATTCTATGGAATAAAAAGTTATTTCAAAATGAAATGTTTACACTCCCCTCTTCCCCCCCCCCAAAATGAACAATTGGGTGAAGTTGACATGAATTCACAAAACCTTTCAGTGTGGCTGAATCTGTATTTTTTGCCAAAAAAAGAGTTGTCTGTGAAACTTTTTATCCAGCTTTGAGTTGTGTGCTCTTCATGCTGCTTGGAAGCAGGGAGAACGCTAACCAATTATCTGAATTAGATGAGGGTCTGTTCAAGACGATGGTTGTATTGTTATGTCTTCTATCTCCACATCTGGTTCAAAAATCATTTCTAATGTGTAGCTAGCTCTGTGGGTTGGACTGGAAAAGAATATGAAAAGCCTAAGGAGGCAAGAGAGGCAAAGAGCTTTTGGGCTTTTGCATCAGAGCACTTGTTGATGTACATTTGTTGAAGTCCCCAAGACATGGATACGTTTGCTACCATTGCTGATAGCAGCCATCAGCTCTGTTCTAAACCCCTAAGTCTGTGGAGATCTGTAGGTGAATAAAAAATCTTTGTTGGCTTTGGTTCTGGTTTCCATTGCTAGATGTAGGACCCAAAAAATCCTAGTATTTCTTGGAATTGTTTTGCTTTTGAAACTGGTACAGAAGATAAATCTCATGCTTTGCTGACAAAGGGTATAGATAAATGGAGTCCTGTAACTTGGCATTTTCTTGTCTTAAGGGTTTGCATTGAGGGAATGTGACATTCACCCAACCTCAGTCCCCTTTTAAGGTAGTTTTTCTTTCTGGCTATTGTGATTTTTATAGCAATATGGTTATGATACGATATGGCATAACTAAGATATACTTTATCAAGATGGCTCATGTAAGATATCATTGGAAAGGTTATGATTTACCGAATGTGATTATCCAATTGGTATTCATGTATCATTTCTGTACCTAAAGTTAGGAATATTGACTATGTAGCAGTTACCACTGTGTGTGTATTTGGGAGACGCACAGCAGACAACCGGCCATCACAGCCTTGATGGGCTATTAGGAAGAAACAATAAATTGACTGTGAAGATGTTAATCTCTTTCCCTGATACAAAATACCACCCTGGACACTGCTGGTACTTTTCCTCTGTAAGGGATGGGGATCAAAGAAAGGATTCCTGCCTTATGTAAATCCTTTTTAAAGGCTGGGGAGGGGGGGTTGATCTAGACTCTCATTCTTCTTGGGTAGGCACTGGAACATTGCTGAAAGTACCTGAGGGAAAAGGCAGGGGTGAGTCCAGACTGAGACAGGGATCCAGTCTGTAAGAAGAAATAGCTGGAACTCTAAGCTACAGAAATTCTGCATCCTGCCTAATTCAACATTTAGGGTAAGAGATTACATTTTGTAACCTGTTTTCTTCAGTGAATCAAGCTTAGTTTGCTTGTTTTATTTGCTTCATAATCTGTTTTGTTCTGTTTGCTGTCCCTTATATTCACTTAAAATCTACCTTTCTATAGTTAATACATTTGTTTTGTTTATTATTAAACCCAGTTTTTGCAATCCATATCTGGGGTGGAGCAAGAAGCTGTGCATCTCTCTTCACATTGAGGGAGAGGGTGGATTTTTATGAGCTTGCGTTGTGCAGATCTTTCTATATACCTTTTGGGTCTGCTCGCCAAGAGAGGTGGGCACCTGAGGGCTGGGGCAAGCCCCTTAAGCAGAGCCTTCCCAGAGCTGATCTTTAGTGTCTGTGTCTTTCTGCAGCTGGGCGTGGCCCTGCCTGTGTGTGTGCTAGAGGAGGCTTAAGAGCCTGACTTGACAAGCCAGGGTAAAGAGGACTCAGGCTGGCAGAACAGGCGGGCTCAATGGTATCCCAGTACATCAGGTGTCACCTTAAAGGGAGGCAACCTGTCACAGCTATATACATTTTTTTTTTTTTGTAGCTCTGCAAATATTTTAGATGAGTTTCATTAAACACTAAGCCCTGACTATTCCTCCTTCCTTCTTTCAGCCTGAAGAGGTTGTGTTCAGCAGAATTTTTTCTTTTTTCATATCTATACTGGAGCTTTTTTAAAATGACCACCTTTAGGGAAATTAGATGTTCTGTTGGAATGTGAACTTTTTCAGAACAAAAGGAGTGCTGTGTTCTCTTGCACTTGAAATTGTGTCCAAAGCATTGCCAGTGCTTAGCTGATCTCTGTGCTAAGGCTGCAGCTTGCAAGGCTTGCATGTTGTGAAGTTCAGATGTCAGCTGCATGCAACTTTTCAAGTCACTAACATATGAAATCCCTTACCAATTCACACGTGAACATGCCGCTAATTGCTTCTCTACCTGCTCTTCAATCTTCACCCCATCCAAGAGTCAGCCTATAAGAGTCAGTCACTGGAGACTGATGGGAACACATGCAGCAGTGGCAGTAATTCATAAAAGCCAGTTCAATCCCTCACTCTCACGATTCCTGGATTTTCCACTGCTGCCTTTTGTGTAAGTGTAGTGTCAGTTGTACTAGCATTAGGATCCTTCATTTGTTCTGGTTGCTGTAGGTCAGCTCCATACAAGTAACTGAACTCAACAAGAGCATCCTATGTATGCTGAACTATTGTGATCTTTTTTTCTTTTATTGTGGAGTTGGGAGTGGCAGGGTAACTGTAGGATCTGTTGAGGAATTTTGCCAGCAGCATCTTGCAATGTTCCTGGTACAGTATACAGGTACAGTATATACTTTGCTCTCTTCCCCCCTGAAAATACATTTCCCTGTGGTATTGCCAGGTGATCATTGTTATATTGGCTTGATAGTGGCAGTCATGTTTTATGCAGACCTTATCTACAGTGGGTCTAGCAGTTTTCTATGTATTTTGAACTGATAATCCTGATTCCCCAGTTGTACATGGGTTTCTTGCCGTGAATTGCACGTCTGAGGTCTGCTACTACTATTAGGTTATTGCCTGGGGAGCTTGCATTGAAAAGCAATTTTCAAGCATTTGGCATTTTTCTGTTTCCCTCCCATGTTTCTTCACTTTACGTTTTCTAATTTATTGCAATAGATTTGGAATGCACTTTAGAACAGGGACTTAGAGTGAATTCAGAATAGCAACTTCTAAACATTTTCCTATCTATTCGATTTTGAAACAAATGGCATTTAAACAGAGAAATATCACGTAGTTTCTTTCCCTACAGCTATTGGCAGAAATAAAAAAAGAAATAAATTGCTAGCAAAATGATTCCAGAGAAGCAGAACATCTTTTGGCATCAAGTTATTTCATAGAATAGACCTAAGAGAAACCCATTAAATATCACAAAATGTCACCTTTGTGTAATATCATAAGTATTCAAGATTTCCTTGACATTTCTAAACACAGACATTGTTAGAAATAAATGTGATGCCAGAACAAAGACTGCAAGGCTTATAGTTCAGGCTGGTGAATATTGTTTAATGTTGGGGAAAAAAAAATTCTAGTAAGTCCTGAGCCAGTTCATCCACCCCTCCATCCCACCATGCAGTGTCATTACTTCTGTAGGGTATTCTTTTGTAAGCTTGTGTTCAAATAAATGACGATAAGAGTAAAGGAAGTGAAGAATAGGACCCATTTCTGTTTTCACTGAGTGACAGGTAGTATTTAGACTTGAATATGTGCATTGATTTTTTTCTCTCTGCTAAGTGGATATTAGAGAGATGAAGTGTAGGGATCTAAGTCACAGTGTTTGAAGGTTACTTGTTTCAGAACAATGCAGTAAATCAGCTGTCTAGTCCAGGAGCTGGTGAACTGAATTGTGTTCAGTTAGACCAATAGACTTGTATACAGTGTCTGCCTCCAGCTGATTGAAAAAGCTTCATTCTCTTTTCTGCATTGGTTAGCTTATTTCATTAAAGACACTTAAAACTTTTGCCAGCATAACTATGTCTATTAGGAGTGAAGAAATCATACCGCTAACAGGCATAATTACAACTCTACCCCTATATAACGTGACCTGATATAACATGAATTCGGATATAATGAGGTAAAGCAGTGCTCCGGCGGGGGAGGGGGGTGCGGGGCTGCACACTCCGGTGGATCAAAGCAAGTTCGATATAATGCGGTTTCACTTATAATGCGGTAGCATTTTTTGGCTCCCGAGGACAGCGTTATATTGAGGTAGAGGTGTATGTCCACAAAAGCTCTAGCATAGTTGCAGTTATATTGGCAAGAAAAGTACTTTTTCTAATATAATTTATTTTGTTTGGGGAACTGGTATAAGTTATATCAACCAAAGACCTTTTTGCCAGTATAAAGAACATCTCCACTAGGGGGTATTTGGTGGTTTAGCTCAATGGCTCTCAACCTTTCCAGACTACTCTACCCCTTTCAGGAGTCTTATTTGTCTTGCGTACCCCTAAGTTTCACATCACTTAAAATCTACTTGCTTACAAAATCAGACATAAAGATACAAAAGTGTCACAGCACACTATTATGAAAAATTGCTGACTTTCTCATTTTTACCATATTATAAAGTAAATCAATTGGAATATAAATATTGTATCTACATTTCAGTGTATACTATATAGAGCAGTATAAACAATTAATTGTCTGTATGAAATTTTAGTTTGTACTGACTTCGCTCATGCTTCTTCTGTAGTCTTTTGTAAAACTAGGTAAATATTTAGATGATTTGATATACCCCCGGAAGACCTCTGCATACCCCCAGGGTTACGTGTACCTCTGGTTAAGAGCCACTGGTTTAGCTATACCAGCAAACCCTTTCCAGTGGAGACAAGGTCTAAGTAAGTGTTGGAGAGCTGCATGCCTGATGGTTTCAATGTCTTATTGAATAATTTTTATTCAAAAGAGCCATGTGCACATCCCTGAAAGAAAGGCTTCTGTGTTTTCTGTAGTTGTGACTGAATCAAAGCAGTACATTCTCTATTGGGATTTTACAAAACAAAAAAATAAATAGGAAGATGCAGAGCATGATAGAAAATATGTAAAGTGTTTTTCCTAGAAATAGGATAATTTCTTACTTTACTGAATAATACAAATAAGACTGACTTGAGTTCTCACACTATGGTTACTATATATCTTACCATAAGAACTTTTTTTTGGCAATTCAGTGCCTTGAAGAATATAGCAGTCACTTACTACAGTCATCATGTCAGGAGGTGTATTAAATAATGAACAAAACTGAAATTCCAGAGCTTTTAGCTTTCAAAATCTCATTTCCAGTAAAGAACTACAATTCCTTGTGATTCTAGGGTCATGTTAATCAGTGAGAACCAAACTTATTTAAATAAATCTTTATGTACCAGTGCAGCTGGTGCTTTAACAATGAGCTAAGTCAGTAGTTCTCAACCATTTTTGTTGAAATCCTGCTGGGATAGATTGACAGATTCTCCCCCCCACCCCATCCTATGTCATGAACTAGTGCAAATCTGCTACTTTCTCTATTCCACTTTCTATGATTGGGTCGTTTTTCAGAAGAATCTGCACTAGGAATTATTTTGGGGGAAATTCTATGGTCTGTGCTATACAGGTCATCGGACTAATGGTCCAATAGAATCTGTGACTTCAATAGAGTTATCCCTTACTCAGAATGGCTGCCAGTTTCTATAACTTGCCATGGGATTGAAGCTTCTGATGGCCACTACCTCACTACTGTGACGGGGTGCCTCTGGTAATGATAGCTGCAATTTCCATTTGTTTCAGTTGGGATTGAAGCCCAGGCTACCCTTGGGAAGATGGATGCCATTTCACTGCCTGCCTTTATGCTTCTCGACCTTCAAACCTGCTGGCGTGTGACACACCTCATGTAAATGTGTGACAAATGACTGCAATACACAACACCCGAGTGGCATAGTTAAATGACCTAATTTTCCAGCATAGACCAGGCCTAGGCATTACTGTAATATGAATAAATGAAAATAATAATTAGGCACAGGGATTGCACATTGTGCCTAATTATTATTTTCATTTATTCATATTACAGTAATGCCTAGGCCTGGTCTATGCTGGAAAATTAGGTCATTTAACTATGCCACTCAGGAGTGTGAAAAATCCACACCCCAGAGCCCAGTTTAAATGACCTAATCCCCAGTGTAGAAGCACTAGGTTAACAGAATAATTGTTCCATTGATTTAGCTGTTGCCTCTTGGAGTGGTAGATTACCTATGCTGACAGGAACCCCTTGCAGTGACAAAGGTAGTGTCCACACTGATGTGCTGTAGTGGTGCCAGTGTAGCATTTCAGGGGTAAACAAACCCTGAGACTGAGACCCCATTGTGCTAATCGATGTACAAATCTTGAGTAAGCCCGGAAGAATTTACTGTCTAAATAGACAAAGGGTTGAAGAAGAAATGAATATAAATACAAACAAAATGAGTAATGTAATAGTTGGCAAATGTTGTTAGTACACTTCTACCCCGACCTGATGTAAGGCAGGTTTGCATACAAGGCGGTAAAGCTCTGACACGCTGCTCTGAGCAGCATGTTAAGGGTGCTGGGGCAGGCCAGAGCCGAGGGGTTCGATAAGGGGCAGAGGGTCTCAGGGGCTATCAGGGGCTCCCCCCCAGGGTGTGGGGGGCAGGAGATGTGGGATGGCACTTTTGGGGGCCCTGTAGACCCAGAGTGGCCCAGGGGATTAACTGGAGGCTGGGAGTAGCCTGCTTTGCTTCCCTCACCCTGGCCCCAGCTGTGTCGCTCGGGAGAGAGGGTTTGGGGCAAGGTATCCCCCCGCACTCACCAGCAGCGGCGGAAGCGGAGCATCCTGGCCCCAGCCTGCTCCACTCTGCCACATCCGAGTTGTGACGTTCCGATTCCCGCCACAGGTGAGTATAGGAGGCGTCCTTTCCCCAACCTCTCCGCACTCACCTGCGGCGGGAGGCGGAGCGACGCGCCCCAGCCCCAGCCGTGTCACTGGGGAGCGACTGGGGAAAGGTCCTGCACACACCTGCCCAGTGGGAAGTGGAGCTGGTGGAGTGGAGCTGGCTGGGGCTGGGCTGCTCAGCTTCCAGCCACTGGTGAGTGCGGGGAGGTTGGGGGAAGGATGCCCTCCACATTCACCTGTGGCGGGAAGTGGAGCGCCATGGCTGGGAGCTGGCAGATTGGAGCGGGCTGGGGTGGGGATGGGGATATGGGTCAGAGCAGTCAGGGGACAGGGAGGTTGGGTAGGGGGTGAGGTCCTGGAGGTGATTCAGGACGGGAGTCTCTGGAGGGGGTGGTCAGAGAACAAGGAATGGGGGCGGGCAAAGCAAGTTTGATATAATGCAGTCTCACCTATAACATGGCAAGATTTTTTTTTATCTCCCGAGGACTGCGTTTTATCGGGGTAGAGGTGTACCATTTTTGTTTAGTGTTTTTTTTTAACAACCTGAGTGAGGGGGCTTTGGATTATGATTTTTCACAATAAACTGTTTTAAAGATTGCTATCTCCCTGCATCTAAATAATGAGAACTGGAATTCTGTCGTGCTGCAATAAAGTTAATAACTTTGTCTTTTATAAATTCAACATGGAATAAAAATCTTTGTCATTACAAAACAAAATTATTTCATTGTTAACACCAAAAAGTTATTTAGAGATTCAGTACTAACCAAGTTCATATTTGTGGTAATTTTTTTATACACAGCCTGGAAAATATTGTTGTTAATGCATCCATATTAATATCATAATGCAAAATTTTAAACATAATTCACAGTTTACAAGAGTCATCTGTATTGACTCAGGTGCTTTCAACATTAAAATGCTTAAAAAAGAAAAATCAGCTTTGAAGCCAAATCTGTTTCCATGCAGTTTCAAAACTTTTAGTGCACCCAGCTGAACGAAAAAAACAGTCCTCCAACGCCAGCCAAAGAAGCTGTAGCAGTCAAAAGCTGAGATGCAGTTTCCATGTATGGCTGTTCTTATACCTGTCTGTTCATTCCGTCTGGGGCACCTGCCATTGGCCACCGTCAGAGGACAGGATACTGGGCTTGATACACCTTTGGTCTGACGCAGTATGGCCGTTCTTATGATGTTCTTATGTCTTACATGTTGTCACTTAGCTTGCATGTGTGCACGTGCGCAGATAGCTGGTATAGCAGACATCTAGTGTAGTTGAGTGCTGATGGCTGGAATGTCATTGCCGTAGTAACGCTGTTCAGGCTTCTCAGTGCTTCTGTTTTTGCTTATTTTTTGCCGCAGATAAGGCGGTCTGCTTGTTCAACAGACTTTGATGTTGCTTATAAAGAAAGACCACAGGCATTGTTCAGTGACAAAGGGACTTGGCAAGGTTTATTGCTAACACCCTGGTTCTGTGACACCTGGCTCCCTGGTTACAGGTGCACTACAAGAGCAAAGAACAGCTCAATCAGCAGCTGGAATTTCTGCTGTCCCTGTGGCCAAATAAAGGGTTAAGGCAAAGTTCCCCTCCAATTATAGGCTAAGGCAAACAACTGGAATACACAACTTACATTATATTCATACTCATTAGTATATTTTCATAAAATCATATAGAGTGCACTAGCACCAGCTTTGCCAAGTTCATACACTAGAGAGTGAACTTGCAAGCATCTGCTTTAATACATGGCCTAACTTTGGTTCATAGCATCTGGTTCAGGCCTTAAATCTTGCACCAGGCCCAGTCCTCCAGGCTCTTCTGCACCACAATCACGTCCTTCTTTGAGCAATGCTCCCTATGTGTATTCCACGTTAGTGCACATGTATGCTATGCCCCTGTCTTTAGACGTTTCTTTCCCAGTAGTGTCTGTTGACCCACACATGCACAGTATGTCTCCCTGTGCACCTGACTGATTGTACAAGGGCCAATGCCACTCCAGTTTCCTCATAGGATAATAGAATATTAGGATTGGAAGGGACTTCAGGAGCTCATGTAGTCCAACCCCCTGCTCAAAGCAGGACCAATCCCCAGATTTTTACCCCAGTTCCCCAAATGGCCCTCTCAAGTATTGAATTCACAACCCTGGGTTTAGCAGGCCAATGCTCAAACCACTGAGCTATCCCTCCCCCCTCATATGGCTGCATGGCCTGAGTCTGAGCCCCTATTCCTCCTTCACTCTTATCCAGAGAAGAGAGTTACCTTTATTGTAAATAATTTAGACTTAGCTTATGCTATATAGCTTATTGAGAGAGTTAATATAGTTGATATAGTGATTATAGTTGTAGCATAGTCTGTAGTTTAGTAAAACCCCTCCCCAGTCAGGGGACTCGATCCCTCATCACTGCTCAGGATCCTGGGTTTCAAGAGCTTCGTCTCCTGCCCTCATTCCTTTTCCCTGTGTGACGAGCATCAATGGTGCCTCTACTGCCTGGGAGAAGCACACATCTCGGTGAAGTGTATCATCTGTAAGTCCCCTCTGCCCAAAACCAGAGGCCAGTGGGCTCCGTCTCTGCATGTTCCTGATGGAAGAGGCAGTGAGGCCTCCAATGCACTCGGCTTCTGGCCAGAGAGACCACCCTGTACAGTGGCCTCCAGTCTTGCAGTTGCCCTTCTGAGCATGAACCATTGAGTGGAACTGTTGGCACCGAAAAGTAAGAACAAGTTAAACCATGAGAGCAAGAAACACTCTCATGGGCACAAGAGCAGATCCCTGCAGAGGATTGCGTATAAGAGGCATGTTTCCTCCCAGAGCTGTGCCAGGTCAAGAACAAATCATCTCAAACCAGCCTAATAGCTTTCTTTTACAGGGTAACAAGGGATAGGGGGAAGTGGTAGATGTGGTATGTCTTGACTTTAGTAAGACTTTTGATACTGTCTCTCATGACCTATAAACCAACTAGGGAAATATAACCTAGATGGAGCTACTATAAGATGGGGGCAGAACCAGTTGGAAAACCATTCCCAGAGAATAGTTACCAGTCAAGCTGGAAGGGCATATCAAGGGGAGTCCCACAGGGATGAGTTCTGGGTCTGATTCTGTTCAATATCCTGATCAATGATTTAGATAACGGCAGAGAGAGAACACTTATAAAGTTTGTGGACACTACCAAGGTGGAGGGGGGGGGGGGTTGCAAATGCTTTGGAGGATAGGATTAAAATTCAAAATGCTCTGGACAAACTGGAGAAATGGTTTGAAGTAAATAGAATGAAATTCAGTAAGGCAAATGCAAAGTACTCTACATAGGAATAAACAATCAGTTGCACACATACAAAATGGGGAATGACTGCTTAGGAAGCAAGACATGTGAAGTAATTCTTTCACTCTACTCTGCATGGATTAGGCTGCAACTGGAGTATTGTGTCCAGTTCTGGGCGCCACATTTCAGGAAAGATGTGGACAAATTTGAGAAAGTCCAGAGGAGAGCATCAACAGTGATTAAAGGTCTAGAAAAATATGCTCCTCTAATGTGGTGTGACAAAGTTCCTCCTCTACCTTGGTGGGTCCTGCGCTTATTGGCAGATTTGATCACCTCGGTGATCTCCTCCACAGTCTGGATCAACTCCTCCTGTGTCTGATCAGGAGTTGGGAGGTTTGGGGGGAACCCGGGCCCACCCTCTACTCCAGGTTCCAGCCCAGGTCCCTATGGATTTGCAGCTGTCTATAGTGCCTCTTGTAACAGCTGTGTGACAGCTACACCTCCCTGGGCTACTTCCCCAAGGCCTCCTCCAAACACCTTCTTTATCCTCACCATAGGACCTTTCTCCTGGTGTCTGATAATGCTTGTACTCCTTAGTCCTCCAGCAGCACACCCTCTCAATCTCAGCTCCTTGTGTCTCTTGCTCCCAGCTCCTCACATGCACTTCCTCTCCTCTGGCTCCTCCCCCATCTGACTGGAGAGAGCTCCTTTTAAAACCCAGGTGCCCTGATTAGCCTGCCTTGATTGGCTGCAGGTGTTCTAATCAGCCTGTCTGCCTTAATTGGTTCTAGCAAGTTCCTGACTACTCTAGTGCAGACCCTGCTCTGGTCACTCAGGGAACAGAAAACTACTCATCCAGTGACCAGTATATTTGCCCTCTACCAGACTCCTGCACCCCACTGGCCTGGGTCTGTCACAGTGGTTAGTTACTACCCTTTACCTTGTACATGTTGGTTCGATCAAAATATCTCTATCCATCACCCTGTCATCCTGACCTTATATTTAGGAGGGGTTAGTGTGTCCCTGTATTATTTTTGGGGAGTGTATTTATACTAAATTTGGTATTGGAGTATTCTGGTACCACCCGTCTGGAATGTGTTCACATGAATACTCAGTGCCTAAGAGTGCTTGTGTGTTTGCAACGCCAGCCCAGTTCTTGCCAAGTTCATGTACTGAATAGTGAAACTGCAGGCATCTGCTTTGTAACAAGGCCTGACCTTTGCTCATAGCCTGATTCTTGCTAAGTTTGCTATATATCAGTAGGACCTGACTTTAATTTGGGCCTTAGGCTTTACACCAAGCCCTTATACCTGGCCTCATGTCTCAGGCTCTCTTTTTCTGCTACATCTGGGTAATGTCACAGCCGCCCTACATCAGAGAGTGGGGTCTGACAGTTTTACTCAGCCTCTCCAAAGAATATTTTCACCAGCTGAGGGGAGAGTAGAGTGGAGTGTGTGAATTGAGTGTGAGGAGAGGCAGGGGAAGTGATGGAGGAGGAGACAGGAGAAGGAGGAGGGTAGGGAGGAGGTTTAAGGTGGGGGGTAGAGAAAGTGGATGCGGGAGAGGGGAGGCAGAGGGCAGGTGTAAGGTGGGACATGGAAGGGAGAGGCAGGGCTCCAGGACTATAGTATTTAGCACTATGTCACTATTAATATCTGAGCATCTATTGTCTTTTCTGGTGTTAAATTCTAGGAATCTATGAAAAGCATAGGTAGGGAAGTGTTCCCACCAGGAACTCCCATAACTTGCACACTATGGACATCCCCAGCATTTTCCCCCAGTGCTACATAGAGCAGCTGGAGAGTGAGGCCAGAGCTACAGGAGACAGCTGCAGTGGTAGGTTGGGTACTCTGGGCACCACTCAGTACATTCGTGAATATGCTTGGCAGAATTTGATTTTTTTAAATATAATTTTGATGGGTAATATCAATGTTTGTTTTTCAGCATTTTTTGTATTTTTATTCATTTAAATTTTCAGTTGCATAAAATTATGAGGTTCAAGCATTTTTTTCTGGTTTGTATTGATATAAATTTTCAGAGTGGGAAACTAGAGTGGGAAACAGCTTTCTTTGATAGGATAACGAGCCTTGTGGACAAGGGAGAAGCGGTGCATGTGATATACCTAGACTTTAGTAAGGCATTTGATGCAGTCTCGCCTGATATCCTTATCGATAAACTAGGCAAATACAATTTAGATGGGGCTACTATAAGGTGGGTGCATAACTGGCTGGATAACTGTACTCAGAGAGTAGTTATTAATGGCTCCCAATCCTGCTGGAAAGGTATAACAAGTGTGGCCTCCCAGGGGTCTGTTTTATGGGACCAGCTCTGTTCAATTTCATCATCAAACAACTTAGTGTGGCATAGAAAGTAGTCTTTTGTATTAATGCACACCCCTGTTTTTAGTACCTTTGACTTACTATTTCATGGTTTCCCTCCTCTTCCGTCCCTCCTCACCTAATAAACATTGCCTCCTTCATGGTCATGTTCTCAAGACCTTTAATCATTCTTGTTGCTCTTCTTGGACTCTCTCCAACTTTCTCCACATCTTTCTTGACTGCGGCTGCCCAGAACTGGAGCACACATTACGTCCAGTATTGCACCGTATACAAACGCACGAAGATCGACGCGTGGAGGAAAGGAGATGACTTCTCGTGATTATGCCTTGAATTTATCAACACTAGCCCTTGTTAATGCATTCCCAGAATCACGATTTGCTTTTTTTTTGCCACAATATCACACTGTTAGAGCTAGCATCATATGTAGCATTGTAGTCCACTAATGACTCCCATAATGTCATTCTATTTACACAATACTACCAATATGCATAGACTAGTCGTACTTACCCATTCTGTATGTGTTAAACTGATAGATACCTATCCTGAGTTGAGCAGCGTCTGATGCATAGTTATCATTTACTGAACTTCATTCAGCAGATCTCTGACCTCAGACTAAATTCCCCAATTTGTCTAGCTATCATTTTTGAATGTTGATCTGGGTCGCGCCCAAGCAATTGCATGCCCTCCCAGTTTCGGTGCTTTCGTTACCATGCAACGATAAGCGCGCTACTTGTCAGTATGCCAACATCGGTAGTTTGTGGATAAGATATTTGAACATAGCTTTGGCCCAAACCGACCCTGGGAGCCCGCCCTGTATACTCGAATGAGCTTAACATATTACATATACCGGCCATGAATACAAAATTGCATGAAAAACTGAAGAACGAGCAATAATGACACATGAAAAGAACTATCAAAAAACAAGTAAAGATAATTGGCCAAAGTGCTCCCTTAAAAACAATCAGTTTCAGCACAGTACGAATGGGAAAAGAGACTGTCTGAAGAGACTTATGCCAAAAAGAGCAAATCTAGGGGTCATAGTGGACCACAAGCTAATAATGAGTTCACACAGGGTGTGTGATATTGTTTGCAAAAAAAAGCACGTGATTCTGGGAATGCATTAACCACGAAGACATTGTGTATGCTAAAACAAGACACGCTACGAGAAGTCATTTCTTACCCTCTACTCTGCCGCTGGTTAGGTCGTCAACATGAAGTATTTGGTTGGTCAGTCCGGGGCACCGCATTTCCAAGGGAAAAGAATGCTGACCTGAGAGAAATTGAAAATCCTTGCCCGCATTCAACGCACTGGGCTTCTATGTTCAGTCGGTTTTTCTAGTTGGACCCGTTCGCATGCTTTTCGAAACTCCAGTTCAGTTGGCGTTTCAAGATGAATCGGTCACGTGCCCCACCACATCCTCTAAGCACAGCTGTATATTATTATGTTTCGTTCAGCATGTATGAGCTTGCATTCGTCAGTATATTAGAGGTCTGTTGGGTAATGTGGCAGTGGGTTTTACTGTTGGCCAATTCTTCTATGCTGGCTTGCTTTTGTCGGACTTATTCATCTGGTTTACGATATTCCTTCACAGTTTAGATGTGCCAGTCTCTGCGAATTGTGTACAGCCAGGGATATAAAGGATTGGTCTTTCCAGACTGCATTGAGAAACGCATATTGAACAATGTTGGTCGGGAGAGACAACCCACTCACAGCTGATGAGTGCGCGCTAGCTGGAGCAATCCCCCTCTTGATGATCATTTCGCCAATTTGTGAACACACATAACTAGTCCCAGGTAGGCACAGTTTGAAGGATGACACGTATAGTGATATGCATCATGACTTGGTTATAGTGACCATAAGGTGATCCTGTGGTACACGAGTATCGAGATGCTTTACAGAAGTCCAACTATGTCAACAACAAATTCACCCTTTTTAGTGCAACCAACTGTGTAAAATGTCATTCAAAAAAAAGATGTTTGAGTATCGGGTTAGTTGGACAGAGCTCTGTCTTCCATAAAGTGAAGAATTGTTTGTGCTGTTTTATATATTGGTGCTATGTATCCTTCAGTTCTTTACTAGAATTTTTTGTCCTGGTTCAGGCGTGTGTAACATGAGGTATTATAGCCCGACCTGAACTCGAGGGACGCAATGATTAGTATGTTAGTTCACTATCAGGTCTACTTAGAGAGCTCCTAGGTCATCCCCATTTTTCCTGTGTGTGTGTGTGGCGCGTGTCTTAATGCCGTCGGTTAGGCAGTGCGCATAACTTGTTCACCTTAGCCTTGCTTAATGAACTTAGACACACGCACACGCGTTGTGGTGGGGCTTTACACTAGCTTTAGTTAAGGAAAGGTGAGACTTCTAGGCTTTGACATAGTGAGAATAGACGCTTCCTACGGTGTCCATGTCTCTAAGTGTTTATTATAAACATGGAAGTTTAATTTCTTATGTGATGGTTGTTAAGAAATCTCCTTCTAACTTAGGAGCCTATTTATAGAGTAGATAAAAACATTCTATTAAACGTCAGAGTGAGTGCTATCCTGTCTAGGGGCCTCGCGTAATCTTACGTTACTCAGTATTTTGGTCCTGCCATGAGGGTAGGGGACTGGACTCAATGACCTCTTGAGGTCCCTTCCAGTCCTAGAATCTATGAATCTATGGGAAAAAAAACCTTTCATAAACTCAAGGTTGGATATGTGGGAACAACATCTCCCTAGAAAAGAAACTAACAACCGAAACAGGGTTTCTTTGTTCAATCTGCAACTTTGAATAAGACACAATTATTTAGTTCTCAGCTCCAGCACGTGACAATTTGCTGACTAGGCTTATTTTGGCAAAGCAAGGTTATCTTTTGTTTATTTTGCTTCTCTTAGCTATTCACTATTTGCTAGGCCTCTGGTCTCTTGACCAAACTCTGGGCCCAGGCTCCTTGGCTCCAGCTTGGCCAGGGGGCAGGGCCTTGAGGGGAAGAGGAGGGGTAGGGGCAAGGCCACAGAGGTGCAGGGCCTCGTTCCCCACCCACTTTTAGGAAGAAACTCATTCGTGGTGCAAACATGGGATGGTATTCTGTACAAAAGCTCCCACCAATATTAAATTGGAGCTGCCCCATGTTAGAGCAGTGACGGGACAATTCCCTGGTATTTTTAGTGCAGGTACCATGAGAAAAGCAGATTTCTGAAAAGAATTCCAGCCCATTGTACGAGGTAGAGAGGTTGAGTTGTTTTGAAGTAAAATATTCTGTCTCTTGGCAAGCTCCATTTGCCATTTTCGCACAGACACTGGAAAATGTTTGTTTTGCATTAGGTCACCATATTTCTTAAGTGACAAATTGCTATACAAGGTGGGAACTCTGTCTTTCTATGTGTTGTACAGCATCTAGGACAATGGGGTCCCAATCCTGACTGGAGCTTCTGAATGCTACTGCATAGTTATTTTCTTAGTTAGCTGTAGTTTTTGTGCACTAAACCTAAGATCATCCCTCTTCTGCACAAGGAAAAGGCACTGCTTCCTTTAGCCCAGAGTTTGCAAATCATTTGCGTTTATATATAACATATTATTGCTTGTGAACTCCATGACCTGTCAAAGTTCAGGTATTTATAATGAGGTTTCAAACGTTTATATGGTGATATTTAACCCTCACAATAGGAATATCAGAGCTCAACCTTATAGATGTTTTAAGTGTGTGTTGAAATCAAACACTCGTTCTATGCAATAGGGGCTGAAATAATAGCCGGCCACCTGTCCAGACTATGCATGGTTTAGCTTGGAATCCTTGCCAAGATTCCAGTCACATGTAAACACTTGTAAATGAAGAAGTTGGAATACAGCATAGCAGAAAGCAGTGAGGGAAGATGAACTCTACCGTGCTCCATGATGAACTCCACTGTGAACAGTCTCATATTGTTCCTAGCAGCTTTTGCTCCGCTGTTTCACATTGCCCCTTAGACTCTTGTTGTTTAGCTGTGTGATAGGTACATAACTGAGTATCTCTTGCAAAACTCTCAAACTCAGAGTCTAGTGCTGCTTCATGTAGCGGAATTTCAGTTGAGAGGCCTCTGCATAGTCCAACTTGTTGGACAAGCTTCCAGAACGATCTGGTGAGTCGTAGCCATTGGAGCCACTCTCCCTTCCTTGTCTCCCCACTCATGGAAGGTTCCAGAGGTACACAAGGGGGAGTGAAAGCCCTTGACTCTGAGCGATTTGCCAAAGCGTTTCTGGCCATCAAGCATCTCTAGGTTAAGAGAATCTAGTATTGAGGGCCTGGTCCTGTCTTCTCTGGAGAGTCACTTACCAAAGTGGTTCTGTGCCCAGAGGGAGCAGCGCTGATGTCCTTGGATACCTCCAGGTTGATGGAGTCCAGTAATGAGAATCTGGCATCCATTGTCTTTCAAGAACCACTTGCCAAATGGTTCTGCGCAGGGGCAGCAAGTTGTATGGGCTCATGGTGCCCAGGGTCCTGGCTCCACCAATGTTTGGGGCTGGATCTCATCCCCAGCCCCACCTGCCACTGCCACCCCCACACCTCTCCTGAATGTCCCCCGGCCCCACTTGCTGCCCGTTGGTCCCAGAGTGTCCCTGCCTTTCCCCTGCAGCTCCAGGGCGACTCCACTCTGCTGGCTCTCAGCAGCAACTGCTGCTGCAGGGTCCTACTGCCTCCTATCCACTAGTGGCAGGGCAGGCTGCCCTTACCATGCCCTTCCACCTCAGACCGTTACATTTTCTGGCAGGACCCTCCACCAGCACAGGGAGCCTCCCTGCCTGCAGTCACCGCTCCTGTCCCATGCTGGGCAAGGGGCAGCCCCATCCCTCACCCCCAGTGAAGCTACAGTGAGGGGCAGCAGCAGGGGAGGAGGTGCACGTGTGAAGGCAGCCACCCCCCCCCGGCACCTACCATAGGGGAGGCGAGGGGGCTTCCTGGATCTGAGGCGCCCTAGGAGCATGTGCAGTGACAGCGGTGCGGGGTGAGTGTTGCCAGGGGGAGAAAGGGACTGCTGAGGATAGGGCTGAGGGGGGGAGTCCTTTCTGGCCCCAGCTCCAGCGCAGCCTGCCTGCACCCCAAAATCTTCATCCCCAGCCCTGCCCCACCCCAGAATCTGCACCCCCCACCCCAACCCTTTGCCCTAGCCCTGAGCCCTTCCCACACCCCAAACTCCTCATCTCTGGCCCCAGCCAGAGCCGTCATCCCCTGGTACCCTAACCCTCTGCCCCAGCCCTGAGCCCCATCCTGCATCATGAAGCCCACAACCCTCACCCCAACCCTCTGCCCTAGCTCTGAGCCCCCTCCCAAACTCCTCATCCCCAGCCACAGCCTTCACCCCTGCACGCCTTCCCTCTGTACCCATTCCCATCCCTAAACTCCCTCCCACTTCCACATACCCCGTTCTGCCCCCAAACTCCCAGAGCCTTCACCTCTCCCTCAAACCCCCAAACTCCATCCCAGATCCTGCACCCTCTTACCTCCTCCTGCACCCCCACCCTCTGCCCCAGCCTGGAGCCTGCACCCAAACTTCGTCCCAGAGCCTGCACACCCACCCCCTTCCCCAACACCCTCTCCTGCCCCCAAACTCCCTCCCAGAGCCTGCACCCCTCACCCCCTCCTGCATCCCCACCCATTGCCCCAGCTCAGAGCCTACACCCAAACTCCATCCCAGAGCCTGCATCCCTCACCCCCTCCTGAACCTCCACCTTCTGCCCTATCTCAGAGCCTGCATCCAGCACCCAAACGTCATCGGAGAGCCTGCACCCCAGAGCCCCTCCCAGAGCCCAACCTCTCACCCGTTTTGCACCCAAACTCCCTCCCAGAGCCTGCACCCCAATCCTCTGCCCTAGCCCAGGGCGTGCACCCTAGACCTCCTCTCCCAACCCAAACTCCCTTCCAGAGCCTTAGGCAGGTGGGGGTGGAGTTTGGGTGGGCGGAGTTTGGGGGGTCAGGTTCTGGGCACCGCCAAAATTTTTGCAAACCTGCCACCCCAATTCTGTGGTTCTGCTACTGCACCATCTCACCACTGTTGTCTCTGTCACTGCCCCATTTGCTGCTGCTAACACTGCTCTCGCTGCCACTGCTTGCCATTTGCTGACGTCCCTGCCTCTTGATGCAATGCTGTGTTCCGAGATTCCATCCTTTAGCCCAGTTCTTAGAGATTTCACTGGCTAGTGGGGAACCCAACTGCTTCTGTATGATTTGTACTGTCTCTCACTGCGTCACTGTCCCCACATCAAGTGTAAGGTTCAGCCCCCTAGACCACTCATCTGTGATTTCAGCTCTTGTGATCACTGAACTGAAATAAGGACTCTAAATTGTGTCTGGTCTGATCAGATCCATCTTTAAACACTGGAGGGGGAGGGTCAAATGTAGGGTGACCAGATGTCCTGATTTTATAGGGACAGGCCCGATTTTGGGGGCATTTTCTTATATAGGCAACTATTGCCCCCCACTCCCTGATTTTTTTACACTTGCTATCTGGTCACCCTAGTCAAATGGTGTCTAGAACTCTTTAAACAGAGTTCAAGACTAATGTGAATTTTAACCCAAAACAGCTGGAATTTATCACTTTGTCAAAGCAGATCTCTGCTGATCATCTAGGCCAGCATTTCCCAAACCGTGGGTCACAATCTCAAGTGGGGTCACACCATCAGTATAGGTGGTGAGGTGATCCCAAGTGTGTGCAGTATGCCATTGGCTCCATGCATGTGTGCGAGTCAAGGTTCATGGAGGATATCATTTGGCTTTACATAACGGTGTCCACACAGCAGGACATCACACACCATATGTATGAGAATATGCTGTGCAGAGGATACCATTATGTATAGCCAAATGACATCCTCCATGCTGTCTGGGGTTGTGGGGAAAAAATAGTTAATTAAAATGGGGTTATGCCAGTAAATAGCCAGGGAGCCTCTGACCTGAGTAAAGTAAGTGTGTCTGTGCAAATACAGTCAGTTCCTTATGTCTTTTCCCCCAGTTCATCAACAGGGCAGGGAGGGGGAACTCATTCAACCCTGGCTTGCTGTGATAGCTATCAGACAAATCCCTGGAGAACAGAATGAGGGAAAGAATCCTGCACTAGCCCCTCAGGGCATGCAGTATATGGTATCTGATGTGTCTTTTCTTCTCCAATTTCTGAGATACTATATGAAGATCACGAAAATCTGAAAATATCCCCCTAATGAGTTATTTCTCTTTTACAGGATTAAGCCAGCTGTCCTTTGATCCTGCCACTAACAACGGACCTCTGCAGTTTACCAACACTACTGGCCCTCTGGTTTCTGAAAGTGCAGTTGAGAATGGAGGGGAGTCAAGCAAGAAGAGAAAGAGAACAAACATTTCTGCAAGTGAGCCAGATAGAAACATTATGTATTTAGCTGGGGAAGAATATCTGAGGGAAACAACTGAGGCTTCTGCTTAAAATGGCAAAGCAAAGTAGCTTTTAGTTCCTGCTGTGTCAGTAATTCAGAGTTACTGGGGGGATCTGTTTCTGTCACTTGTCACTGGATAGCTAGAAATAACTGGAATCACAGCTTGGTACATGCTCAAGGCTGGATTAGCCAGCAGGTTTTCTGTTTTGGATCAGGTTGGTGTGAAAAATTGGTCGTGGCTTCCTGTGTGTTCCCTTCACTTCTGTATATTGAGGCTAGTTGCCATTTATATACAGATATGAGAGTGTCTTCATCTGGAGAAGTGGATGTGCCAGACTCCAACACCCTGTGTGGTGTTAATCGTTTTGAAATCGTGATTCAAAAATGATGACTCAGGCCCCCCAAATTATGAGACTGGCTAAAATAATGAGATATTAAAACACAGTAAATGTTGAGTGCCTTTCATATGCTTTCTGGTCTTTGAGCCTTCAGAATTCACATTTTCTTATATAGGCAACTATTGCCCCCTACTCGCTGATTTTTTTACACTTGCTATCTTGTCACCTTAGTCAAGTGGCGTCTAGAACTCTTTAAATAGAGTTCAAGACTAATGTGAATTTTAACCCAAAACAGCCAGAATTTATCACTTTGTCAAAGCAGATCTCTGCTGATCATCTAGGCCAGCATTTCCCAAACCGTTGAAAAAATGAAAGCTGAGATTCTTATGTAATCTCATGATTCCAGGGTCTGGGGCTTTAAGAAAAACACCAAATATTATGAGACTCTCAGTAAAATTGTGATTTGAAAACAGTGGGTCTTTTCTCAGCTCTGCAAGCCTACCATGGGCTGTTCAGATTGCATGTATCACTATCTGCAGAATACCCACAGTGAATCCCACATGCATTGATCTTTTTTTTTGTAGGATTGCAACCACAGGGAAGGCAATATTCCTATTCGGCCAGGTAGAATGGGAAAGAGACAGCCCATGTTATGAGGAAGACAGAGGGTCCTCAATTCAAAAAGCTTTAAACTACACGGTCAATTTACTAGCTAATGTCTGTTTAGGTTTCTTAATATTTCTTTTTCCAGACATTATTCTCTTTTTCATTCCACTCATAGCTATATTATGTTGGCTAAATTTGCATTGATTTCCACACTAGTTTTCCAAATCATGCAATGTTCTTGCAAGTAGCAGTAGATGGAGTTCAGGCTCCATAGCAGGTTATTACTGAATTGTGGTAATGTGATTTTTAGATCGTAACAGGGAATATACAGAATATCAGTAACGGTTTATTCTTAGAAATGAAAGTGGAAAAGTAAACTTTCTCTTTTTATTTCCTAGATTTATATAGTTTGAAGGGGAAAAAAGTCCAAGATCAACCTTAACTAATGTTCAAAAACGTTTCGGAAAGCACATTTCTCTAGTTTCCTATGATAGTAAAATAGATGGTGACTAGAAATAAATGCAAGGTACTTATTTAATGTGTAGACCAATTATTACTGATGACAGGTTAATAATGAAACTTTACTATTTTCCCTGAGAAATGAAAAGCCATGAAAAATGGAAAAAAAACATATAATTGGGAAAACTAAATTGTTATGGAAAATTCTCCTTTGACTTCATATTGACAATTAATTGAAACCTGTCAGAAACCGAGGTAAGAATGCTCAGGCCTAGTGGTCAGAGCAGTGGCACTCGGGCCTTGGGGGTCAGAGCCGGAATTGGGAGTCAGGAGCAAGGTTGGAAGAAGGCAGGGTAGGGCTGGAAGCTAGGCTGGAGGTGATCAGGGCTGGAACAGGACTGGGGACAACACTGGAGCAAGAGCAGGACTGGACCCTGTGGAATCTGTCACCACTGTCAGGCAGAGGAGAGTTTCAAACCATGAAGTGATGCTGAGCAGACTGAGCTGCTGTTTTACCTGTGAGGTTTATATACCTGGTCGAAGTATCCCCAGACTAGCTCCTGGCTTGTGGATTGGCTGGAGTCTAGTGCAGGAATGATTCTCACTGCATGTTGCTTGATCAGGCTACAGTTCAGGGATGACTCCTCATTCCACAGATCCTAAGAAATACTGCTGCTGCTGTTAGGTAGATAGGAATGTAAAGACATTCCTTGTATGTAAATGAAGGTAAATGAATCCACTTGTGTGTGCATTTTCCTCTGCCAATAGACGGATAAGTAAATAAGAATGTTGTTTGACAGCTATAAAATAAATAATAAAAGTGAACATTTGTCTTCTATTTCTTTTATGTGAAATAACATTATATCTGGAAAATAAAATAGGAAATCTATTGGTAATTGTATCAATGAGAGAAGAACTATAATAACAATAAACCAGTTTATATGTATGCCAACTGGTTTGAACACCTCTGCTGGGCCTCTCTCTGTGTCCACCCTGTCCACCCAACAATTGACAGTCCCCTCCCCTTCCTTTCCTGAGAAGGGTTTTTTAAAGGTTCTTTTGATCTCTTCATTCCCAGATTAGCAGAACAGCTGTGTCACTTCAGCCTGGAGCCAGGAGTCACTGTCTTGTAATTGCCCTCCTTGTGTGTTGAGAGGTTGCTTGTCTTGATCTATTGGGCTCTTTTCCTGCTTGTTTTACTCATGGCCCCCTATTAAGCTTGAACAACATGTTCGTATGAGGTCTTATAACCCAATATACAATAACTGCACTTCAGTGGCTAGGTAACACACAGTGTTCATAAAATTATAACATTTCAGTATTGTTAGATTATTAGATACCAGTTCAATGTCTGTCAGAGATTTGTCAGCAGTGACCTAATATTAAAAACCAGAAAATTCAAAGTAAAGGTTCCAGTATACAAAACAAACCCAAGACATTCCAAAGCATTCACAATTTAGGTCACTAGAATTACCTTAATTTGCCCAATAGCTCTGTCAGCCTCCTACCTTCCCAAATACCAAGTTTGGAAGCTGTATTATTTCTAGATGAAAGCTTTTTCTAACAGCTTTAAGAAATAATTTGAATGGCTTGAGTCATAGAGTTTAAGGCCAGAAGAGACCACCAGATCATGTAGTCTGACCTCCTGTATACCACAGGCCACCAGTACCACCCAGCCACTAATACACTGAACCCAACTGAAGTGACATCAAAGTATCACAGCCCACAGGAGACTAGACTGTTATGTGCCACAGGTAGAGAATAGGAGGGACTGAGGTGCGCCAGTGCCCAAGGCCCCTGCAACAGCAATAATCTTGGGAAGTGGCCCACACCCTTGGGACAATTCAACTTCAGAGTCCCAGTGCTGTACTAATATCTTCTCCATCACTTTTTCAGAAGAGCATAAAGTTCAGTCATATGCTGAAAACCTCGTACATTTGAAGAAGGCCCTGTACTTGTAAAGTTAGTGGATGGAATATTGTAAACATGAACAACAGAGCACTGGCATATAGCAGGCTTCATACATGTATGCCTTTGACATGAAATGTGATGCTTTGTCACCACATGACTCTTTTTTCTATATATATAGGTGCTATAAATTCATGACTTTGGCCTAGCTTAGTTATATGGGCTTTGTGTCTTGTGATGTTGATTTACTTGCTGGCACATGGAATCTTTATGAACAATGGGAAATTACTGCCCTCAGCATGGATTGTGCATGGTTATAAAGAGGACCACTGTGCAATTAAGAGTAAGGCTTTTTCAGCATTATGTGTACATGATGTGGGGCAGAGGAATAAACTGCCCTCTTCTGTGTAGTTCTGCGCTCTCCTCCTCTTTAGTCTCTTCGCTGAGTCTGTTACTATGTCCCTCTAACCTCTCAGCCCCATCCGGCCCTATCTTTGGTCCTCCCACCTTCTCCTTTAACTGATCTCTCTGATCTGGTTCCTATTCCTTTTGCTCTTGAATCGCTTGACTGGAGAAACCTATCCTCAATGCCATCTCTCCTTCCCCATTATTGCCCTTCCTTTCATCTTCAGAGCCTTTGAGCAAGTTCACAGATTCATAGATTCGAAAGCAGGAAGGGACTATTGTGATCATGTAGTCTGGCCTCCTGTATAACACAAACCATAGAACGTTCACAAAATAATCCTTAGAGCAGATCTTTTAGAAAAACAGTCAATCCTGATTTAAAAATTGTCAGTGATGTAGAGTCTACCACGACCCTTGGTAAATTGTTCCAGTGGTTAATTACCCTAACTGTTAAAAATTTACACATAACTTCCAGCATGAAGGGAAATATACTGAAAGTGGTTAATTTTTTCTGCTAATATGAAATAAATGTTTCCAAATGGGAAGGGACCAGAGCCTCAGCTGGTGTATATTGGCCTTGACCTTATTTGAGCTATGTGAGTTTACAACCCGTGAGGATCTGTGCCCCGGTTTTTATGCTTCTGTCAGAAGATGAAAAGGCTGCCGCCCCCACAAAACAGCACATCTACAAGGGCTCTGTGAGCAACTCTCAAGAACATTGGAGGAGCTACACCTGAAACCAATAAGTGTATTAGTCATGGAGATGACACCAACCTTTTTTTCTTTGGAAAGTCTTTTACAGCGTATGATGGCAGCAGCTCTTTTCCCAAGTGGCACAGTGCTGGTGCTGGGATCAAGGTCACTGTTGGTGCAGATCAGTGGTTCTCAACCAGGGGTACATGTACCCCTGCGGGTTCACAGAGGTCTTCCGGGCTACATCAGCTCATCTAGATGCCTAGTTTTACAACATGCACATAAAAAGCACTAGTGATGTCAGTGCAAACTAAAATTTTATACAATGACTTATTTATACCACTCTATATACTATACACTGAAATGTAAGTACAATATTTATATTCCAATTGATTTATTTTACAATTATGTGGTAAAAATAAGAAAGTCAGCAATTTTTCAGTAACTGTGTGCTGTGACACTTTTGTATTTTTGTGTCTGATTTTGTAACTAAGTAGTTTTTAAGTGAGGTGATATGCAAGACAAATCAGACTCCTGAAACGGGTAGAGTAGTCTGGAAAGGTTGAGAGCCACTGGTGTAGATACTGCAGAACCTTGTTGGGTAATGCTTGCTCTGTAGAGGAACAGGCGGAGCACCAAGTTTCCAAATGCTAAAATTAATCAACCTTTCCTTTTAGCAGATGGTGTTAGAAATCTGAATGCAGACTCCACACCAATGGGCTTGCCTATGTCGGACCTCACTGCATGGGCCACTGCGATGAACAATCTAGGAATGGGACCGATGGGAATGTCAGGGCAGCCGCTGCTGCCTGGTATGTAACTTAATTGATGCTATGTCTGTCATTAATTTGCTAACTGCTGTCAGCACTGAGGACATATTTAGAGGAGTTTACCTAAACTGATATTTATTTCTGCCTCAAAAACCCACAAAGGTGATGAATGCCTAAAATGCACAGACTGTGCAAGGTGACTTATCTAGAGTCTAAACCAGGGTTCGGCAACCTTTGGCACGTGGCCCATCAGGGTAATCCGCTGGTGGGCCGTGAGACATTTTGTTTACATTCACCGTCCACGGGCATGGCCCCCCACAGCTCCCAGTGGCTGCGGTTCGTTGTTCCCGGCCAATGGAAGTGGAGGTTGCCGACCCCTGGTCTAAACTGTGCTGATTTAAAAAATGAACTTAAGTTTAGTTTGATGGGTATTTAATAACATTTCAACTCCCCTTCCCGTGTTCTGGAAGAGTTACCACACAGGGCCCAGTATAAAAGCTCAGACTGGAACAGCAGGCATGAGCAGGTCAGGAGTGAGAGGCATTGGCTGAGTTGTGTGTATGGCGAGCCCAAGGCTGCAGCAGCCATCTTTCATGGCACAAGCAAAGCTGTTCACTTTGCTTGCTTCATACTGATGCTCTGGAACTGAGCCAATAATGGTTTGCTGATGAGTTAATTCAGCAGTGAACAAGCTTTGAATCAATTAGACACAAGGCAGAGTAGAGGAAATAGTATGGGGTTACATGATAGAGTAGGGCAGGGGTTAATGGAGGCGTCTATCTACACAGCACACTTGAACTGTGGTTCAAGCCTAAGCCACCTGTGGCAAACCCAGGACAAATGGCTACAAAGGAAGGGGTACTAATTAGTCCTGGGGGGGGAGGGGGGATTGGGGTTTAAAAGGCCTCTCCCTATCCACTGAGGAGAGAGAGCCATGGGGAAATAAGGTTTAGCTGGAAAAGGAGTTACCAGGGAACTAATTAGGTTCAGCTGGCCCCAACTGCTGGAGACCTTTTTAAACCGTCCCTGGCATGGAAGCAGGGGGGAGAGTGAGATAAGCAGCTGGCAAGTTAGGTGCAGCAAGGCTCTGAACCCTTCCAGCAAGGAAGAGTGCACTCTGTCCCCAGAAGCGGAGAAACCCAGCACAAGGGACTGACTGAGGGAGGGATCAGCCAGACCCTGTGCAACCTGGAAGGATTTTGCTTTGCCCAAGCCTGTGTCACCAAGTCTAAAAAGGACTGAGCCTGCTGAGGAGAAGCAGGTGCTTTGCCACACTCCATTCTGTCCATGACGGAAATTAGTCTGACTCAGGCCAGGAAGCCTTCTTGACTCAGGCCCGTGGACCCTGCTAGGGTGTGGGTCAGAGCCTGAGTCCTGCTCTAACTAGATAAATACTAGCACATGGAATGGACCAATGTAACTAGTACGTGCATCCACTGCTGTCCAGGTGTGGCCCATACATGCAAAACGTGAGAAAAAACAAGGAGAGCATGGACTTTGGTTTTGGACCAAGTTCAGTTATACCATTGTGCTCCATGCCATGATGGCAGCTGGTCTGCATTACTGGTTGGTACACTATGTAAATACCTGTGTAAAATAAAATGTTTGATTTGCACACAAGGCTACAATAACAAGTTTTATTATACATACTTAAACAAGTGGCACAAACCTTAATGAATGTCATCACACACCCAATGTGAAAGTTTTGTAATAAAAAACTACAAATTATCATCTCAGTAATTCATAAACTATGAATGGCAGCACATTGCCAGGCTGAATAAAATACAGAACATGCCTTCATACTCTTCTTGAAAGTGTTTCCAGAACTCATGATTAAGGCTGCAATTTAGTCACGGAATCTGTGACTTCCAGCAGCCTCCGTGACTTCAGCCTGCCATGGTCAGGAGCTGCAGGTTCCCCTGCTGCCCGCTGGGGCAAGAAGCTGTGGGGTGGCGGGGAATCCATCCAGCTCCCTACCGCTGGGGGCAGTGGAAGACACTCCCCCCCTCAGCTCCTGGCGAGCAGCAGCTGGGGACCCCGTGCTCCCTGCCGGTAGTGGGGGAACCCCTGAGCTCTGGACCGTGGGAGATGGCAGGGAACCCCTGAGCTCCTGGCTGTTGCAGCCACCAGGGATGGCAGGCAGATCCGAGCTGCTGCGGAGGAATCCAAGATCCTGGCCCCTGTGGATGCTGGGAGCTGCAGGTGGGAGGGGTACCCCACAGTTCCCAGCTGCCACAGGCAGCTCCTAGTCCCTGCAGCTGCCCTGCTTGAAGTAGTGTGGGAATCCGTAGATCCCCATTGTGTCGGACATTTTTAGTAAAAGTTAGGGACAGGTTATGGCTTCAGTGAATTTTTCTGTTTTGTCTGTGACCTATCCTTGACTTTTACTAATAATATCCATGACAAAATCTTAGCCTTACTCATGATGCACAATACCAATATGTTTTCCAAAATCTCTCTCACACAACAGCCTCAAATACCATTTCATTCCCCTCCTGTGTGGAACTGTGCATACCCATTATAAGAATGCACAAAGCATCTGTGATTTCCATTGCACATCTGGATTCAGCACCAGTCAGAACCAGTGCACTGTCTGACTGTGTGTACCGATTCAGAAATCAAGCAGTGGCTTGAGTCCGCTCCTGGTGAAAAGCTCCACCTTCTCCTCACTATGCGGAGTATAGCAAGCCACATTAACAGAGTGTGAGGAAGCAGGGCCTGCTACAGAGCCAGCCTCTGGGTAATCTAATGAGCACAGCTGGCCTATAGTAGGCTGCCTGATTGGCCACACCACCTGATCGACTGGAAAAAGCAGAAGACCAACTCTGAAGTTCAATGGCTGCTCAAACCATTTGCTATGGCTATGATAGCTCTTGTGCTGGCTTGTTCCTAGCCTTGCCCCTGTCTTGCTCACTCATGGTAACTCATTTCTGACCCTCAGCTCTGCCACTTGGCCTTTGACTCTGGCTCTGACCCTGGGCTCCTATTCCTGGCTACACTCCTGCTCTAATCACTAAGCCTGACTCCTGCTCCAACCACAAGGCATGACTACCCCTATCTCTGACTCTGCCAGTTTGAGCAGTCCAAAAACCCCACCAATAATAAGGGAACTATACGGCAAACATGGATCCTACAAAGGCCACTATCTCTGACACAGATAGTGGGAGCCTTGTGGACGTAAGTTGCAATCTTGCAGGTGCAGAATGTGGTGCTGCGAGCTCAAGCCGTGTTGCCTTCAGCTCTGGCCCCTACTTTCCGTGAGCCCAAGCTCCCCTCGCCTGTCAAATTTTATGGCAATCACAACAAATTTTGTGGGTTCCTAAATCACTGTGACCAGGAGCAGCAAACGGGAGCTTTGTGAGGGAGTTCAGAGAGGGAACATGAGCTACATTCTCTTAAACCAGCGCCAATTACCCAAAAACCTCACAAACAAAATGAAATGGACAATGTACAGAGTCGGGCAGCAAAAATGATTAAGGGTATGAAACAGCTTCCGTCTGAGGAGAGATTAAAAAGCTTGGAAAAGAGATGAGTAAGGGGAGGATATGATAAGAGCAGAGGTGGCCAACCCGAGCCTGAGAAGGGGCCAGAATTTACCAATGTACATGCCAAAGAGCCACAGTAATACGTCAGCAGCCCCTCATCAGCTCTGCCCTCGCTCCCAGGGCCTCCCACCCACCGGCAGCCCTGCCAATCAGCGCCTCCCCCTCCCTACCCACACATCACAATCAGCTGTTTTGTGACAAGCAGGAGGCTCGGGGGGAGGGCATGACAGGCTCAGGAGAGGGGGCAGAGCCAGCGGTTAAGCAGTGAGCCCACCCCCCCCAGCACATTGGAGAGTTGGTGCCTGTAGCTCTATCTCTGGAGTCGGTGCCTATACAAGGAGCCACATATTAACTTCTGAAGAGCTACATGTGGCTCCGGAGCCACAGGTTGGCCACCCCTGTGATAGAGGTTTACAAAATCATGACTGGTGTGGTGAAAGTGAATAAGGAGGTGGTGTTTACCCTTTCATATAACACAAGAATCAGGCATCTCCCAATGAAATCAATAGGCAGCAGCTTTAAAACACAAAAGTAAGTACTTCTTACACAATGCAAATCAACCTGTGGAACTCACTTCCAGTGATTTTGTAAAGGCCAAAAGTATACCTGGATTCAAAAAAGAATTAGATAAGTTCATAGTGGATAAGAGCCATTAATGGCTATTAGCTAAGATGGTCAGGGTGTGATCTCATGCTCTGAGTTTCCCTTGCCTCTGACTGCCAGAAGCTGGGAGTGGAAGATGGAATGGATCACTCGATAATTGCCCTTTTGTGTTCATTCCATCGGAAGCACCTGACATCGACCGCTATTGGAAGACAGGATACTGGGCTTTATGGACTATTGGTCTGACCAGTGTGGGCCCGGTGTTCTTCAGGTCTCATGTTCTTAGTGGTGAACAACATCTTCAGTAAGTGGGGAACCCCAACCTGGGACCTGTTTGCCTCCCAGGAGAATAGGAAGTGCAATGTACACTGCTCCAAGGGAGTTCAAGGCCAGTAATTCAGAAGCAATGGTCTCCTACTCCCTTGGACAGACAGCTTGAACTATGTCTTTCCTCCTACTCCACTGCTACCCTAGGTTCTTTGGAACATTATGCCCATATGGCCCCAAAATTCTGGTTCACAAGTCTCTTGCAAATTTCAGTCTGTCCGCTCATCAGCATTCAACCTTTCCTGGATCTCTTTGATTCAAGAGAACAGCAGAGTCAGGAATCTCAGTCCGGATGCTCTTCACCTTAGAGCTTGGTATTTGGGTGAGCATTGGACCTAGAATGCTCCTGCTCTGAAGCTGTGCAAACTGTTCCCAGTAACAGCAGAAAGGACACTACAGGAAATGCTACTTAGGTCAGTGGAAGTGTTTCTGTATGTGTGCCCAGCAGTATCATAGGTCTCTAAAGACAGTGAGTATTGCTGCTAGCATAGATTATCTCCTTACCCTTAAGACAGCAGGTCTTTCCCTTAGTTCGCTACAGGGTCACCTGGCGACAATCAGCATGTGTCGCCCACCAGTGGAGGGCTACTCGTCTTTATTCACCCAGCCACGTCTAGATTCTTAAGAGGTTTACTTAGAACTTTTCCACTGATGAAGCCAGCCCCTGATTGGGATCTTAAATTAGTATTTTCTACACTCACCAAGCCACCTTTGTGTTAGCTTAACTATGTGTTCAGTGTTTTACCTGTCAGTCAAGGCCACCTTCTTTGCTGCCATCATCTTGTCCAGGGTGGGTCAACATGGAACCATAATGACCGATCCACAATGCACTATATTCCATAAAGGCCAAAATCTCACTGTGACTATACCCAAAATTCACTCTAAAGGCAGCTTTGGAGTTTCACATAATCAGACTATCCACTTTCTTGTATTCACCCAAAGCCCCGTGCATCTGTTGAGGAGAAGAGACATTCCCTTGATGTAAGACAAATGTTGGCATTTTTGCTGCAGAGGACAAAACAAATCAGAAAGTCACCTAGGCTGGCTGTTGTCACAGCTGAATAAGTCGGAGGACAAGCTGTTTCTTCCCAGGGAATCTGTAAGTGGATCTCTGGTTGTATCCTACTTTATGAGCTGGCATATCCTCCTCCTCCTCATGACGTATGGGCTCACTCAATGAGAGTACAAGCATCTTCAGTAGCATCACTTCAAGAGATACCCCTGCTTGATTGACATTTGCAGGGCTGCTACATGGAGCTCCATCCATGCATTCATGAGACATTACGCCTTGGTCCAATCCTATTCCGCTGACGCATCTTTTGGAACAGTAGTTCTACAAGCAGCCATACCCAGGGCCAGTGCTTCCATTTAGGCAACCTAGGCGGTCGCCTAGGGCACCAGGATTTGTGGGGGCGGCATTTTGCCATACTTGGTGGCAATTTGGCGGCAGGGGTTCCTTCCGCATTCCGGGTCTTTGGCGGCAATTCTGCGGCGGGTCCTTCACTCGCTCCGGGACCCGCCGCTGAAGTGCCCCGAAGACGGGGAGCACGGAAGGAGCCCCTGCCGCCGAATTGCCGCTGACCAGGAGCGCGGGAAGGACCCCGGCCTAGGCAGGGCCAGCTTTGACTGGGAGGGCGGCAGGCAGCTTCGGTGGACCTCCCGCAGGCGTGCCTGTGGAGGGTCCGCTGGTCCCACGGCTCCAGTGGAGCATCCGCAGGCACGCCTGCGACAGGTTCACCGGAGCAGCGGGACCGGCGAGCGGCAGAGCACCCCCCGCGGCATGCCGCCGTGCTTGGGGCGGTGAAATGGCTAGAGCTGGCCCTGCGCCTAGGGCACCAAAAACCCTGGCGCTGCTCCTGGCCATACCACTTACTTGCACCCTCCTCCTTTCTGCATACTGCCTGTCAGTCATCCAGAATACAATACACATAGGGACCAACACTCGAAAAAGAAAAGAAAGTTATTTACCCTTTGTAACTGGAGTTCTTCAGGATCACTCTCTGTATTCCACTACCCACTCAACTTTCCCTCTGCTTCAGATTGTGTCTATTTATGGTAGAGAAGGAACTGGAGAGGCTGTTGCTCTACACCACCCCTGTCCCTAATGCCCTTGGTGCAGAGCAAGAGGAGTGCAGGCATGAACCTATGGACACTACTTGCAAGTATTCCCTGCTCTCAGGTGCATGAAGTGCATTTGTACCCACAGTGGAATATGGATGGGAACCACATGCCTGAAAGAACTCCAGTTACAAAGGGTAAATAACTTCCTTTTCCTAAGTGTTGATATTAACTATTTCATTACCTGTCATTTTATCAGAAACATCCAGCTAATGTGCTGCCCATTATGGGTAGATGCCATGCAGTGTGGGGAGAAGTAGGGTGTCTGGTTCCTCTTAAGGGTTTGTGAGCTGGATCTGGGAGCTGAACACTTTAAAAGCATCAGGTCACCTCTGGCCCTACCAACAAGAGGCTGGGATAGAAGAGAGAGATTACCTACCTAGGTTTAGAGCTTCAACCACCACCTGGTATCAAACTACCCTCCTCGGTACCAAAATCCTAGCAGCCCATCTCCGCTGCCCCAACATCTGCATTGTCAGTACAAATCCATGTCACAGTAAAAGCTTGGGAATGGTGTAAAATAAATGGAAAAATGTGCATTGAATTTAAGCAAAGCCAAATTAGGCAGGCAAAACTGAGCCATGTATCAAGATGCTGCAGAAATGCAGCCCTGGGAAGAACATAGCAGGATAAAGCAGAAGAAAGTAAAACTCATCTACCAGAGTCAGCCATCAGCTGTGCCAGAAACAGCGACAAGTGGCCAGCATCCAGGCCACCTTCCCAGCGGAGGGACTGGCTTTTGTGGGGTGCCAGACAATCTTCAAAAAAAGCACTAGTGCTCTAACTTTGGAGCAGCACATGAAATGCTGCCACCTTGTGGCCAGAGGAGAACACATGCAGCGCATCATTTGGAAGAGCAGAATTAGCTGAAATGTAGGCAGGTTAAGTGAAGCCCACCACCCTGAAGGGAACAAATTGAGCACACAAATATCCTCTAACTTGCTAAATTTGTTTTATCCATCTACATCCAAGACCTCATGGACCCCACCACAAGTTGGACCTAAATTCTACAGCCTAATTCCACGACTTTGCAATCTTCTAGTGGTTACTGTTAAAAAAATAAATAAAAATGAATTAAATGTGAACATGAATTAAATTGTAATGAATTAAATGTGAACATGAATAATGCATTCGGACCCCTGTGTTGTTTATTTTTATATTGCATCCAGTTTGTTTTATGCTGTCCCCACGCACCAAGGAATTTTGTATTGATAAAGCAATACTTATCATGGGAGAGAGTTGGGGCTTTGATACCTGGGGAGACATGGCACAGTTTGAAGTTGAGAGACAAGAAGTGTGGCTGGAGGTTTCTCTTCCAAAATCATCACCAGTGCAGTAATTAACAACAAAGATATTTAAGTTATCATGTTTAGGGTTTCGATTTAAAGTTCTGTTGAGTTGAATGATGCAGTTCTCCCTTTGCAATTCCAGGCTGGCAGCAAACTCAGGAAGAGCACACTGCACTGCCTACACTTTGGTCACATTTTCAGGTTTTCTTTGCAGAAAGGTTTTCTTTCTTTTATTTTAAAATAATATTCTTCATGTGAAATGTCCACACCATTCTGTCAGTGAACCTCAGTCTTGGCCTACAGCTCTCCTGCTGTTCCATCCTGGGCTCCCTCCACACAGCTGTGTCAATGCACCTGCCTTTCTCCAGCAGAGACTGCCTAAATGGGCATGTAAGCATCTAGCTCATTTTCATCTGGGATGGAAAAGATTTGAGGCAAGCTAAGACATGAGTGCAGTCTAATGCTGTGCTTCCAAGAGCACCCTCTGTTATCACTGCACAGATTGGGGGTGGAGGAGAATCACTAGTGAATTTATCTTTGGTGCAGTATATGGATCCATCACATTAAGTATCCATGTCAATTTCCTTTGTGCTGTATTCCTGTCAGCAAACAGTGAAGCACTGGGCTGTAATAATCACACGTTTCTGAGCTGGAAATTATAATAACTTCTTTGCACAGCTTCTGTTCTTGCTTCTGGGAGAAGGTAGCAGTTCATGTTGCACCTGCAGAATGTGTGTTTGGGGTGTGTAGGATAGAAAAAATTTCCTAGGTGTGCATGAGAAGGCAAAACATTTCCAATTTTCTGGTAGAAAATGGATTTGACAACATTTCCCATAGCTCTAGTTGTGAGTCTTTCCCTCTTTAATTAAACTAATGCCCCAAATTACTTGTGTGCTGTACCACAACTACTCACATATTCTTCTCTTTTGTCCTTCCCTTCCTCCTATGTTTTTCTGTTTACTCATCTGTCATGTATGGTCTAAATCCTAGATTGTGAGCACTCTGCTCCAGGGCCTGTCTTTGCGTCATTTATTTGTGTGCCGCCTAACAGAATGGGGCCCTGTTTGTGGTGCCTAGGCACAACTGCAGTAGGAACAATAAATAGTAACACTCTTCCTTATTCTCTCCCGTTTCAGACTTTGACCCTGCACTTGGAATGATGACGGGAATCCCACCAATCAACCCCATGATGCCTGGCTTGGGGATAGTTCCACCACCTAATCCTCCAGATATGCCAGCAGTGAAGGAGATTATTCACTGCAAAAGCTGCACCCTTTTCCCACCCAACCCAAGTAAGACTCTGCTAATGTTCTGGCCCATCACCTCTGTAAGTTGGAGAATAAGAATGAATGTCTTTCATTCCTCTGTCTAAATAAGAAGCCAGAAATCACAAGAAAGTGCGATTCATTTAGAACATGTGGGCGCCTGTTCCCTGTACAACCCACCAGCACAGTTCGTGGAGGATGTGCATTTTAAAGGATCCATTGACTATAAAGCAAGTTATAAGGCAATTAGCACAGATTGGTCCTGACACCTTGTCACTGGATGTTTATCATTTCACAGGCTCTTGACAAGCAGAAGGAATTAGAGCTTTTTCAGTAATAATCCTGGGAATTGGTAGCAATCCACGTGTACTCCTGCCCTTTGAATGTTATGGGTCTAAACTCTATGGTGTGGTTTTCTGCACACATAATTGGGTCACAAAGATGGGAAGATTCTGGAGTAATGGTACAGAAGGGCAGCTTTTATCTTAGACACTTGCTGGTGGGAGGCTGAAGAGAGTGTGCTGGTTGATCCATGTTTCAGTTCTGTAACGAACTCTGCAGGGGTGGGCTGGGAGTATGAATGGACTGGTGGAGCCAAGCTTGGTGTAGCACATGCAAGATAAATGCATATAACAGCCTGTACAAATCAATAATAATCACAGATGGGAACCAGTGGAAACTCCAAGACAGGAAGACTAATACACAGAGAAGCAGATGACCAGGAGTCTGAAAACCAAATCTATCAGGCTGGAGGGGAGCCAAGGTCCGCCCATGCCTCTGGGTACCAGCTCAGGGCCCTCGAGCTGGATAAGCAGGATCAGAGTTCATCGACTCTGACAGAGCCCTGAGCTTCTTCCTACCTTCCCCTGGGTCTCTGCAGGCTCTCCAGCCTGTCAGGCAGTTCATCACCAAGTGGGCTGTTGTCTGTGGGCAGCTCTTTACTAGCTTGTTGGCAGGAGTTCTTTCTCCGGCCTGCTCACTCCTCTGGTAGCCACCCTGCCCCTCTGCTTCCCAGCTCTTTTATCCTCCCACCTGCTGTCAGGTGTCCAATCAGCAGTGGCTGGCAGTGCCTGTATTAACCCTTTGGTCGCTGGGCCAGCATGGGATACATACACCCCATGACCGTCCCTGAAAGCAGGTGTGGGGTGCTGCTCTTCAGATTGCACGGAGGGGAGGGCTCAGGACAGAATCAGTCAGACAGGGGCATTAGCAGTGTTACAGAAAGGCCAGCAGGGGAGATATGCAAGTTTCCTGGCTTGCTTTGATTTTCTTCAGGACACCAGCCTCTCCTCAGCACATATAGACAGTGCTGGCTCTTGGAAGGAGTGCTGAGCACTGTATGGATAGCACCTGATGTGCTCTAAGGCAGTGATCCCCAACCTTTGTGTGGCCAGTAGCACATTCATGTTTTCAGAAGAGTGTGGTGGGCGCCAACAATTTTTCAAGGCTTATTTTGTATTTGTACATTAATACAAAACACATCATATGTAATATTACCTAATATATGAATCCAGAGAGAAGAGAGAAGCTGCAAGGACAGAGAACACCGGTGCCTGCAGCCTCGGAGTATTCTGTCCCCAGCAGGCGTGGGGCCCTGGCTTCTCTCCCCTGCTAGGCACCAGGCGGGCCCCACACCCGCCTGGGACCGAGAACGCTGGCTCCCGCAGCCTGCAGCCCCGGAGTTCTCTGTCCCCGGCAGGAGCAGGGCCGCGGCTTCTCTACCCTGCTGCGCACTAGGCGGGCCCTGTGCCTGCCGGGAACAGAGAACACCACGCCTGCAGCCTGAGTTCTCTGTCCTCGTCAGGCGTGGGGCTGTGGCCTCACTCCCCTGCTGGGCACTAGGCGGGTGCACATAAATGCCCTGGCGGGCGCCATGGCACCCACGGACACCGCGTTGGGGATCTCTGCTCTAGGGTGATACTGTTCTTCTAGTTGGAGGTGCATGTGAATGGTGTGGGCATAGCTAGTACCTCCTGTGCTGGGAGGTCTTGGTCTCCATTCCCCCGGCTCTCTGCTTTGATCAGGTTCATGAGGAGCATGGATTGTGGCTCCAGGAGAGGGCTGTCAGGGTGAGGCATGGGCTCAGATCCCTCCCTCCAGCGTCCTCTCCCCCTTCTCTTCCTCTCCAAGGGCAGAATACCAGTTGCCTCTGGGGTCCTGGCTGGTTTGGCTAACTACTTAGAGCTGGGGCCTGGCAAGTGTGCAGTTGTGTAGATGTTTCTGTGTGAGCAAAATAGACAATACAGCTTGTCCCCACACATTCAGCCCCCACAGACACGGGCATTCAGTTTCATGGATATTAGTCACAGGGATGAATATCTACATCACCCTGTTCCCAGTGCAAGGCATTTGGCATCTGAATCATAATCAGGATGGGGAAGAGGATTTACAGCTAGCAGTGGTCTGCCTTTCTGCTGTGGAGCTGAAGATCTGGACATATGGGGAGCTGCATGTCTGCTAAGCACCAGAGCAGCATCAGGAGAAGCAATTACACGTTTATAGCCACAGAAACAGCCGGTTAGGCCTCCTCCCAGCTAGAGAGTGGGCTCATGAGTGAGGTGTCCGCACCCAGCCTGCAGCTCTGCTCTCTCATGGGAAGGAACTTTTCCCCACTTCTGCCCTTGAGCACCCTTTTACAATGACTGCAAGATCAACTGTCGTCTTCACCACTCAGAGGACCTCTTCCACGCCTCCTTCAGAACTCACTCTATCAGGCATCTCTGCCCACAGTCCAGTAAGCGGCCTACATGTGCCCCAGAGCAGGAGGCATCACTCCTCAGTCACCTGGGTTAGTATCGTTACCTTTTGCTGAGGAACATTTGCCTTCTTATTCTAGACTCACCTGGCCTAGAAACACCACCAGAAGCAGAAGCTTACATGCTGAGAGCAGCTGTCACTCTCAGCTTCTGAGTGTCAGCTAGCAGCTTTTCATAATCCTGGGTTAAGCATGAAAATCAAATATAAAGAAATATTTTTTCTACATAATACAAAATTAGACTGTGGAACTCATTGCCACAGGTTGTTGGTGAGGCCAAAAATTTAGCAAGCTTCAAAGAGAAATTGGACATTTATATGGATAACACAACTAGCCAGAGCTATCATAGTTAATGTTAAAAAGAGAATTGGAGGGGAGATAAAATCTCATGTTTAAAACAATCCACGAGGAGGTTATCCCACATCTGCCTACTGTGAGGTTCTTGCACCTTCCTCTGAAGCAGCTGGTGCTGCCACTGTCAGAGACAGATACTAGACTAGATGGACCTCGGGACTGATCCTATCCAGCAGTTCCTGTGAAATAAAACTGCGGCACTGAAAAGAAACATTGGCTGCAGAAGTGATGCTTACAGAAGAGAAGGCTCAGAAAGGCATGCACATTTCATGAGACCATAGCAAGCCATAAAGTCCTGTGTATGCTCCATTGGGCAGTTTACTAAGGATGTCATGGCACTCTCAGGTATTGAGGAAAGGATAGTGCAGTGTTTCTCAAACTGGGGTTGCTGCTTGTGTAGGGAAAGCCCCTGGTGGGCCGGGCTGGTTTGTTTACCTACCTTGTCCTCAGGTCCGGCTGATCGCGGCTCCCACTGGCCACGGTTCGCTGCTCCAGGCTAATGGGGGCTGCTGGAAGCAGCGCGGGCCAAGGGACTTACTGGCTGCCGCTTCCAGCAGCCCCCATTGGCCTGCAGCAGCAAATCGCGGCCAATGGAAGCCGTGACGGGCTGGACCTGTGGACGGGGCAGGTAAACAAACCGGCCTGGCCCGCCAGGGGCTTTCTTTATACGAGTAGCAACCCCAATTTGAGAAACACTGGGGTAGTGGCTGTATGAATTGACTGGAGTAGGATGTTCCCCACATAATGTGCTGCATGGAAAAAAGTGCTGTGATGTTGGTGGGGAGATGAAGCCAGCATGGCTGGAGATCTCTGGAGCATGACTGTCTTTCTGATGTGCCCGTTCCTGTGGGTGTTCCTCTACTATGTGTGTGAGATACTGAGTCAGCACAGCCTCCCAGACCAAGGGACTCCCCAGCTGCCCAGGTCAGAAGGTACAGGGTCAGACACTGGTGTCTTCCGTTGCCTGTCAGTCTGGTTTTTGTAGTTTGGCTGGATTTCTCCTGTGATCAGAGAGTGCAATGGATATTGATTCTGTTGTGGAAAATGGATTTGATGTCTCGATGATTTCAGGTTTTGTATCTATTTCAAGATTTTTTTTAGTCTTCTCACTTCAGCGGGATTCTTTGTATTCACACGAAAGGGATAGTTTTAATATGTCATCCTTTCTGGTTTGTTGTTCTAGTGTCAAGATTTTGAAATAATAAATTAAAGAAAAGCAAAGTAAAAAGCATGTAATGAGTATCTTCTCTCTTTATTAACATTGCTGTAGGGACTACTGTGCATCTGCCCTACTGCCCAGGGCTGAGGCGCAGCCTTTGGCGTTGTTCATTGCAGTTGGTTTTGTGTTATCAGTACTCCTGAAGTCCAACGCTCGCCAGAGTGACGTGCCTCACATTGACTAGGGAAGTGCTTATTAACACTGGGGAATCCATTCATGGCTCTAAAAGTCCAGGATATTTCAGCAAGTGAACAAGTTCTGCTTGATAGGCCCTGGTGAATACCATAGGTGCCAGTACTCGGCAAAGTGAGATATACTGGGATTAAGCACATGTTCAAAGAAAGTGATGGTTGGCTCTGAGGACTGATAGGTGGATATGTGGAGCACTTGGAGAGCAACCGTCTAACCTCCAGTATTTTACCCCTTGCTATGTGCAGATCTTCCTCCTCCTGCAACAAGAGAGAGGCCCCCAGGGTGCAAGACGGTGTTTGTAGGCGGACTACCAGAAAACGGGACCGAGCAGATCATTGTGGAGGTTTTTGAGCAGTGTGGAGAGATCATAGCTATTCGGAAGAGTAAAAAGAACTTCTGCCACATCCGCTTTGCTGAGGAATTCATGGTGGACAAGGCGCTCTATCTCTCTGGTAGGCATGCCTTTGCTTCGAATGATGGTTTGGGAAACTGGGACAGAGAAATAGCTGTTTCTGTGTAGTTATATGTGACATGCTCTGTTTGTTGTTGCTATCTGAAGAGGCATTTTTTCTTGTTCCCTGTGGTTACTTCTTTCATTGCTGTGGGGTCTGACATCCTCTTGCTGGTTTAAATATCTGAAAGTGCCTGCTGGTGTCTTGTTCCCCACAAAACTCTGCAAAGTATCAGGATGAAGTGAGGTATAGGCAGAAAATTCCTCCTGCTGTCCTGTGCATTAATGTCCCACTGGGTCTGTTCCAGCAGACTCCCCAAAAGATAAATAAGGGCCATTTAGAATCACAGAATATTAGGGTTGGAAGAGACCTCAGGAGGTCAGCGAGTCCAATCCGCTGCTCAGAGCAGGACTGTCATGGTACAATTCCCCACTCTGAACCTTGGCGTCCAAAAGATGGGGTACCAGCATGAATTCCTCTAAGCTTAATTACCAGCCTGGAACCTGTAGCGCTGCCACCAACCAGGAATTTCAGTGACCCTGTACCCACTCTGTCCCCCAAACCTTGCCTGGGACCCCAAGACCCAGACCCTCTGGATCTTAACACAAGGAAAGTAAACCCTTTCGCCCACGTTGCTTCTCCCAGGCTTCCCCTCCCGGGTTACTCTGGAGAATTACTGTGATTCAAACTCCTTGAATCACAAAAACAGAGGACAATTCACCTCCTCCCTTCTTCTCTTTCCCCTCCCAGACTCTCCCTGAGAGAGACAGTAATCCTAACACAGAGAGAGATTAGCCTTTCTCTCCCCCTTCCCTCCTTTCTCCCCACCATTCCTTGGTGGATCCAGACCCAGTGTCTGGGGTCTCAACAGAATAAAAAAAACAATCAGGTTCTTAAACAGAAGAACTTTTAATTAAAGAAAGAAAAACAATAAAAATTATCTTGTAAATTTAAAATGGAATAGGTACAGGGTTGTTAGCTATAGGCACTGGGAATACCCTCCCAGCCTAAGTATTCAAGTACAAATTAAAATCCTTTCAGCAAAAATACAAATTTGAACTCCTTCCTCAAACTGCAGCAATTAAAACTCCTTCCATTCCAAATGCACAGTTTGCAATAGAAAGAAACAAACAAGCCTAACTCGACTAATTAATATCTAGTATATCAACTTATATTGAGATAGTCTATGTAAGAACCTTGATTCAGGGAGATGGAGAGAGCATAACTTCCATGGGATTGCGAACGACTTTGGATCCGCTCGAAGGCCGCCAGAAAGATGAGGAACAACAACCCATAACTAACAGCCACACACAGAAACTTCCCTCCCTCAAGATTTGAAAGTATCCTGTCCCCTGATTGGTTCTCTGGTCAGGTGACAGCCAGGCTCACTGAACTTGTTAACCCTTTACAGTTAAAAGAGATATAAAGTACTTCTGTTCTATTAACTTCTACTATCTGTTTATGACAAGGACCAACACCAAGTAAATTTGAACATTTAAACGGTAACACTTCAACATTTCAGGTATTGGAGCCATTAGACAGGGCCCTTAGGTTTCATCACCTTTCCAATAACACACAGAGCTCCAACAGCACAAAGCATTCCTCCTCTGACACACTGATCCTCTGGAGCAGTGGTTCTTCTTCAAGTGCTGTCCCTGTGGGTGCTCCACTCTAGGTGACGGTGTGTCCCGGCGCTGTTGATCGGAGATTTTCGGTAGCAGTGCCTAGTTGGGGGGCACGCACTCAGATGGTATCTCTCAACTAGTTGGAATCTTCCTGAGTGCGTGCGCCCCACATCCTCCTCAGTTCCTTCTCAACTGTCCTCAGCTGAAGACGGGACTCGGGGCAGCGCTGCCTTTTCTTCCCTGGTCTCTAAAGGAGACAGTAACAAAGAACATAGAAATAATTATTAATTACTTCCCAGTTGTTTCCCTTCCTTTAGTATAGTTAGTTACTTAGTTTAAAACAAACAAACAAACAAACAAAAAAAACCCCTCAGGCTTGTCTCCCGTTGAGACACTCTCCTCGGTCATCTCTAATTCATAATGCCAGGAGCATCACGATTCAACAGATGCATCTCCTGTCAGGACTCCATGCCATGGTCAGATGGGCGCTCACACTGTGTGAAGTGCCTCGGGGACACCCACATCCCCGCGAAGTGCCTCCATTGCACGAGTCTCAAGTCAAGAGCTCGTGATGGGGATCTGCGGCTCAAAATCATCATGATGGAAAAATCCCTGCAGCCACTGTCGGAGTCGGGAAAGGTTAAACCCGCTCTCACACGCTCTCCAGCCAGATCGGAACCGGTGGGGAGCATTGCTTCACCCTCCCTAGAGCGGAGGCAAGAAGCACAACAGTCTCACAGAAGAGACTCTAACAAGGGTAGGGGGTCTCCCGCGAGATCCCTACGCTCTGTGCTGACAGCACCAAAGGCAGGTGCCTCAGCCTGTTCTAACACCTCAGCCACGGCTCTGACAGAGCACAGAGGCAGGGATCCGACCTCCCGCGCCTGGAAGGTCCTTGTGGATCCGGTCCCCTCAGCACCACAAATGGCTGCGGCATGGACACCTCACTCTTCCTTGGCACCGCAAATGGCTACAGCACCGACAATGGCCGCGGTGTTGACAGCGCGTTCAGCCGCAACAGCGGAAACAGCCGTGGTGCTGACAGCGCACTCAGTCTCGGCGCTGAAAACGTCCACGGTCCTGACAGCATGCTCTGCCTCATCAGCAAAAACAGCTGTGGTGCCGACAGCGCGCTCAGCCTCGGCACCGAGAAGAAGGTCGGCACCGAGCCAGTCTTCTACCCGCGCACCAGCAGCAGAACCCCTGCAGGGCACGTTTAAGCAGAATGCAGCAATACTCTCATTCTCACTTTCTCCTACTAATGAGCTAGAGCAGAAAGCAGGTTCAGCCCAGCCCAGGGAGCAGGAGCAACAGTTTCTCACTCAAAGTAACCTTTCAGTGCCACCTGAGCCTCACTCTCCGCTCCTAGATACACAAGACTCATTTCTTGCACCGCCACTCTCTCCACCTGAACTGGCTTTCACTGACGGTGAACTTGATTTACAGCAGCAAGCAGAGTTCTCCCCTCCTGCTTCTCCTCCACAGGCGCCTCTACCACCTCAGGTCGTGGCTCAAGGTCAACAACCTCAGTTTCCCTACTTTGCCCCCCCCGTGGGCAGCACCTAGGTTCTCCTACCCTATGCCTTGGCCTCAGTGGTACCTGTGGCAACATCTTCCTACCAATCATTCTCCTTCAGTGCCTCAATCTCCTGCTCTGTCCACTTCTAGGGTGCCTGAGCCCCTCCTGAGACTGAGAGCTACGCACCATATCCTGACTCACCGACCCCTAACTCTCTACTTGTCTTGGATGAAGCCCTCCTCCCTTCACCTCCACAGGCCGTGGACGACTGCAAACAATTTCAAGAACTTTTTAGGAGGGTGGCACTGAGTCAAGATATCCCCTTAGAAGAGGTTCAGGAGATGCAACACAAACTCCTCAGAATCCTTCAACCGTCTGCGCCCCCAAAAATCGTGCTCCCTATAAACGAAGCAGTCATGGAGCCAGCTGACACACTCTGGCAAACCTCAGCTTCTTTAGTACCAACTTGCAAGAAGGCTGAACGTAAATACTATGTTCCTGCAAAGGACGCAGACTTCCTATTTTCTCATTCACCACTAAACTGTCCTGTCATGGATGCAGTTGCACAGAGAACGAAACAGTCACAATATCGACCCACCCTGCAAGACAAGGACCTTAGGTACCTTGATGTCCTGGGTTGCAAGGTTTATACATCCTCTACACAACAATTCAGAATTGCAAACTATTCTGCTCTCCTCGCCAGTTATGATTTTGATAATTACAATAAACTTTTCGAATTTGCCTCCTACATTCCAGAGGATAGAAGAACAGACTTCAAATCAATCCTGACTGAGGGCCAACTGATTTCCAGAACGGCCCTACAGGCGTCCTTAGACACGGCTGACACAGCAGCCCGTACCACTGCAACTGCTGTGGTTTTGCGCAGATCCTCATGGCTCTCTGCATCAGGCATTCCTAAAGAACTCCAGACCAAAGTGGAGGATCTCCCCTTTGATAAGGACAAACTCTTCTCCAAAAAAACTGATGAACTCCTCCACACCATGAAAGATTCTAGAGCGACAATGCGCACCCTGGGCATTCACCCATCTCTTCCCAGGAGACAACGATACCAACCCTATCAAAGACCACACACACATCAGTACTATTGTCCTCAACCCAGAACATACCACACAACTAGGAATCATACTAGACCCCCCAAACGCAGACAAAATCAAAACAAAGCCACCATCTTCCATCCATCGGGTAATAAACAACAGTTTTGAAACATTGCTCGGGGGCCTGCACGACCACCCCTTGATTCCCACCAGTCCCAGCAGTCCTGTGTAATCCACCCGCTTACTTGCCCATTTGGCCACCGCCTCCAGAATTTCCAACATGCCTGGCAGTGGATTACACAGGACTGCTGGGTTCTTGAAATAGTTCAGGCTGGTTACTCCATCCCTTTTATATCCTACCTTCCTACCCTTCCCCCTTTCCCATCCCTCTTCAGGGACCCTTCTCACGAGCAATTACTTCGCACAGAAGTGGCACATCTTCTGCAACTAGGCGCAGTGGAACCTGTGCCGACGCAACACCAAGGTACAGGTTTCTACTCCCATTACTTTCTAATGCAGAAAAAGACCGGAGGATAGAGGCTTATATTAGACCTACGCCGACTGAACAAATTCGTGAGGATACAAAGATTCAAGATGGTCACACTGGGCACAATAATACCTGCATTGGATCAAGGGGACTGGTTCACAGCCCTCAACCTACAGGATTCTTACTATCAATTCATCCAGCTCACAGATGCTTACTACGATTCACAATCGGTCACAACCATTTTCAGTACTGAGTTCTTTCTTTTGGACTCTCCACAGCTCCAAGAGTTTTTTTCCAAGACTCTAGCCGTGGTTGTGGCTCACCTCCGCAAACACAGAGTCACACTGTTCCCTACCTGGACGATTGCTTCATCAAGGGCGACTTCTGTGGTGAGACACTTCAAGCTATGCATTTTGCCATCTCCCTTTTTCACAGCCTAGGCCTCCAAATAAACATCCAGAAATCCACCTTGACACCTATGCAACAGATCGAGTTTATCGGAGCTCATCTCGACTCAACCCAGAGCAGGGCCTCGCTCCCATACAACAGATTCCTCGCTATCACGCAGCTCATACGCACGTTCTCTACTCATCCCAGGACGCAAGCAAGAATCTGCCTACAGCTCCTTGGTCACATGGCAGCCACCACTTTCGTGGTTCAACATACCAGGCTACACATGAGATGTCTCCAGGGCTGGCTCAACTCTAGTTTCAAACCCAACAGACACATCTTAGGGATGCTGCTAACTCCTCCTCCCAATGTTATAGCTTCCCTACAGTGGTGGACAAGTCCAGAAAACCTCTGCACAGGGGTTTCCTTCCAGCAATGATCCCCAACACTCATGCTCATCACGGACACTTCCCTGATCGGTTGGGGAGTGCATCTAGGGGGACGCAAGGCACAAGGCCGGTGGTCTGCATCAGAGACGCATCTACACATAAATCTCTTAAGAGCTCAGAGCAGTGAAGAGAGCATGCCTTCACTTTCTTCCCCTCATAAAAACAAATATCTGTGGGTCTTAACAGATAACATAGCATGTATCATGTATGTACTACATAAACAGACAAGGGGGAGCTCGATCACATTCCCTTTGCATGGAAGCCATTCAACTATGGAATTGGTGCATACGACGTTGAATACAAATCATCGCCTCCTACCTACCAGGCTGCCACAACACTACTGCCGACGCACTCAGCGGGCACTTCTCAACAGAATACGAATGGGAACTGCATCCCGCAATACTCCAACAGCTCTTCTCCTGCTGGGGCACCCCGTCAATAGATCTCTTTGCCATGACCCAAAACCGAAAATGGCCCCTGTTTTTGCTCCAGGGCGGGACTCGGGACTGAATCCCTGGGAGATGCATTCCTCATCCCATGGAACAACTACCTCCTGTACACCTTCCTACCAATCCCTCTGTTACACAGGGTTCTTCGGAAGATCGCGGACGACAAGGCCCAGGTCATCCTTATTGCCCCGGCTTGGCCAAGACAGACGTGGTATCCCTACCTTCTCCGCATGTCCTCCCGTCACCCAAGGGCTGTCCCCAACAGGCCAGACCTCCTTTACCAGGACAACGGACAAGTTCTTCACCCCCAGCTCCAAAAGCTCCACCTCACAGCCTGGTTCCTTCATGGTTCCAAACCCATGAACTAGCCTGTTCCGAGCAAGTCTAATATGTCCTCCTGCACAGTAGGAAAGACTCCACTTGTAAAACCTACCTGCAGAAGTGGAAGCATTTCGCTCTCTGGTGCTCACATAATCACTTAGCACCCAATAACGTGACCCTCCCTAACATTCTAGACTACCTCCTGAAACTAAAACAGGATGGACTTTTGCTCAGCTCCATCAAAGTGCACCTGGCAGTGCTTACAACTTTGCATGACTTATTAGATGAGTACTCACTCTTTACCCACCCCACCATTAAACAGGCTTTCTCACGGTCCTGCAAAATCTCTATCCTGAAATTCACCCAATAGTGGCTACATGGAATCTTAACCTCGCTCTTCATGCTCTCATGAAAACTCTGTTTGAGCCCTTGGCTACCTCCTCTCATCTCCATATGTCCATGAAGGTGGCTTTCTTAGTTGCCATAACATCGGCAAGGAGAGTTGGTGAAATGAGTGCCCTGATGGCCCATCCTCCCTACACAATCTTCTCCAAAGACAAAGTCACTTTGAGACCGCATCCTAAATTTCTTCCTAAGGTGGTATCGACCTTCCACCTCAACCAACCTATATATTTACCAATTTCTATCCCAAACCTCACAAACTGCGCAAGAGGCAACCCTGCATACTCTTGACGTCAGGCGATCAATTGCCTTTTATTTAGACAGGACTAAACCATTTTGCAAGTCTCCACGACTCTTTGTTTCCATTGCCGAAAGATCGAAAGGTATGGCTATCTCTAAACAACGCCTATCCAAGTGGATCTCTGACTGCATCAGATCCTGTTACCATGCGAAAAATCTTCAACTGCCTGAAGGCATTAGAACTCATTCCACTCAAGCCATGTTGACATTCATTGCCTTCCTACACAACGTTCCCATTCCTGACATCTGCAAAGCGGCTACATGGTCATCTGAACACACGTTTGCAAAACACTGTGCTCTCACGCAAGACACCATGGCAGATACAATAGTAGGCTACACAGTACTATCTACAGTACTCACTGCCGCATCTCCAAAGTCCTACCAACCATTGTGGGTACTGTTATACATTCACCTAGAGTGGAGCACCCACAGGGACAGCACTCGAAGAAGGAGAAGAGAAAGTTAATCACCTTGCAGTAACTGAGGTTCTTCGAGATGTGTGTCCTTGTGGGTGCTCCACTCCCTGTCCTCCTCCCCTCTACTTTGGAGTACTGGTATGATTCTCCACGGTAGAGAAGGAACTGAGGAGGGTGTGGGGCGCACGCTCTCAGGAAGGTTCCAACCAGACGGAAGATACCATCTGAGTGCGTGCCCCCCAACCAGGCACTGCTACCGAAAATCTCCGATCAACAGCGCCGGGACGCACCATCACCTGGAGGAGAGCACCCACAGGGACGCACATCTCAAAGAACCTCAGTTACTGCAAGGTGAGTAACTTTCTCTTCTCAACCTGTGCCCCAATCAGCACACACTGCAGCCCTGTGACATCCTCAGGGCCATACAGGTAGTATATATATTGTGTGGATGCGACCCATGTAACACGCAGAGAACTGCATATGTGGCCCACAGTGGTAAATAGGTTGAGAACCACTGGTCTGGAGACATCTTCCCTGCCCTCTTTGTTTTTTTTTATGATCCACACATCTCTTTTAGTCATGAAGGTAGCTTTCCTGATGTCAAGAGTCACTGAAGAGTTCTCCTTTACCTGCTGGACTCCATCTGAAGAGGTTTCTCTCCTTACCATTCCCAGGCTTTATCATTAGGAATTACCAAGTGCCCTTTAAATGTATTGCATGTGCAGACCTGCATCACTAGGATTCACGCAGTCTGATGCACCATACTCAGAGCCATCTCCAAAGCAGCGACTCCTAGCAGTGATGAGTGTGTGCACTGAACTGATTGTGAATAGGCATAAAAGGGGGAACTAGCCAGAAAATATCACAGCTACATTCCAGTGCTTGTAAGCTGCAGGAGCTGATCTCCATCAGACCGTTATTTGTTTTCTTCCTTTCCCCTTGTTTTATTGGGTAATGTTTAACACTAGCTGCTTGGTCGTTTCTCAACTCACTGCATGAGAGTGAGTGCACATAGTTATAGGTAAAGTAGATGTGTAGAAAGCTTTCCCCTGAGGATAAGTGATGGTGCTGGGGGCTTTGTGCAGGGCCCTAAGGCCTCACCACTTCCAGGGCATCAGCCTCTTTTCAGTTGAGACCTACACCAAGCTGTTGTTTTTCAAGTAATGCTGGCTCTGCAAGGCTTAAAATTCCCCTCACAGACTGCTGTGCAGGATGCTTGAAATGCCTTGGAGTGTGTCTCCAGCAAGAGCTCTGCGTCACACAGTGCTCCCAAACTATGCCTATTCGGCAGTTTGTTCACTGTCCGTTACTTGTGTGAGACACAGCTGCACATGAAACATTTGTGAGCTCTCCTGCCTGACCTTCATTTTGCCATATTCCAGAAAAAATAAGGTGGCTCCTTGTCCCTAATGAAAATTCCTTCCTAAAATAGTTTTGGATTTTCCTTTGAGGCATTCATGGACAGAGGACTGTTCTCTTGGGATGGACTTCATCTGAATAGGGCAGGAAATAGACTTCTAGGGTGGAGGCTGACACAACTGATTAAGAGGGCTTTAAACTAGGAATTTGGGGGAGATGGTTGGGAGATGTGCAGGTAATCTCCACACTGGATTTTGACATTGAGAGGGAAGAAAACAAAGTAAGAAAGGATACAGGCATGGGTAGGAGAATGGACATAAGGAGGAAGGGTAATGTAGATACCAGTCTAATAGGAGGTACTGGCAGTAGAATGTCAATGCCTAATTGGGTAAAGAAGCCACACAGCAAAAATTAAGATGCTCATACGCTAATGCAAGGAGCCTAGGTAACAAAATGTAGGAACTAGAGCTACTGGTGCAGGAAGTGAAACCAGATATTATAGGGATAACAGAAACATGGTGGAATAGTAGTCATGACTGGAGTACAGATATTGAAAGGTATGTGTTTCCTAAGACATACACAAAGGCAAAGGTGGTGGAGTAGCATTGTATATCAATGATGAGGTAGACTGTAAAAAGATAAGAAGTGATGGGATAGATAAGAGAGAGTCTGTCTGGGCAAAAATCACATTGGGGAGGAAAACTACTAGAGCCTCCCTTGGGATAGTGCTTGGGGTGTGCTACAGACCGTTGGGATCTGATTTGGATATGGATAGAGACCTCTTTAATGTTTTTAATGAAGTAAATACCAATGGGAATTGTGTGATCATGGGATATAGACTGGAGGACAAGTGTTAGTAATAATAATAGGGCTCAGTTTTTCCTGGATGCGATAGCTGATGGATTCCTTCACCAAGTAGTTGCTGAACCAACAAGAGGGCATGCCATTTTAGGTTTTAGTTTGGTGAATAGTGAGTACCTCATAGAAGAAGTGATTGTAGGGAACAACCTTGGTTCGAGCGATCGTGAGCTAATTCAGTTCAAACTAAATGGAAGGATAAACAAAAATAGATCTGTGACTAGGGTTTTTGATTTCAAAAGGGCTAACTTTAAAGAATTAAGGAAATTAGTTATGGAAGTGGATTGGACTGAAGAACTTGTGGATCTAAAGGAGGAGGAGGCCTGGAATTACTTCAAGTCAAAGTTGCAGAAACTTATCAGAAGCCTGCATCCCAAGAAAGGGGAAAAAATTCATAGATGGGAGTTGTAGACCAAGCTGGATGAGCAAGCATCTCAGAGAGGTGATTAAGAAAAAGCAGAAAGCCTGCAAGAAATGGAAGATGGGAGTGATCAGCAAGGAAAGCTACCTTATTGAGGTCAGAACATGTAGCAATAAAGTGAGACAGGCCAAAAATCATGTAGAGTTTTCCCTTGCAAAGGGAATTAAAACCAATGGTCAAAGGTTTTATAGCCATATAAATAAGAGGAAAACAAAGAAAGAAGAAGTGGCACCGCTAAACACTGAGGATGGAGTGGAGGTTAAGGGTAATCTAGGCATGGCCTAATAATCTAAACAAATACTTTGCCTCAGTGTTTAATGAGGCTAATGAGGAGCTTAAGGATAATGGTAGGATGACAAATGGGAATGAGGATATGGAGGTAGATATTACCACATCCGAGGTGGAAGCCAACCTCAAACAGCTTAGTGGGACTAAATTGGGAGTCCAGATAATCTTCATCCAAGAATATTAAAGGAACTGGCACATGAAATTGCAAGGCCATTAGCAAGAATTTTTAATGAATCTGTAAACTCAGGGGTTGTACCGTATGACTGGAGAATCGCTTACATAGTTCCTATTTTTTAAGAAAGGAAAAAATGTGATCCGGGTAACCTACAGGCCTGTTAGTTTGACATCTGTAGTATGCAAGGTCTTGGAAAAAATTTTGAAGGAGAAAGTAGTCAAGGACATTGAGGTCAATGGTAATTGGAACTGCCCCTCACCTCCCCATCCAACCCCTCCTCTCATTCCTGTCTGCCCCCGCAGAACCCCTGCCCCCCATTCAACCCCACTGTTTCCGATCCTCTGACCGTCCCAACCCCTATCCACACCCCTGCCCACCCACCAAAGTCCCCTGCCTTCTATCCAACCCCGTCTCGCTCTCTGCCCCCTTACCGCTCTGCTGGAGCACCGGTGGCTGGCAGCGCTACAGCTGTGCCGCCCAGCTGGAGCCAGCCACACCACCACGCAGCACAGAGCACTGGGTCAGGCCAGGCTCTGCAGCTGTGCTGCCTCAGAAGCTTGCAGCTCCGCTGCCCAGAACATTGTGCCGGCAGTGGAGTGAGCTGAGGCTGTGGGGGAACAGCACGGGAGGAGCCGGGGGTAGCCTCCCAGGCCAGGAGCTCAAGGGCCGGGCAGGAGGGTCCTGCAGGCCGGATGTGGCCCACGGGCCATAGTTTTCCCACCTCTGCCCTAGCTGCTGTCTCTGTTTCTCTCTGGCAGGAAAGGATCCACGTGCATTGTACCCTACACTGTAATAACTGTTACTGGTTGATTGATTGGATAGCTTTGTGGAACCAACAAGCAGTCTCTGTAGAGCTGTATGAGCTAGAAGCACAATCACCATATGGGTTAATTATTGTACAAGCTGTCTTTGAATTTTTTGTTGTGACGATTAGGTTATCGCATCAGGCTAGGCTCCAGCACTGACAAAAAGGATACTGGACGCCTCCATGTGGACTTTGCTCAAGCTCGGGATGATCTGTATGAGTGGGAGTGTAAACAGCGGATGCTGGCACGAGAGGAGCGCCATCGCAGAAGAATGGAGGAGGAGAGATTCTGTCCTCCTTCTCCACCCCCTGTTGTCCACTACTCTGACCACGAGTGCAGCATTGTTGCTGAAAAGCTGAAAGGTATGTAGTTCTGAAGACTGGTTGTTTTTCGTAGCAAATACTAAGAAATGAAACACACCCAGATTTCAGTGCCTTCCTTCACTAGACTGAATAATTCCGCCACCTGGTACCCTGTAATGGGGTGTTTACGCCTCACAAGGCAGGACTGATAAAGTAGAATAATTAGCCTAATAGGCTGCACTTGGTAAAGAGCCAAAGATTGGAAGAACTGACTGAAGATGGACTCCAGCTGGGGAGGAACAGGAGGGCTGGTATAAAACCAGGAAGTTGGCAGCAGAAAAGGGCTGCAAGAGAAATAGTCTGCAGTTACTCCCTGAGAGAAGGGAGCTGTGTTTGGGTCTATGGTGCCAGGTAGCCTGCAGTTACTGTCTGGGAGGAGAGAGTTTGGGCTGGTAAACATGAGGGGGAGGAGCCAGAAGTAGAGCTGAGAAGTAGGAAGATGTAGGAAGGAGTTCAGGGGAAGAGCAATATGGTCAGGGAATGGGCAGGCCGCCGTTGCTAGTGATAATTTGATCTCCTGCTAGCCACTGGAGGAGTGGCACAGTCAGGGCAGTGAAGGGGAGCCTGCCGTTTTGTATAGCGGGACTTTTGCGTTATGGGGTCCTTGTATTCCCCTGTCTTGATGACTGGCTCCTAGCGGTGCAATCCAGAGACGAAATTTGGATCTCGACCTCCATGTTGCTCAGACTCCTTTCCTTCCTAGAAGTCAGAGTTTGTCAAAAAATCAACTTTGGTTCCCGCACAGTCATGAGTCTTCAGAGAGGCCTCCATCAATTCAGTTTCAGCACGAGCTTACCTACAAAAGGACAGATTCCAGACTCTGCAAGAACTCATGATCCAAGTAGTCAACAGTCCATCTGTCCCACTCAGAAGTTGCCTATCCCTCCTTGGCCACATGGTAGCCTGCATGTATGCAACCACCTTCGCTTGCCTCCACTTGTGTTGCCTCCAGATGTGTCTTCAGGGAGTTTACTTGCCCATGCAGCACACCAGGGACCTTATGCTGACAGTCCCCCCTCGAGGTGCTCTCTTCCCTCCTGTGCTGGATGGACTGTCACATATCTGTGTGAGGATTCCCTTCCTCCCAGGACAGGATGATCATCACACACACATCCCTCTTAGTATGGGGAACACACATGGGAGACCACATGATGCAAGGCACATGAGCCCCTGAGGAATACTGGATGTATATCAACATCCTGGAACTCTGGGCAGTATAAAGAGCATGTCAAACTTTTCTCCCATTCACCCACTCCCATCATGTTTTCATCATGTCGGACAACACTACCACCGTTTATTACATCAACAAACAAGGGGACACAAAATCAACCGCTCTGTGTGTGGAGGTAGTCAGTCTATAGGATTAGCGCACTGCCCACAAGATCCTGCTTTTGGCAGCCTGTCTTCTGGGGACTCAGAATGTGATTGTGGACTCTCTCTCAGCAGAAGATTTGGGGCCAATCATGAGTGGGAACTCCACGACACTGTATTAAACGACATCTTCAACCAATGTGGGACTGCAACCAGAGACCTCATCACCTCCTAAGCCAACCACAAATGCAGCACATACTGCTCTGGGGGTGCATTGGTCCCCACTCTCTGGGTGATGCTCTCGTACTCCGGTAGTTGGAGCAGATCAATTACACCTACCCTCCTCTACCACTCCTGCCACGAGTACTCCACAAGAGTAAAAGAGGTCATCCTGATTGTCCCATTCTGGCCAAAACGTTTCTGGTTTCTTAACCTTCTACACATGTCAGTGTGTCCTCCTCTTCCCAGTCCCACTTTCCCTGAGTGGTTAATGTAACACAATGGCAGGATCAGACACAGATGCTTCACCCCACCTCAGAGTGTGATATTTGGATGGGCATCTTCTCTAGAATGAGAATGCTTATCAGAAGTGCAAGAAAGAGTCCACTAGGCATCCTTACTGGGCCAAATGGAAATGATTCACCTTCTGGGCCCAACAGAAAGGGCTTTCCCCAGAGGAAGTGGAGATTCCCCTTCTTTTGGATTATTTCCTATCTTAAAGATGTTGGAGCTAACCCTAATCTCTTTCAAAGTCCACTAGTGGCAACCAGTGCCTTCCACCCTCCTGTGGAAGGACACTTCATATTTACACATTCGTTGATTACTATGTTTTGGAAAGGCCTCCTCAGAACTCTTCCACCTGTACAACGTATTGCTCCACACTGGGACTTCAACCTCATTTTATTGGCACTGATGAAACAACCCTTTGAGTCACTGGCTTCATGCTCTATGACCCTTCTTTCCATGAAAGTCACCTTCCTTGTGGCTATCACTTTGGCAAGAAGGGCAGGGGAACTTGGGGCCATGATGGCAGACCCCCTTTTCACCACTTTTCATAAAGACAAAGTCTCCTTGCACCGACATCCTAAGTTTCTACCAAAGTTTGTCTCTCAGTTTCATGTCCACCAACCCATCCACCTACCTGTTTCTTCCCAAAGCCTCAGATCTTGGAAGAGAAACATCAACTTCACTCCCTTGACATCTGCCAGGCCTGCAGAGGACAAGATCAATCAGAAAGTCTGCTAGATTGTTTATCGCAATAGCAGAGAGACTGAAGGGGGAAGCAATTTCACACACAGAATCTCCAAATGGATTTCCAGGTGCATTACACCAGTGTCTCTCAACCTTTCCAGACTACTGTACCCATTTCAGGAATCTGATTTGTTTTGTGTACCCCCACGTTGCACCTCACTTAAAAACTACTTGCTTGGGGTCACCAAATGAAATTAATAGGCAACAGGTTTAAAACAAACAGAAGTATTTCTTCGCACAGTGCACAGTCAACCTGTGGAACTCCTTGCCAGAGGATGTTGTGAAGGTCAAGACTATAACAGGGTTCAAAAAAGGACTAGATAAATTCATGGATGATAGGTCCATCAATGGCTATTAGCCAAGATGGGCAGGGATAGTGTCTGTAGCCTCTATTTGCCAGAGGCTGGGAGTGGGCGGCAGTGGATGGATCACTTGATGATTTCATGTTCTGTTCATTTCCTCTGGGGCACCTGGCATTGGCTGCTGTCGGAAGACAGGATACTGGGTTAGATGGACCTTTGGTCTGACCCAGTATGGCCATTCTTATGTTTGTATTACAAAATCAGACATAAAAATGCAAAAGTATTACAGCACATTATTACTGGAAAAGCTGCTCACTTTCTCATTTTTACCATATAATTATAAATCAATTGGAATATAAATATTGTACTTCCTTTTCAGTGTATAGTATCTAGAGCAGTATAAACAAGTCGTCTGTATGAAATTTTAGTTTGTACTGACTTCTCTAGTGCTTTTTATGTAGCCTGTTATAAAACTGGGCAAATATCTAGATTAGTTGATGTACCCCCTGCAAGATCTCTGCATACCTGACGGGGTACACGTACCCATGGTTAAGAACCACTGCGTTACACTATGCTATCAGTTGTCAAGACTGTCTCCAAACCTCAGCATGAGGGCCCATTCCACGAGAGCCCAGGCATCCACCAGGGCCACCCTCCACAATGTGCAGCTTAGAGACATATATATGGTGGCCACATACCTTTGCTACACATTATTGCTTGGTTCAGAACTCTGCAACAGATGCCTCATTCAATACAGCCGCCCTCCACTCCCCTTTTCTGCATTAGGTACTGCTGGTTAATCACCCTCAGTGGAATACAGTAGGTACCATCACTCGAAGAAGAAAAGGAGGTTTACTTACCTGTAAGTGGAGGTTCTTTGAGATGTGTTGTCCCTATCTGTTTTCCACTTGCTGCCCTCCTTTCCCCTCTGCTGTAGATCTGTTGGATTTGCGGCGGTGAAGGAACTGGGGGCTGTTCATCTGACCTGTCTGTTATTACCTCAGATTAAACCATGAGGTAAAGAAAGGGCAGAACAATGGACACTATTACTTTCAAATTCTACAGCTCTGGGATGCATGCTACACATGTGTAAACCCCCAGTGGAATACAGATAGGGACCATGCATCTCAGAGAACCTCCACTTACAGGTACATAACCTCCTCTTCTCATCTAATGACTGTTTAGTGTCCTGTACATGAGGTGAGTCTGTGGATCTAGTTCCAGCCCATTACCTGTCACAGGCATGTTTATCCTGCCTCAGAGAGATGTCCTGGTGCCCTTCCCAGCAGTTACCTATCACCAAGATCTGCTGATGCAGATTCTTATAAGGTGCCAAGATTCAGAAAAATTCCAGCTGATGGCTTTGAACATGAAGGGCTGAACCTCTGGAAGCTCAGATATTCTGATCAGCTGCTGGCCTGTGCCAGGATGCTCTCTGGCCAGGATAACTCTCCAACTCCTGAAAGGATTCCATACACAGAGCTTAAATACTCACATCTCTGGAAGGTCTGCAAATTCTGGAGTGCACAACATGGAGCTCTGAGTGTTGTGTGGTGACTCCATTAAAAAGCTGAGTCTCAGCAGTGGCTTTGAGTTCTTCTTTGAGTGATTGCTCATATGTATTCCACAGTAGGTGTGCGTGCTCACTACGTGCACCGGTGCTAGAAGTTTTTCCCCTAGCAGTACGCGTAATGGCTTTAAGACTAAGCTTGATAAGTTTATGAAAGGGATGGTATGATGGGATAGCTCAATTTTGACAATTGATCTTTGATTATCAGCAGGTAAGTATGCCCAGTGGTCTGTGATGGGATGTTAGATGGGATGGGATCTGAATTACTACAGAGAATTCTTTCCTGAGTGCTGGCTGATGAGTCTTGCCCACATGCTCAGGGTTTAGCTGATCGTCATATTTGGGGTCGGGAAGGAATTTTCCTCCAGGGCAGATTGGCAGAGGCCTTGGGGCAGATTGGCAGAGGCCCTGGAGGTTTTTCGCCTTCCTCTGCAGCGTGGGGCATGGGTCACTTGCTGGTGGATTCTCTGCAGCTTGAGGTCTTCAAACCACAATTTGAAGACTTCAGTAACTCAGACATAGGTTAGGAGTTTGCTATAGAAGGGGATGGGTAGGATTCTGTGGCCTGCTTTGTGCAGGAGGTCAGACTAGATGATCATATTGGTCCCTTCTGACCTTAAAGTCTATGAGTCTATGAGTGCCGCCTGCCTGGTGCAGTATAAGGGGAGCTGCGCATTCCCCCTACCTTCAGTTCCTTCTTGCTGCCAGTGGAGATGCGTTGGAACTGCTGTGCTCCAGCTTTGCTGTAGCTTGTCACCAGAACTGTTCGTTCATTCAGCGTTAGTACCTGCAGTTAGTTAGCTGTTTAGTTAGTTTAGTTAATCAGTGAGCCCAGGCCAGGGCATGCCCCGTGCCCCGGGGTTTAAGTCGTGCAGCTCTTGTAAGTGTTCTACACCAAGAAGCGCCCCACACGCAGGCTGTTTGCGCTGCTTGGGAGAAACCCATATCAGCAAAAGGTGCAAGATTTGCAAGTTGTTTAAGCCTCGGACCAAAAGAGAAAGGGACATTAGGCTACGGGCCATCCTGATGGAGTCGGCACTGATCGTGACCTCAGCATGCCGCTCTGAACCAGTACCTGGCACTGCAGCATCAGTATGTGGTGACCCTCTGGTACCATCGACCAGTTGGCACCACTTCCCATCCACAGGGCACGCCAAGAGGGCCAAGAAGACTCGCTCTTTGCAGCAGCACCGAGGGAAATCTAAGACAGAGGCTAGGCCCATGTCGGGCAGTCCTCGATCCCCACCGGGCCCCAGGCCTCCAACTCAAGATGAACGGAGTAGCCCGGCCCCTTCAGAACAGGCTTCTCCGGATGTCCTGAAGCACTCCAGGCGGCCTGGGATGTTATGTCCATGCCGGTGCCCAGAGCACTGCCCATGTCAGCCCCGCGCTCCAGAGGCAAGCTGCTGCTGGGATCTCTCCAGTTGCCTCCGGCCTGGTACCTGTCTCAGTTGAGGGACTGTTCTCGACGCTGATCACCGCCCAGCGACCGCTCGGGGCAGAGTCCAGGTGGATTGCCCTCAACGCCAACCAGACTGTCTGTCTGGGTTCCATCTGGCCGGGACTCATGGCACCGCTCGTCCTCAACTAGGGAATATCGACGGGACCGCAGTGGATATTGCCGTTGGTCCTCGTCTTGGAGAGAGTACGGCAGTCGGTCATGGCACGGTCATCGGCGCCATTCCCGCTCGGACTCCTGCTCCAAGTCTCCGTCAAGACACTGCAGCCCCAGGCGTCGATCACCAGTGTCTAGCTGTAATGTTCACCTTGCACTATGCGATCGTCCCCCAGACCAGGCATCACCCTCTTTCCCCTCTGTTGGAGTTGTCTGGCAAGAAGGAACTGAGGGTGGGGGGGAGTGCAGAGGTCGCGGGGGTGCTCCCCCCTAAGGTACTGCTAGTGGAAAAGCTTCCGGCACCGGTGCACGTGGAGAGCATGCACACCTATTGTGGAATAGACATGAGCAACACATCTGGAAGCATGCCAGTTATGGAACAGGTAACTGTCTTTTCTCCCACAATATCATCTGACAAAGGCAGTCTGGCTTCTTTCCTACACATCTCCCAGTTTCTTAAAGCAGTGGCAAAGATTTGTTTTCTATTAAAGCTCCTGTACTAGCTGGAAGCTAAACCTCGTTATGGAACACTTCACAGAGCAGCCCTTTCAGCCGATGGTTAGCTGGTTAGCTCATGATATTTCCTCTCTATCAAAGTTTCCTGCTTAATTGTAGTCACATCTGCTTGAAGGATTAGCAAGTTAAATGCATTGTATGTCAAGAGGCTTTTCTGCAGCTTTCCCCCAAAAGTAATACTCCAATTTTCTACCTAAAATCCGTTCTTCTCACCAGCTCAATCAGGACTTCATTCTGTCCTGAGCCCTCTCATCCTCAGGAAATAGACATGACACCATTTGGATGTCAGCAGGGCCATCAAGTTCATCTTGGGTGGACAAAATCATTCAGGAAATTGGATATTTGGTCCATCACTTATGTCACCAAGAACCAGGGACTAGAAGTTTCTGAGACATCCTTCTCTAGGTAGAATTGAACATGTTTGTGGTTATTTAGGGGTTAAAGCTGGAACATTTTTCAGCTGAGGTGGTGACACTTTCCAGGCTAATGTGGGAGGAGCAGCAAAGGCATCAAGACATTAACAGCTACTTTTGTGGTCTTGGGGGTATGGTTAATCAACTTAAAGTAATAAACTCTCTGCTATGAAAAGACACATTTACAACAAAGTTAAGTTATCTGGTTTTGTGTGGCATAAATCTACATAGGGCATATATGTTAAACAGGCCCAGGTTTTCAAAATCTAGTGGCATTGGGTGCCCAACTTGTGACTCCTAAAATGGACCTGAATCTGAGGGGTGAGGGTGCTCAGCACTTTCTGAAAATCAGCTGCTTTCAGGTATCTCATGTTGGGCACCTAACATCACTAGAGACTTTTTTGAAAATTTGGGCTGCAGTTTCCCAGCTGGTCAGTGTGAAACCTCTGCTGCCTGGCGAGAGCCAGTTCCTCCTCCCAACAGCTAGCGGGGTGATGTAGGCTGAGAACAGCAACCCCTTTCACAAAGGCTAGACAACAGCCTTCATCTGGCAAGTCCTCTCAGTTATTGTTACCTGAGGCAGATATGACCCAGTGACCTAGAGGTAAACAGCTTTTGTGGCCAAGCATCCTCCTGAACTAACCATTCACCAGTCCCCTGAGCTAGGCAGTCCCCAGCACCTTGCCCTGGAGCCAGTCACTCACCAATTCCTGGGCCAGCCATTCACCAGTCCCCTGATCCAGGGACACCCTGCTGCCCACCTCATAGCCAGCTGCTCACCTGGCCCTCAGCCAGCCTTTTGCCAGTCCCCTGAGTTGTAACATTTGTTATTGTTCTTTAATAGCCTGAAAGTGACATTCCTTGCTAAATTTTCATGCCTTTACTCAGGCAAACTGTCTTTGAGTCAGTGGGCATTTTGCCAGGGCAAAGAGTGACTAAAACTGGATAGGCATTTCAGGGTTTGATCCATGCTTTTGTATAGTCTCTTCAGTAGAGCTGCAGTTAACCCAACTCTGCTCCAGCACCATGGTTGTGAGCTAGCTGGGGGCCTTGCCTCCTCTGTATTGTATTTCAGCAGCTACTTTCTTTTCTTGACTTCTTGGCAGCAAAAAGGTAGATTTAAAACTATGTATAATTCTGAGGACAATTCAGATAATTTTAAGACAGGTTAGGCCTGTGGCCTAATGTAATGCATTTCCCCTTTAAAATACGGTCATAATTGGAGAATATTTAAAAATCATAGTAGCTCGCCAGAGTCATAAATTATCATAAAATACAGAGAAACCAGAAAACATCTTAGATAATCTTTGCAAAGCATGCTTTCCATAAATTGCTGTTCTGACAGCCCCTATGTATTTGATACTTGACTGAAAGCTGGCCACGTTGTGTTCTGAGGAATCTAATCCTGCCACACTAAGCAAATAATTCAGTGCTGACTGCTGCAAAGGTGGCTGCTAAACAGCTGTGCCACTGGAAATGACTCTGCAGATTTTCCCTGTTCTAAAGATTTTCTGTTTTGACCCAGATGATTCCAAGTTCTTGGAAGCAGTGCAGACCTTGGTGACCTGGATAGAACGTGGGGAAGTGAACAGGCGGAGTGCAAACAACTTCTACTCCATGATCCAGTCAGCTAACAGTCACATTCGCAGATTGATGAACGAGAAAGCAGCCCATGAGAAAGAGATGGAGGAAGCTAAGGAGAAGTTTAAGCTTGCTCTCTCAGGGATTCTAGTCCAGTGTGAGTAGTATTTCTGCACTGAGCATTGTTCTTGTATTACTGGGAGATTTTTTTGTTTTTGAATGGGCACAGCAAATACAGCAAGACCCCAGAAAAAATAATCACCATGGCTGGACAAATACAGTTAATTTACAGATATATGCCATTTATCTCCATAAACTTCTTCTGGTGTATGGTGGAGGAAGCATTTACGCACGGGGGAATGAACTCCTCATTTGTTCTCTCTCAAATATATTCTGTTAATTATTCTACTGTAGCAATGCCCAACATTCTTTACCTTGGTGTACAGTCAAGGTAAGTCCCCAGCAGCCCAGTGCCTCCGTGCAATGTTCAGGATTGACTCACCAAAGGTAGGATGTAACGGAATGTTTTCAAAGTCCAGTTTCATAAAAAGAGGCTCCATAAATAGGAGATTAAATCAATTTCTCATGGTAATGTAGGACCAAATTTTAAACTAGTGCTTTTTGCATTTGGTTTTCCTTTCATGCTTAATCTTGTTTAATCTTGATTCAGATTTTTTTCTGTTCTTAACATAAACAAATATGGGCATTGAATCCAAGAGATGGAGTGTTTTCCTCAGAGTAAGTAGTAATAGAGAGAACAGGAAGTGTTGTGTAACAGACAGGTCATGGGCAATAATGAAAAATTCACAGAAGCCTGTGACCTGTCCTTGACTTTACTAAAAATATCCGTGACAAAATGAGTAGCCCGGGCAGCTGTGGGGGGAGCGAAGGGGGACAGGGAGTTCCAGGGTCCCCCCCACTGCAGCTGGGAGCTGCCAGGCCCCCCTGCCTCCTGCGGCAGCCGGGAGCTCCATCGATCCCCTTGAGGGCAGCAGAGGGAGCAGTGGGATTCCCAATGGGGGTCCGTCTTGCCACCAATGGGGATGGGGAGCGGTGGGGATTCCCCTCGGCCACCGGAACCCCCTGCTGCCCTCGGTGCAGGGAGTGGCAGGGATTCCCCCAGCTGTTGGGTCCCCCTGCTGCCCACAATAGCTGGGAGTGGTGGTTCCTTCCTGCTGCCTATGGTGGCCGGGAACAGTGGGAAGATGCGTAGTTCTCTCCTGCCACCTGCAGTGGCTGGGAGCTGCAGGGGTACCTCACAATTCCCTACCTCCACAGGTTGCAGGGGACCCTGCAGCTCCCAGTCACAGATGTATTTGGAAGTCACAGATTCCGTGACCTCCGTGACTAAATTGCAGCCTAAAGTAATCAGTCATTATAGCACACCCATTAGTATTCTTATTACAGCACTGGTTAATCTAAACATACTGTACACTTGAGTTTTATTTCATAAGAATCATGCCCACTGCAACAGGCCAAATATACAAAGCCAATTCTAGCTATGCTCCTTGTTGTGAGGTGAATTCTACCCCCTGCAGCGGAAGATCGCATACTTCCTTTAAAAACTTCTCCAAAAATTGGCAGGAAAAATATTTTGAAAGAATGACTCCGGAGCCCTGGTTTGACAGGTGAGTGTCCAGGGAAAGGAGAGAGCTTCCTGGTTTTGCTGCCCTGTGGTGAAGGACCCTTCACTGTGTTTATGTGGGTGGTGTGTTATAATGTCCAGGTTATGTCTCTGTGCTTTGGGACTGAAACAATGGGACAGAAGAACATCCATAAAGCCAGCTACACAATCTTTCCATTCTAAAGAGTACGAGAGCCCGTTCTGCTGGATTTCCAGGAAATCCTATTTGACTTGTTGGCTCCACTTCTATAATGTATCCTTCATGCATTTAACCCTGTTTCGCTTTTGTTCTGTTGAGAATGACGCTGGCTTCTCCAGTTGTTAATAACGTGATAGATGCATAGGCTCTGACCTTCTGGAGTCCCTTCTTTCCTTTCTGGTCACCAAGTCCCTCCTGAGCATGGCCTCAGCACAGTACAGTGTTATAACAAAAGATTAGCCAAACCACCTGCCTGATTCCGCTCTTTTACTCCTTTACTCCTCTCGTTCGCATTCTCTGGATGATATTCTGGCCCGATTTGACTGCTGATTTCACACTACAGTTGAGCAGATAGTGGCTGTGTACCATTCCGCCTCCAAACAAAAGGCTTGGGACCATTTCACGAAAGCTCAGCGTAAGAACATCAGCGTGTGGTGCAAACAAGCTGAGGTTGGTAATTTTTTATTGTGTTAGATCCTCCAGAGTATAGTCTCTTTCTTAACAGGATTTTGATTTTAAGTTTATGTGGGCACTGTGCTCACATGGACAGAAACAGCCTTAATGAAATGATGCAGTATGGGCGTTACTTAGATGATCTGCTGCAACAAAGGTAATATGTGTTCCATTGATGTCTCTGACTGGAGAAGGATCCTACATATGCTGACACAGCCCTAATAACGATAAATTGAGCTCTGTAAGCCATTGGTATTGTGTACAAGAATAACTATTGGGCCATGGTTTCTATTGTGGTATTAGGGCTGTAAACATTTGTGTGCTGGTATGGAAACTGCATGGAGTCACCTGAGAGAGAATCCTGAAAAGGACTACATAGTCCTTTATGTAATCCTTGTAACAGTCTTTAGAGGTGCAAAGTTTAAAGCTGGCACAAATCCAGCAGGTCTGATGAAGGACATCATTATACCTCTGTACCTATAGGATGTAACTAAGGTTATGTCTTCACTGGAGACCTTACAGTGGCACAACTGTACCGCTGCAGCTGTGCTGCTGTAAGGTGTCCTGTGTAGCCGCTCTGAGAGCTCTCCCATCAGCGTAATTAAACCATCCTCAATGAGCGGAGGTAGCTATGATGACTGGGAATTTTACCAGAAGTTGGGAATGTGCGACGGGATATATCACTTGATGATTGCCTGTTCTGTTCATTCCCTCAGAAACACCTGGCATTAGCCCCTGTCGGAAGACACGATACTGGTCTAGATGGACCTTTGGTTTGGCCCAATATGGCCGTTCTTATGATGTAGCGCTGTCCACACTGCTGCTTCTGTCACTGTAACTCAGTGGTTCTCAGCCTATTTATCATTGTCGTCCTCAGGCTGAGAACCACAGTGCCCCCCGGCCAGATACCCCTCAATAGAGTGGGGCCAGGAGTGGAGCTATGGGTGCAGGGACAGGCATCTGGACCCCAGGCTCTGCTGTGCAGGGCTGGGCAGCTGGAGGCCAGATTCTGGACCCTGCCGTGGAGGGCCGGGCAGCCGGAGGCTGGACCCTGCTGCAGGCGGCTGGGCAACCAGGACCAGGATTTTTTAGCTCACAGCTGGGCCGCAGCTATGTGCTAATTAGGCCACATATGGCCTGTGGGTTGAGAATCACTGGTGTAACTTATGTCAGTCAGGATGGTGTTTTTTCACACTCTTGACTGACAAAAGTTTTACTAACAAATGTGCTAATGTAGACAGAGCCTAAGTTTACAGTATAGCAGTGGAATAAATTTGAGTTGTGATTAAAACTGCAGTTGCTTCTGAAATGAGAATAAAAGATGAGAGAGATAAGGTGGGTGACATAATATCTTTTATTGGACCAACTTCTGTCGGTGAGAGAGAGAAACTTTCAACCTTACACGGAGCTCTTCCTCAGGCCTGAAGAAGAGCTCTGTGTAGCTCCAAAGTTTGTCTCTCTCACCAACAGAAACTGATCAAATAAAATATATTTCCTCACCCACCTTGACTCTCTCATATCCTGGTACCAACACTGCTACAACACTACGAACAATAAAATATGAGGCAGAAGAGATTTGTTCTTACCTGGCCCCTGTATGAAGCACCTTCACAGATTAGTTCCGGAACAAATTAAGATCACCGAACACTTCTTTTTATGGAAGTGATATTCTCCCAGGATTTGTCTCTCAGTTTCCAAGGATGGAAAACTTGGACGCTGCAGCCCATTCTTCCATCAGACCACTAGAAAGAGTCATAACACTAGATCCCTGCCTGTAAGAGTTCATCCAGCTTCTCTTTGGCATGCCTGAGGAACTGTGCAGGAGGAGACTCTGCTATAGTGAACCTTATAAGGTCTGCAGGAGTGACTGCAGGGACCTGCTTTGCTGAGGAGATCTGTAGGCATGAAGCTCCTGTCCTGAAAACCTCATAGGACGGAACTCCTCTCACGCTGAGTCCCACTCTTATGCCTCTCCCCTTAGGAAAGCTGATGTCAAAAGTGGTGTCTTCCAAACTATTACTCCCCAGAATATAAAGAGTGATGTAGAACATGCAAATAATTCCGTTATTTTCAGGTAATGAAACTTAAAAAGAAGTCTGGGTCTAGATTTAATAAAATCCTCCAGTGAATCAGTCATCAAGTCTCACAACAAAGACATTCATCAGCTGCAGAGGTCCAAAACAGGCTAGGCTTGTGAATCAAAGTTCAAGAAAGAATAATTTTAAAATACTCCTGCCTCTTACACTGAACAGGGGGGACATTTGTGAATTCACAAAGTCCATTCTTTATTCACAGAGGAAGTGCTGTAAGTTAAGAAATCATCTTATGTTTGAAAAATAAGGTCTTTCTGGCCATGCTGTGGTGTGTGATGTCAAAGCTGGCCACTGGGGCTGTGAAAAATGTAAGCACCAATCTAAAAGCAGACAGTGCTCCTCTGGCTTAGAACTGAGTGACAAAGGTGTGCTGCTCTCTGAGAAGATCCAGGCTGGACCCTTCCTCACCCCATACAATTCTCCTGCCAGCTGTGGCACCGGGGCAGACCCTGTCTCCCACCAAGGTGTCCTACTCACCTCACTTACTATTAGCAGACCAATAGGGAGAGAGTTTTCACCCTCAACAAAACTTTTAGGGCAGCTGGCTTGGACATTTCCCCAGCTCTACATCTTTATGGATAATGGAGGCACATGTCCCCCATCCTTCAGGGGAGCATGCTGCTGGGCTGTTCACCTCCCATTTCCCCATTTGGGAGTGTCAATACCAAGAAATCCTCTTCAGTACAGTTTGCTTTTTATTTTGCAACCATCCCCATGCTGTACGAGACTCCTGTGGGTATGTTTACACTGCAGTTGGAAGGTATGATTACAACACATGTAGACATTCCCCAGCTAGCATTGATCTAGCTAGCTTCAGTAACAAGAGCAGTAGCAGTGGCTACCCAAGCAGGTACCCAGGGTGCAAGGCATGCAGGGCTAGCCTTTACAGGTGCCCTTGCTGCAGCTTCACTGCTATTGTTACCCAAACTAGCTTTGACCTAGATAGCTAGGTATGTCTATACACGTTACAGTCACACCTCCTGATTGCAGTGTGGACAGACCCTAAGAAGAATGTTGATAAATTGGTGAGGATTCAGAGAAGAGCCATGAGAATGATTAAAGGATATGAAAATGCGCCTTTTAGTGATAGACTTAAGGAGCTCAATCCATTTAGCTTAACAAAGAGATGTTTAAGGGGTGACTTGATCCCGGCTTATAAGTACCTACATAGGGGAAAAATTGATTATGGGCTTTTCATTCTAGAAGAGAAAGATATAACATGATTCCATGGCTGGATTCGAAGCTAGACAAGTTCTGACTGGAAATAACGTATAAGTTGCAAATGGTGAGAGTAATTGATCATTGGAGCAACTTACCAAGGGTCGTGATGGATTCTCTATCACTGACAATTTGTAAATCAAGATTGGATTTTTTTTTAGATCTGCTCTAGGAATTCTTTCGGGGAAGTTCTGTGGCCTGTGTATACTGGAGGTCAGTCTAGATGATCACAGTGGTCTCTTCTGGCCTTAGAATCTATGAGTCTATGAAGCTCTCTCTGCGTCCTAGCTGCTAACAGGTTACACAAAGCCACATTGTGCTAGAGTAAGCTACAGAAGCATCTGATTAGACATTCCATCTGAAAGGTTATGTAGCAAAGTGGGTAAGATTTCTGTTTATCGTAGGTATATCTTAGAGACCTAGGTTTTACTCCCAGCTGTGCCTCAAATAACCTTATACAAGCTCTGAGTTATGTTATCTGTGAATAATAGTTCTCTCTCCAGCAGTATGACATTTTGGCTCAGGATAAGGGTGGTGAAGTGCACAGAACCATTAATAGCTGTCAGTGGAGGATGTGTGACAAGAATTAATGGCCTATGGATGTGTACCTTCCACTGGGCTAAAGGGGATCATGTGAGGTAGCCCATGTCTCTCATATTTTGCTTCACCCAGATTGCATGATAGACAGACCTATCATTGCAAGACTGCCTGCAGCAGGGACCAAAATTGTGAGTTGGCAGCACTGCAAAAGGAATCCACAGAGTAAGGAATCCTCTCCCATAAGGGGTGTTGCCTGCAGGCTCAGGGTCTGATGGGCACATAGGAAGTGTTATGGATGGAGAGTCAAGCTAGAAGGATGGAAGGTGACAATTATTCATTTTTCTTATAATTAAGAACCAAAACTGGTCAGTTTACAACCTCTCTAACTTGTTCCACTTCACCTCCCATAACTACAGGTAGCCATCAGAATGTAGTGAATATGTAACAATAAAGGTTACGCTTTTCGATTTAATGTAATGTGTAACAGTGACAGAAGGCTCTTTGCAGCTATGTTTTTGCTTAGAAAAAGTGCAGTCTAACCTACCCCTACTGAGGTCTAACTTACCTCTGTATTTCCTGTGCTATTCTTTGACATTAAATCATGGTATCATTTTAGTTAGCACTGCATACTATTTGTTACACGTTTGTTAAAGGCTTTATGCAACACGAGAGTGAAAGACCCAGTGACCTAACCTACTGAGAAGCATTGCTTTTGTGCAGGGTGACGTTGCTTAGTAATCATAACATAATAATAATAATTAATTGGAGATATACCAATCTCCTAGAACTGGCAGGGACCTTGAAAGGTCATTGAGTCCAGCCCCCTGCCTTCACTAGCAGGACCAGTTTTTGCCCCAGATCCCTAAGTGGCCCCCTCAAGGATTGAACTCACAATGCTCAAACCACTGAGCTATCCCTCCCCCCATAGGCAACCATAAATCACTGTGAAGCAAGGAGCTCCACACAGCTTCACTGCAATGGATGGGGGTTCTGATTCACCCTTCTCTGGTGCGACAAATGAGCAAGGCTGCCAGAAATTCTGTCATTAGCCTGTCACCATCGTGTGAGAGTATTCAGAGGAAGCTAAAATCCTGACAACACATTATTATTTTGCAAATTAAATAAATGCACACCTAGGCAAAACCATAAATGCAGGTGACAGAGGATTCACATTAATAACATATTTTAGCACTAATGATCCTAATTAACATGTTGAGTGATTATTTAGGTATAAATGATTTGCTTGGCGAAAAAAATAACCTCTCAGCCTTCTATTGAACTTTTCTTATTCATTGTGATTTTATTGTTTTATTTACATCATAAACAAAAAATACACTTAGACGTGCTCTTCTAAACTTATGCCTTTAAGTAGTACTAGTAGCTGAAAGCCCATGCCGTCACAAAATAATCCACCATCTGTGTCTCCCTCATACAGCCAATGAAACTGTTGCATGCAAATTAGCTGTGGAGTAAGGGTGCTGATTGGTTCAGTTACTTCTGATAACACAGCTATACACTACGTGCATTTGTCATATTGTGTAATACTTTGTCTACCCTATGTAACATTGATAAATATTTACAACATACACATTTGTATCATAATTACAGGAAGTGCACACTAAAACACACAGCTTTCAAGAATAAAAACTCATCCTGCTCAACAGATAAAGCAGCCCAGAATACAAGCCCTACACGTGTGGCTGAGCAGTTCTGAGGTTTTGTTTGTAAGCATGTGGAACTCTTTACAAAGACACGAGTCACTTGTCTGTATTTAATAGACTGGACTAAGGGACTCGGAGATGACGTCTTTACCACCTGTAACTCCTCACTTAACATCCTCCCGCTTAACATTGTTTCTTTTTCGAGTGATTGTTCACGTCCATTACACGTTAGGTGTGTGCATGCCGCATGCACGGACGTCGGAAACTTTTCCCCTTAGTGGCTTCCTTCGGGGCGACAGGGGAGCCCCGCCAGAATGGCGCCTCATGCTGGTGCATATATACCCCTGCCTACACGACCCCCCTTCAGTTCCTTCCTACTGTCCATGGCGGCGTTGGAACAGCTATCTGTTCCAAGGGGCATGCCGCAGGCCCAAGGCTTTAAGGCTTGCGCCACGTGCCGCAAGCCTATGCCGATTAGTGACCCCCACGACTCATGTCTTCGTTGCCTGGGGAAATCGCATCAGACAGCACACTGCAAGATCTGTAAGGCTTTTAAGCCAAGGATTAAGAAAGAAAGAGACTTTTGCCTCAAGCAGCTACTCATGGAGGCCGCGCTGCAACTTTCTGCCTCGGTGTGGAGTGCCCTGGCGTCAGTTTGCAATCTGGCACTGGTGGGGCACTGTAAGCATGCCGCACCGAGGCAACAAGAAAAACCCCAGCACCGTTCGACCTCACTGGCACAGTCGAAGGGCCAGCCTACAAGCCAAGGGCGCTCCCCACATAAGAAGCCAGCACTGCCCAAGTAAATGAGCACTCAAAAGGGAAGTGCTGCCCTAGGACATGCTCTGGTTCTGGTGGCTCCGGCGCCAAAGAGCCCTTTGAGCCCTGGGCTAAGCCCCTTGAGCGCAGAGGAAGGGCTGGAGGAGCTCCTAGAACAGCCCCCCCCCCCCACCAGACATGTTTGAGGCGGCAAAGGACCTCATACAGTTGTCGTCGGCAAGCACCCTCCCTGCCAAAGAGAAGCCTCTGGCACCGTCTCCTGGAGTGCCGTCAAGAGGCAAGCCGGCAATGGTGCGCCGATCGAGGTCACCATCCCGACATCGGTCCTAGTCGAGCTCAGCCTCTGCGGATTCCCAGTTGCCCCTGACCCAGCGGGACTTGAGGGCACCGGATCCCAGCCAGCATACGTCCTCAGAATCCAAGGTCGATTCAGGCTGCTCTAGCTATGCCTGCAGGGCGACGTCGAGCAGGAAGCCCCAAGCCCGATGGCATCCCCAGTGGGGTTCTCCAGGGCAGTGGCCCTTTTGGACACCATGGGCCTATCACCAACGGCAGGGGCCCTCCTCCAGAGCCTCGAGATCCGGCTATTCGGTACATCGCTCCCAGTCCCTGCGCAGGCACCCCTCCGTGCCCAAGGAGGCCACGATATCCTGGCCACCAGACGCTTCTCCTGAACACAGGAGAGTGGAAGCGGCACAAAGCCCGTTGCCGTCCCGGAGGTAGTCTGTCAGGCAGGACCCAGAGGAGCCCCCAGCATGTGAGGAAGAACAAGAAGGTCTGGAAGACGAGATGCAGAAGGCCCTCACCTCTTTGTCATCCCCAGATGAAGCCGTGGCAGGCACCGTGCTGTCAGAGCCTCCTCCGATTGACCACAGAGTGCACCAGGAGCTGCTCCGCAGGGTAGCCCAGAACTTGGGTCTACAGGCAGAGGAAGCAGTAGAGCAGGGGGATCCTATGGTGGACATCTTAAGCCCTGAGGACCCCTCCAGAATTGTGCTCCCACTCATAAAGACAATCCAGTCCAACTACAAGATGGTCTGGCAAACCCCGGCCTCTAGCACACCAACAGCAAAAGGCTTGGAGTGGAAGTACTTTCCCCGTCCAAGGGATATGACTCTCTCTTTTGTCACCTGGCCCCCTGTTCGCTGGTCGTCTCAGCGGTCAATGAACGGGAATAACATGGTCAGCAAGCCCCGGCTCCTAAGGCCGAGCAGGCTAAACATCAAGACCTATTTGGCAGGAAGGTCTTTTAATTTTAATTCCTGGATGGCAGTTTCCAAATTTAAAGACTCCTTGCCCCAGGGCTCTCAGCTTGAGTTTGTGGCCCTTGTGGATGAAGGAAAGGTGGTAGCCAAGACCTCTCTGCAGGCCTCTCTCGACTCAACGGATGCAGCAGCCAGAACAATCACCTCAGGAGTGGTGATGAGGCACTTGGCGTGGCTGCAGGCTTCAGGCCTTCCACCAGAGGTCCAGAATACCCTTCAGGACCTCCCCTTCGAAGGGTCTGGTCTCTTTTCAGACCAAATGGATGCCAGGCTGCGTAGCCTCAAAGACCCTCGGGAGTCATTGGGAGTGCACACCCCAGTGTCTCAGAGGAAGCCTTTCAAGCCCCAGCCGCCTCAGCAAAGACAATACCAGCCCCGCCCTAGGCAGAAGCCGTATCGTAGGAGAGACAGAGACAACAGGCGGAGGCAGAACAACACGCCTAGCCAAGGCAAGGGCCAGGGCAAGCCGCAACCCAGCAACAAGCAAGAGTTTTGAAGGTGCGCTCGAGGACAGCATACCAAACCAGTTACCGGATCTTTCCTGAACCGCTTGTCCCGCTTCTACCCTGCGTGGTCTCGTATAACATGGAGCTGTTGGGTCTTTCCCATGGTACAAGTGGGATACATGCTTCAGTTGTCCTCCTTCCCTCCCTCTCACTCCCCTTTCCCGTCCCTCTTCAGGAACCCCTCTCACGAGCAACTGCTTATGCAGGAGGTACAGACGTTCCTCAAGGCGGGGGCAGTGGAAGAGGTCCCTCGAGATCCAAGGGGGAAAGGGTTTTACTCCCGTTATTTTCTTATTCCCAAAGCAAAGGAGGGTCCTTGATCCATTTTAGACCTGCGCGGACTCAACAAATTCTTAATTAAGGTCCGCTTCCGCATGGTCTCCCTCAACACTATTATTCCGTCCCTGGATCCGGGGGATTGTTATGCTACCCTTAACATGAAAGATACGTACTTTCACGTCGCTATTCATCCCTCTCACTGGCAATTCCTGTGGTTCACCATAAACCAGCACCATTACCAGTTTACGGTCCTACCCTTTGGCCTGCTGGCAGCCCCCCACATGTTCATGAAATGCATATTGGCAGTGGCAGCCTTTCTACGAAAAAGGATAATTCGAGTATACCTGTACCTAGACGACTGGCTTCTCATGGGTTGGTCTGAGGAGGAAGTCTGTTCCCATGTAGTGGTGGCACTGGATGTATTCTGCAGGCTAGGGCCTTCTATTCTACATGCCCAAGTCCTCCTTGATACCTACGCAAAGGCTGGACTTCATTGGGGCAGTCCTGGATTCGATACAGGGACGAGCAAGCCTCCCAGAATCCAGATTTCTGGCCATCCAGTGTGCCATAGACTCAGTGCTGAGGTTCCCCACATCCATGGCCAGATGCTGCCTGTAGCTCCTAGGACACGTGGTGCGCATCCACATAGTCAAACACATTTGACTACGGCTCAGGACTTTGCAGTTGTGGCTAGTCTGGTCGTATCGCCTGGGCAGAGACCCTTTAGACCTTGTAGTGACAATCCCTGCCCAGGTGTTTTGACTCCCTGTGCTGGTGGCTCAACCAGCAGGTAGTTTGCGAAGAGATTCCCTTCGCCGCACCGCAACCCACGCTGACGCTGGTAACAGACATGTCAGACCTTGGCTGTGGAGCACACTTGGGGGACCTTTGGACACAAGGCTTGTGGTCCAAGGACAAAATGTTGCTCCACATCGATGTAAAGGAGTTCAGGGAGGTTCGCCTAGCCTGCCAAACCTTTCACGCTACTTTAGAAGGTCACAGCATGACAGTTCTGACAGACAAGACTACCACCATGTTCTACATAAACAAACAGGGCGGAGCCCCATATTCTCCCCTCTGCCGAGAGGCCCTTCTCCTATGGGACTTTTGTATAGCCTGCTCAGTACAGCTTGTAATGTCATACGTCCCAGGGGAGCAGAATGAGCTGGCGGACCACCTCAGCAGGTTGTACCGCATGCACGAATAGTTGATGAGACCAGATGTCTTGCAATCGATCTTCCAGAAGTGGAGATTTCCCCAAATGGACCTCTTTGCCACCAGGGACAACAGTCAATGCCCACAGTTTTGCTCTTTCCAAAACTACAGTCCGGGCTTGGTCGCAGATGCCTTCGCAATCCTTTGGAGTGGGAGCCTGAAGTATGCCTTTCCACTGCTCCCGCTCATCCAGAGTTCTCCTCAAAGTTCATAGAGACAAGGTGGTAATGATTCTCATCGCCCCAGCTTGGCCCTACCAACGTTGGTTTACGACTTTGCTGGAGCTGTCAGTAGCTGACCCAATTGCCCTGCCCCTGCACCAAGATCTCATCACGCAGGACCACGGGCGCCTGCTCCACCCGAACCTGTAGTCTCTGCATCTCATAGCATGGAAACTCTGTGGTTGAACACGATGGAGAGCCAGTGATCTCTTCAGGTGCGACAAATTCTCCTCGGCAGTAGGAAACCTTCCACTAGGGCGGCATACCTCGCAAAATGGAAGAGGTTCTCCTGTTGGTGTGAACCAAAATATATACAGCCGCTTCAGGCCTCCGTTCCAGTTATCCTAGAATACCTGCTGCACCTTAAACATCCAGGTCTTGCCCCCTCCTCAGTTAGAGTACATCTGGCTTCCATTTCGCATTCCAACCGGGGGAGTTGAGGCATTCTGTGTTTTCCAACCCCATGGTAGCCCAGTTTCTCAAAGGGCTGGAGAGGGTGTTTCCCTACTTACGCCCTCCGATCCTTCCCTGGAACTTTAACCTGGTCCTGACCAAGCTCATGGGACCCCCTTTCGAGCCCCTAGCCTCTTGCTCTTTCACTCACCTCTCCTGGAAGATGGCGTTTTGGTGGCCATTACGTCCGCAAGGAAGGTGTCCGAGTTGAAGGCTCTCACCTTGGAGTCCCCCTTATACAGTTTTTTGTAAGGACGAAGTGCAACTTAGGCCACACCTTAAATTCCTCCCTAAAGTAGTCTCAAAATTTCATATGGGACAGGACATTTGTTTGCCAGTGTTCTTTCCCAAATCCCACACGGACCCAAGTCACCGTAGCCTGCATACTCTGGATATCCGTAGGGCCCTGGCGTTCTGTCTGGAGCGAACTAGACCTTTCCGCAAGTTGACACAGTTGTTCGTCGCCATTGCGGAGAGAATGAAAGGACTCACTGTTTCAGCGCAGTGGATTGTGGATTGCATCCGCACATGCCATGAGCTCGCCAATGTTCCCGGCCTCAGCGATCACGGCTCGCTCGACTAGGGCTCAAGCGTCCTCAGCAGCTTTCCTGGTGCAGGTTCCACTCCAGAAGATCTGTAAAGCAGCCACCTGATCATCAGTGCACACATTCACAGCCCACTACGCCGTCCATCAACAGGCCAGATAGGACGCGTTGGTCGGCAGGGCTGTGCTTCAATCAGTTGTTCCATGACTCCTACCTTCCTCCTGTGGTATGCCTGTGAATCATCTAATGTGTAATGGACGTGAACAATCATTGAAGAAGAAAAAATAGTTACCTATCTCTTCGTAACTTGTTCTTCGAGGTGTGTTGTTCACGTCCATTACACTTCCCATCCTCTTTCCCCTCCATTGGAGTCTCCAGCAAAAAGGAACCGAGGGGGGGTTGGGTCGGCAGGGGTATATATGCACCAGCATGAGGCGCCACTCTAGCGGGGCTCCCCTGCCGCCCCAGTGGGAGCCGCTAGGGGAAGAAGTTTCTGACGTCCGTGCACGCGGCGTGCGCACACCTAATGTGTAATGGACATGAACAACATATCTCGAAGAATAACAGTTACGAAAAGATAGGTAACCATTTTTTCAAAGTTACATTGCTGCTCAGTTAGGGAACATGCTCGTTTAAAGTTGAGCAATGCTCCCTTATAACATCATTTGGCTGCCTGCTCTGTCCACTGCTTGTAAGATTCTGTGGAAGAGCAGCAACTTTACAAGAGAGCGTTGCACAAGTTCCTCTTATCCGCGTCCTCCTCTACGTCCCAGTGCTTCTCCCACCACTAAACAACTGTTTGGTGTTGCTTAGGACTTTCTAGGAGGGAGGGGGATGAGCGGGGAAGTGCTGCATCTCCACTCCTCCCCCTCCCTCCCAGAAAATCCGAAATGCTGCTAAACAGTTGTTTGGCAGCTCTTAGGACTTTTGCGGGCGGGGGAGGGGAGGACCGGGTATTTGGCATGCTCCGGAGAGGAGGTGGGGTAGGGGTGGGAAGAGGTGGGCCTGGAGTGGAGCTGGGACAGGAAGAGGCCGGTCTGGAGCATTCCTGAGAAAGTCGGGGCCTGTTCTTCTCTGGGTAAGCTGCTGTTGCTACAAGGTGCTTCCTTGCGTCCTTGCCTGTATCGGGCTGGCCTGTGTGGGGTAAGCCAGGGTCACTTCCCAACCACAGTACAGTTCAGTTCTGTACAGTGTATAATGCCTTTTGTTGCCCCTCCCCATTCCTTTGAACCTAACCCCCCGCATTTACATTAAATCTTATGGGAAAATTGGATTCGTTTAACATCGTTTCACTTAAAGTTGCATTTTTCAGGAACATAATTACAGTGTTAAGTGAGGAGTTACTGTACTGCATAGTGTCATGGAAAGGCAATTTGTTCTTGTTTTTCCTTTCATGAGAGGTACTTGGTGGCTGGTTTTTATGCAGGAAGTCACTGCTTATCTGTGAGAGAGGCTCTGTGGTTCATAGATTATTCATAGATTTTAAGGCCAGAAGGAGCCCCTATGATCATCTATAACTCACCCAGTAAACTGTATGCAGCCCATAGGTTCTGTGTGAGCCTATGACACTATGGGATTTCACCCAGGCCAGTAAGGGGTTGTGTCACCAGTTGCCCTGTATCCCTGGGCGCTTCTGAGCTGTGCTGCTTTGGCTCAGAGCCCAGATACGAGCAGCCTGTTCACAGAACAATGGCCTCACTCTGGCTTTCACCAGCTGGGCTACTCCTTGCAAGGTGACACCAATAGCTTCTCCAGTCCTGCATCTCAAAACTGTCTCCCTTGCAGTGTTCAGTCCCTCTCACTGGAATTACACATCTGTAATTCGTTATGTGCTGCCCTCACATAGGTCACCCAGTAATATCAATGAACAACGTGTTACCAGTTGGCATATGATACCTCACATATATTCTTTAGAAACAGATTATGACAACAGGGTGTTGGGGCAATGAGTGTGTCAGGCCTGATGTGAGTTATGTTATGATGTGTTCTCTGTCTGTGGGCATTGAGGGACTCGCTGCCTTATAGAGCTATAGTAGCTCTCTTAGAAAGAAAGCCAGTCTTGTATTAATGCCTTCCAGTGATGGATAATCCACCAGGTCTCAAGATAGGTTATTCCATTGTAGCAAGAGCATAAAACAAATTAGTTTTGATGTTACATTCAATAAGAGGGGCTGCTGCATTGTGTGTATTATTCAGTCCAGGATTTAGTTTATTCTAAGTAAAGCTGCCATAGCACCAGAGTGCTACAGAGTTAGGTCCTGCTTTCAGCTGAGCTCAACAGACAGGTTATGCTGTAATGTGAGGGTCTGAGAGGTGGCTTGGTGACTTCTTGTAGGGGAGAGGGATAGCTCAGTGGTTTGAGCATTGGCCTGCTAAACCCAGGGTTGTGAGTTGAATTCTTGAGGGGGGCATTTACGGATCTGGAACAAAAATCTGTCTGGGGATTTGTCCTGCTTTGAGCAAGGGGTTGGACTAGATGACCTCCTGAGTTCCTTTCCAACCCTGATATTCTATGATATGTTGAAAGTCATTGCAATGGCTGGGATCAGGAATAGGCCCTATTCAGTACTTTGCCTGTGAGGGCCTGCTGGTTTCCAGAATTGCTAAATGCTGCTGCTGAGTACAACTACTGAAGGAGTCAGTACATGCTGGTATCTGGTGAAACTTTGTAGGCCAGGGTAGCTACCTAGCTACCAAGCATCTTCCCTTGAATAAGATCTCTCTTAAGTACCTGCACTCTCTCCAGCTCCACCCTCCAGAACTCCCATTTTGGGTGCTGGCCAGCCCTGTCCCAGACCTTGCTATGCACCCTGGGCAATGCTGGCTCCTCTGCATCTCTCTAGCTTCAGGCCATCAAGAATGATAGGTATTAAAGTACGTGAATTAATGCATTTAGGAAGATTTCCCTCCTGACTCCTGTTCCCTGTCACATGTACCATTGGATCAAATGCTTGACAGAGGCCCTTGTTTGTAGACTAGCCAGCTCTGGCTCCTGAACTTCATTCCACTGTCTTCTCTGACTCTCACTAGCAGAGTCAGCATTCATTCCTGTCCTTTTCATGGTACCTTTCCTATGGCCTCCCCATTGCATCGATCTGAGAATGTTTCTGTTTCCCACGGCTTGGCTGCCCTTTTCGTGGGTAGCCGAACATGAATAGAGAGAACGCTTATTGGCTCCAGGCTTTTGTGGTAAGGTTTCCTCTTGTTTTGCTTAGTAAATGAGACTTCTCTGCATTCTCTACAGTCACTATTTATGGGACACTCACTCTTAGCAAAGTTCTTTCTGGTAAGTTGGCATTAGGAGGGGCACTTTGCAACCTCTGATGGACTTTGGTAAGTAACTTTGGCATCCTAACACCTGAACACATTTACCTATCTCTCTTCCTATGTGGTTCCTGTATTGATATTGTGCCCTCGAACAGCACCCTGGGTGTGAATGACACTTTGCAGCAAGAAGGTCAGAAGTTGGGAATAGGCGATGGGATGGATCACTTGGTGATTGCCTGTTCTATTCATTACCTCTGGGGCACCTGGAATTGGCCAGTGTCAGAAGACAGGATACTGGGCTAGATGGACCTTTGGTCTGACCCAGTATAGCCATTCTTATGTTCTAATGAAACTGCTGGACTGGCTTCTCCGCTATCTTGAATGTGGCGCAAGCAGATGTTTACACATGTGCAAAATGAGGGTGAACCGCTGCCATTCTCCCCCAGTACAGGTGCAAATCAGTACAAGGCTGAGGACAGTCAGGCCCATGGCCCTGCCCTGAGCAGCTGCAGTCTAGACTGACTCTGACATCACGTGATGAGAGCAGAGTTGAGACAAGGCAAGGCAAGGGCAAGGTGGAGGCGGGTTGGCACCCAGTCCCTTTTGGAGCCTGGTTGTGCCATCATGATTCCTACCCCTTTTAGCTCCAAAATCTGATGTGGGAGAGGAAGTTCCTGACAGAGAGTGGAAAGGAGAGAGGGAGGCGTTGATAGAGGAACAGGAAGGCTGCATGGTGCACAGGCCCAAGGCAGGCATTGCAGGCACAGGGGACAGAATGGGAGCATGCTAAAAAGTATAATGCACAGAAATTGGATCAGCATGGCCCAGAGCATATGTGGGAGTGTGTCCCTAACTCCCTCTCGTCCTAGCAGCTGCCCCAACTCTCTCTGCAAACAGGTTTCCCCTCTGCATCATTGTGCAGGTACAAAGGGCCTCCCTTGGCTGTGGGCTAAAGAGGCTGCACTAAGAGGTTAGCATAGGTGTAAAGCATTCATTCTTCTGAGTCATTTGTATGAAACCCTCCCATGCAGTGAGCGAAGAGCTGGCTGTATTCTGACTTGCTAGCTTTAGGAAACATTGTCATATCTCCTGGGTATCACTTGGCTGTGTGGCTGTCAGAAGGCTTGGGTACCTTCCACAATTGGGAATGGCTGAATGGACACACTGTCCCATCCTCAGCTGGATCCTTAATGGAGCTACAGTAATGGTTCGTGGCTCCATTGCTCCAGCTTCACGTTGATGGAGCAGGGAGGCAAATACAACCCCCTTGAGTGATTCACCATTTCCTTCTGTGAGCAGCTGTACATCAGCAGTTCATACAGGTGATGGCTCAAATCTGGTTCCTGGCTACCTCTCAGCTGCTTAGCAGTACAGTACAATACAAAACCAGAGAAGAGGTTTCACCCAGCCTGCAGCACTGGAACTGGCACCAAACCACTTCATTGACCTGCTTTGCAACCTGGGCAAGTGTAAAGACGATGTATGGAAGGGCAGGGCTGAGCAAGGGTGATGGGTAGGGACAAGATAGGGCATTGCTGAGCAAGGTGCATATTGGGGAAACTGGGTGAGGGCAATGATTCAGGTGGAGAGCAGTGCTGAGGTGAGTGTGCTGGGGAAGTTAGTGAAATATTTTATGCCAGGAGCGTTTTACAGTGTGAATGGTCTTTGCTGTTATGTGGTTGGGGCAATGAAGTACTCCTCACATGCTCTTTTCTGGTAGCACTGGGTGTGATCCTTGCAGACTCTTTTAAAACAAACAAGTGGCTTGTAACCTTACATTGAAAGATCTTCTGTTTAAACCTTAGGAAATCCGTAACATTCATAATGATGAACTCATGGGTATTCGAAGAGAGGAGGAAATGGAAATGTCTGACGATGAGCTAGAAGATCCTTCAGAGACGAAAGAAACAGAAGAATCAGGTACGATCATTTGCTATGGTCGATAAATATATCTGCATGTGTGTCTGCATTGTGTGAATTCCTTGGGGAGCCCCGAATGACTAGCTCATTTCCACAGTTAGGAACCTATCACCTAGTTTGAACAATGAAGCTTCTACTGCAGTTTTCTACAGTTAGGATTTAGAAGCCCAAAATCTCAGGAATATTGGACTCTGGGCTTTGGTTATCCTTGGGCTAATGTGCTTCAGATTCATGGAGAATAGAAACAGAGGAACTGCCAGACTGCGTCAAAGCCGAGGTCCATTTAGCCCAGTTTCTCATCTCCAACAGTGGCCAGCACCAGCCGCTTCAAAACGAGGTGTAAGAACCTTGCAGATGCAGATGTGGGGTAATCCTCCTCCCCATCAGGCTCTCATCCTAATCCCTAATAGTCAGACTGGCTTAAATCCTGAAGCAGGAGGTTTTATAGCCACTCAAAATGGCTGTTAACATTAACTGTTATAACTCTGGATATTCTTGTTAGTGATACAAATGTCTAATTCCTCTTCAAATCTTGCTAAAGTTTTGGCCTCAATGACACCTTGTTGTAATGAGTTCCACAGGTTAATCGCACTTTGTGTTAAAAGGTATTTCTTTTTGTCAGTTTTGAATTTGCCACCTTTGAGTGTCATATTCTTGTGTTATAAGGCAGGGAGAAGAGAAGTTCCTAATCTCCCTTCTCTAAACCATTCATTATTTGTCTAGTTTTATCATGTCGCTGCTTATTTGTCTCTCAGCCTTTTCAATCTCTCTTACATGAGTTTTTCCAGGACCTTGATTATATACTTCTCTGAACCCCTTCTAGTTCTGTAATATCCTTTTTGAGACAGGGTGACCAGTAGGCTGACCAATTTACATAATAGTATTAGAATATCTTCTGCATTATTCAGGGGCAGCACCAGCCTCTTCCCGTTGGGAGCTAGACAGAAAATTGGGGGAGGGGGACTGCTCCTTCCTCACCACAAGGCTCAGCCCTCTCCATGGCCCTGCCCCTGCTCCTCCTTAGTTAAGTGCCACCCCTACCTTCTTCCCTCCAAAACCCCCAGGTTGGAAGCCAGAAGTCAGAGCTGGGCAGCGCAGGGTGGCTGCTGTGCTGTCTGGTGCCATGGTGCAGGAGACTGCGGCGCTTCCCTGTCTCCTTCTCCTGCTGCTGCTTGGGGCCTTGGGGCTGCAGCTGCTCCTCAGCTCCCCACCGCCCTTTGAGTGCTCACAGCCTGTAAAAGCTGCCTGGGTGGGGAGACTCAGCTCTGGGGCTGGCAGAACCCTCGGTGAGCAGCAGCCACATGGTGTGGGGCCGAGGAGCCTTGGCCATACCGGGTCAGTCTGGGCTGCTGTGGGGAGTCCCGGACTCTATACCTGCTGTGGGCAGTGCACCCCACTGGGCAGGGACACAGGCTGGGGGCTGCTGTTGGGCACCCTAGCCCCTGCCTAGGCTTACTTCTGCACTGCTGCTGGCACTGCCTTCAAAGCTGGATGGCCTGAGAGCAGCGGCTCTGGCCGGGTGCCCAGCTCTGAAGGCAGCAGAGAAGTAGCAGCAGCAGCGAAGTATCTACGTTTGACCTTTGCACTGGGGGGGTGCCTATAAGGGGAGGCTACGGTAAATTTTGGGGTGGCTATAGCCCCCGCAAGTCTCCCTCTAGCACTGCCCCTGGTATTATTCACCTCTGCAGTCCTTATGCACCCTAACATCTTGTTTGCTCTTTTGACTGCAGCAGCACGCTGAGCAGAGGCTTCCATTGAGCTATCCACAGGGATGCCATGCCCTTTCTTGAGCTGATGTCGTTAAGAATTATAGCTGAGTGAGAGCTTTGCTATCGTAAAGGTTAAGACCCGCTTTCAGTTTAAGGGTTGGCAGTTCTAAGTGCTCTAAACTCTATACAGTTAATCAGATTGCCTTGAAATTTCGGGTGTCTCATGGCGGTGCAGGGTACAGTCAGTGATCCAAATTTGGAGCCATTGGACCTACTATCTCATGGTAGTCCTGAGAAGTCCCTAAATACCGCTTTACACATACTCTATTATTATTATTTTATTACATACACACAGGATTTTAAAAGGACATTACTAAGGTTGCAGTATCAAACACTCAAAAATGCCAGACTGAAAATTGCCCATGCATGTCATTCACCGGTCCCTCTCTGTGCTTTTGCATTATGATACCTCTTAATTACATGCTCACAATTTTTTCCACAGGATCCCTGCCTCGTTCAGTGCACAGGATAGATAGTGCTTATGGAATTAGCAGCTATTCACTATTTTGTTTTGTCCTTATTGTTCAGTGTGTGGCCTATGCTTTATTTACTGACCATTGCTCAAATCCTGCTCTGAAGGATCTCTCAATTAATTCCTCATGTTGTTCATTGATATGGTATCTGAATGCTTCACAAATATTTGTGAATTTATCTTCGCAACAACCTGAGATGAGGGGGTAATATGATTGCCATTGTGCAGATAGGGAACAGAGTGATTAAGGTCACACAGATATCTGCCACTTGAGCTAATGGAGAAATGGATAGCAGTAGTAGATTGTCATCTTCTGTGTGGGCCAGCCACAGAGGGGATGGGGCACTTTGCCATTGGGTTTCACAGCTGTTTGCTGACAGCAGAGGACTGGTGAGATTCAGGGATACTGGATTCCATTCCAGCATCCAGAGGGGAGTGCAAGCTAGTGGGCATAGACCCTTCTGTCCTCTCCCTTCCAACCTGTCCCAGTCCATTTTCCCCACTTCTGGCTCTTCATCCCAGATCCAGTTTTCTTAGCCAGTAGATCCTAGTCTCCTCCTCTCTGGATTCCATGTACCAGTTCTCCCTGCACTTTCAGTCCCAGTCTCTTGGCCCAGTCCCAGTCTCCTCAAGTCCCCAACTCCTTGTCTCCATTCTCCTTGTCCAGCCAGTCCCAATTCTCCCCATGCATCTTGGCTCTTCATCAGATTTGTCTCCCCCACTCCTCACCTCCCTCCTACAGATTGTCATTCCCAGTCTCCTTGTCCAGCCAGTCCCAGTCTCCCCCTCCTCAACTCCCAGCTTGAGTTTCCCTCTGTCCTGTCAGCCTCCAGTTCCTGTCTCTCCACCACCACGCCTTGTTTTTTTGTCCTAATTTAGCCCCCCCCCCCGGATTCAAATCAGGCAGCTTTTTCCTCCATGCTGCCTGGGCCTATGGGGCTTGGAGTGGGGGTGGGAGGGGTCACTGAGAGCACAGGAGAGAGGGTCTACCTTCTCTCAGTTCTGATGCCCTGCTTGGGGCCACTCCATGGTAGCCCAGAGCTGTAACTGCCCGCTCAGCTGCGGGATAGAGCATGCCCAGTATAGCCAGACTCTTTGGAGATATTAGCTGTTAAAATCTAAGGTGTCTTTACTGAGCATGTGAAAACTACTATCTTTCAAAGTCTTGTAACTTGGTCAAATTTGGGCAGATTTTCGTGGGGATGACAAAATGCACATCCTTGATACTAGATTTCTAGTACTTGCTCCAAAGTGTGGGGTGCTAGAGTTGTTTGAATGAAAAGTCACCAGAACTTTTTAACATTGGCAGAACAGTGTATTTTCCCCAAGCCTTGTCAGAAACCACTGAACTGCTTTGGCTGCTGGGGCAGGATTCAGCCTGGGGCAGGCGCCTGGCATGGAAAATTTCAGCTCAAATGGTTAAAGTTTGGCAAAACTCTATGCAGCTGAAAACAGGGTCTTGTAATGGAAGTGTAAGGCAGCCTTAATAACAGATAGTGCTACCAGAGTAATCACGTTACTTGTAAGACAGTTGTACCTAGAGACCTCCGTTGATATCAGGATCCATTATGCCAGGAACCACACAGACACATAGACTCATAGACTTGTAGGTCAGAAGGGACTAATATGATCATCTAGTCTGACCTCCTGCACAAAGCAGGCCACAGAACCCTACCCATCCACTTTTATAACAACCCCTAACCCAATGACTGAAGTTATTGAAGTCCTCAAAATTGTTGGTTTGAAGACCTCAAGCTGCAGAGAATCCACCAGCAAGTGACCATGCCCCACGCTGCAGAGGAAGGCAAAAACCTCCAGGCCCCTGCCAATCCGTCCTGGAGGAAAATTCCTTCCGACCCAAATATGGCGATCAGCTAAACCCTGAGCATGTGGGCAGACTCACCAGCCAGCACCGCAGGAAAGAATTCTCTGCAGTAACTCAGTCCCATCCCATCCAACATCCCTCACAGACCATTGAGCAGACTTATCTTGCTTGATAATCCAAGATCAATTGCCCAATTAAACTATCCCATCATATCATCCCCTCCATATACTTATTAAGCTTAGTCTTAAAGCCAGATAAGTCTTTTGCCCCCAATTACTTCCCTCGGAAGGCTGTTCCAGAACTTCACTCCCCTAATGGTTAGAAACCTTGTCTAATTTCAAGTCTAAACTTCCTAATATATCCCGTTTGTACCCATTTGTCCTTGTGCTACATTAGTACTAACTTAAATAATTCCTCTCCTCCCTAACGTTAATCCCCTACATGATATATTTATATAGAGCAAGCATATCCCCCGCACAGCCTTCTTTTGGGCCAGGCTAAACAGCCAAGCTCTTTGAGTCTCTTTCATAAGCAGGTTTTCCATTCCTCGTTATTCATCCTAGTAGCCCGTCTCTGAACCTGTTCCAGTTTGAAATTCATCCTTCTTAAACATGGGACCCAGAACTGCACACAATATTCCAGGTGGGGTTCTGACCCAGCGCCTTATCATAACGTACTAACACCTCCTAATCCTTGCTGGAAATACCCGCCTGATGCATCCTAAAACCGCATTGCTTTTTACCTTACGCCATATCGCATTGGTGCTCATAGTTCATCTGTATCAACAATACTCAAGGTCCTTCTCCTCCTCTGTTGCTTCCAACTGATGCGTCCCCAATGTATATCTCTTTAATTCTATTATTAATCCTAAGTGCATGACCTTGCACTTTTCACTATTTATATTCCATCCTATTCACTATTACTCCAGTTTACAAGGTGGTCCAGATCTTCCTGTATAGTATCCCGGTCCTTCTCCGTGTTAGCATACCCCCCAGCTTTGTTCATCCGCAAACTTTATTACACATTCCCGCTCTTTGTGCCAAGGTCAGTAAAAAAAGGTTAAATAAGATCGGTCCCAAAACGATCCTTGAGGGACCTCCACTAGTAACTCCCCTTCAGCCTGACAGTTCACCCTTCAGTACGACCCGCTGGAGTCTCCCCTTTAACCAGTTCCTTATCCACCTTACAACTTTCATATTCATCCCATCTTTTCCATTTCACTAACAGTTCCCCCATGCGCAGGAACCGTGTCAAATGCCTTACTGAAATCGAGGTAATTAGAAAATCTACCGCATTCCTCCTTGTCTAAGTAATCTCGTCACCTTCTCAAAGAAGGGATCAGGTTGGTTTGGCACGATCTACCTTCAGTAAATCACATGTTGCATTCGTCCCAATTACCATTGGACCTCAATGTCCTTAACTACTTTCTCTTTAAAATTTTTTCCAAGACTTACATACTACAGACGTCAAGCTAACGGCCTATAGTTACCCGGATCACCTTTTTTCCCTTTCTTAAAATAGGAACTACGTTAGCAATTCTCCAGTCGTATGGTACAACCCCCCCTAGTTTACGATTGCTTAAATTCTCGCTAACGGCTCGCAATTTCATGCGCCAGTTCCTTTAATATCCTTGGATGGAGATTGTCCGGGCCCTCTCATTTTGGTCCCATTAAGCGTGTTCAAGTTGGCCTCTACTCAGATGCGGTAATATCCACCTCATATCCTCATTCCCGTTTATCTCCTCCCTCCATCCTAAACTCCTCACTAGTCTTATTAAAGACTGAGGCAAAGTACTTTTTTTATTTAGATATTGGGCCATGCCTAGGTTATCCTTAACTCCATTCCATCCTCAAGTGTAATGCGGACCCCCCACTTCTTCTTTCTTGTTTTCTTCTTAATTTATGTGCTGTAGAACCTTTTACTATTGGTTTAATTCCCTTCAAGTCCAGTTCTACGTGGCTTTTAGCCTTCCTCACTTTATCCCTACATGTTCTGACCTCACTAAGGTAGCTTCCCTTGCTAATCCCGCCTTTCTTCCACTCCCTGTAAGCTTTCTGCTTTTCCTAATCCCCTCTCTGAGATGCTTGCTCATCCAGCTTGCCTACAACTCCTGCCCATGTTTTTTTTCCCTTTCTTGGATGCAGTCTTCCGACAGTTTCCGCAGCTGCGACTTAAAGTATCCAGGCCTCCTCCGCATTTAAATCCACAAGTTCTCGTCCAATCCACTTCCCTAACTAATTTCCTTAACTCTTTAAAATTAGCCCTTGAGAAGTCAAAAACCCTAATCCAGATCTACCTTTGTTATCCTTCCATCTAGTTTGAACTGAATCAGCTCATGATCACTCGAACCAAGGTTGTCCCCTACACCATTTTCTCCGAGGTCCTCACTGCTCACCAAAACCAAATCTAAAATGGCATCCCCTCTTGTCGGTACTTCAACTACTTGATGAAGAAATCCATCCGCTATCACATCCAGAAAAATCTGACCCCTATATTCTTGCAAGCACTTGTCCTTCAGTCTATATCTGGGAATTGAATCTCCCATGATCACACATTTCCCTTAGTGTTTACTCATTAAAGACATTAAAGAGTCTCTATCCATATCCAAATCAGATCCCCGGTCTGTAGCACACCCAAGCACTATCTCAGGGAAGCTCTAGTAGCTTTTTTACCCCAGTTGATTTTTGCCAGACAGACTCGTCTTATCCATTCATCACTTCTTATTTCATTACAGTTAACCTCATCATTGATGTACAATGCTACTCCCCACCTTTGCCTTTCTTCCTGTCTTTTCTAAACAGCACATAGCTTCAAACCTGTACTCCAGTCATGAGTACTATTCCACAGGTTTCTGATATCCCATAATGTCCGTTTACTACTGCACCAGTAGCTCCAGTTCTCCATCTTGTACCTAGGCTCCTCGCATTAGTGTACAGACATTTTAATTTTTGGCGTTTGTGCCGATGACATTCTTTACCCCATTGTGCACAGACCTTCTACCACCAGCATCACCTGTTGTCTAGTTTCTACACCGCTTTCTCCTGGGTCAATTCTTCGGTCCACAAGCGATCCCTCTCACTTTGTTTACTTCCTCTTCAGGTAAATTCTGGCGTGGAGATCTCCTAACATCTCCAACCATCTCCCCCAACTTCCTAGTTTAAAGCTCTCTTAATGAGGTCGCGAGCCCCATCTAGAAGTCTATTCCCTCCTTACTTAGATGAAGTCCATCCGAGAGAACAGTCGTCTGTCCGTAAATGCTTTCCAATGACCGTACATCCCAAAGCCCTCCTTATAGCACCACTGTCTGAGCATCTGTTAATTGTCATAATCTTGTCGCTCCTTCGTCCCCGCTCTAGAAACCGGCAGAATCCCACTGAAGATCACCTGAGCCTTGATCCTTGAGCGTCTTCCCCAGTCTGGCATAGTCCTCCTTGATACAGTCAACGAGTAACTAGCCATACTTCTTCCACATGAAGGACAATCAACGGATCTTTCCCGCTCCCGCTAGGATCCTTTTCAGCCTCAGGTCACATCCTGTATCTTAGCACCAGCAGACAGCACACCCTTCTGTTCTCCGATCACTCTAGTTACAGGCCTGTCTATTCTTCTCAGTAAAGAGTCTCCAATCACGTAGACTTGCCTTTTCCTGGTGACAGTGTGATTCTTCCGGTCTAGCCCGCACCTGCTGGCCGCAATCCTCTGTATTCGTATTTGCCTTGCAATCCTCCTAGGGCTCATACTTGGTGTTGCCTCCATTGACTCTCCCCTCCTTCTGCAGGACTAGCTGCTCGTCTCTTTCTTGCCCTCTCCTTCAGCGATCACCTGTGTGCTCCATCTTCGTTTTCCAACCAGCAAACCTGTCCTGAGTTCTAGTTCTCCGTCGTGCCTGTCTTTTCCTCTGCCTGGTTCTCCTAGTCACATGCTTCCACGTCCACTTTCTCACCCAGCAGCTCCTCCTCAGAATTCTTAGCTTCTGCTTCATCTGCTCATCTGAGCTATCCCCGGCCTCATCATGTCTGTGTTCCACATCTGCTCAAACCCCCTTCCAAACTCAGCCAGAGTTCCACTTGCATCTCCAGTCCTCTTATCTTTCTTCCAGCAGCTCTATCACGGCATTCATCAGACAACAATCCTTTCAGGTGCCCCTCAGGACCACTGTACATGCCACAGCTTCCACACCGGTCATCCTAGTGTGTTCTCTACCTGCTGCCTCTGCTATCAGTCATGGCCTTCCAACTCTGTGCCTGGCAGTCCACGCCACACACCGCACCACAGGCCCCCAACAAGCACTGGGCAGCTGGCAGACCCCTGCCCCCTCCCTTATCTGGCTTGTTGGTTTCTCTGCTTTAGTCTCCTCTGGAACCTTCCCCCGCAAGCTCCCACTGAAACTCCCCTGTTAGCAGCTCTGTTTGCTGGCTCCTGTGCCACTGCAGCTGTCTGTGCCGCTGCCTGAGTGCCTGGCTACTTATATAGGATCCCTAATCAGGTAAGCCCCACCTCCAACTCAGGGCTCAGCCTCTCTCCCAGCACACAGCCCCTAGCAGCCTTCACACACACTCACTCACACACAAACTCCACACTACAATCCACAAACTACAAAAACCTGCTCCTCAACAGAACTCCCACTGACAAACAGCCCAGCCCCAAAGAACTTACAGTCTAAATAGACTTCGCAGACAAAGGTTGGGAGGAAGTAAATTGTGTTATCCTCATTTTACAGACGGGGTCTGAGGCCCAGATCCTCTGAGGTATTTAGGCACCAGACCTCCATTGATTTCAATGGGAGTTAGGCACTGAAATAACCTTTCAGGATCTGGGTCTACATTGGCCCAAGGTCATGCTTTGGGGCAGAGGCAGGAACTGAATGCAGGACTCTTACTCGCAAGACCGACATTGCTTTCCTTTTATTTATTTATTTTTATGTTTGTTCCCTGTCTTCGTCATTCTCCTAGCACTGATATCCCAGGCAGAGGCCCTAAAGGAGGAAAATGACAGTTTGCGCTGGCAGCTGGATGCCTACAGGAATGAAGTGGAGCTGTTAAAGCAAGAGCAGGGTAAAGTGAACAGAGATGAAGACACAACTAGAGAGCAGCAGTTAAAACTCCTCCAGCAAGCTTTACAGGGAATGCAGCAGGTAAGGCTACTCTTTCCTATAGTAACGACCTTGCTGCAAATACAAAGTGGCCTCAGCTTCTCTCCATGGCTCTAAAATGGGAGCAATGCTGGAGCACCAGCTAATATCCTGGAAGTTTATATTCAGATGAAAGCAGCTTTCTGCCATTTCCAAGGTTACAAAAACAATAGAACTCCTGGGTGGATATGAGCTGATGACAATCACCCAGAAGTCTAGTTCTGTTATTTACACATTAATGCATCCTACAGCTGTGTCTGAAATGTAGGTGTCAGAGACCCGCAGGGTCTGCTCTTTGCCCCTGCCTGTAATGAGTCCCTTGGGAGTGACACCTTTGATTCTCCGAACCCCCAGGGTTCACACAGTTCCACACCTGTGACTGCCAAGACTCCAAAACTGGACCTTTGGGCACCTATGATCCCTGGTTCTCTCTATGACTTCTTGCAGCTAATCCAGCCAAGGCAGACTCCTGTGGGGCACTTGTACAGTACCTCTCCAGGCCCCAGTGCTCTCAGTGGGTATGCCTATACTGCAGTGTAAGCCTTGGCACAGTCTCAGGATTGAGCCCAAGCCCTCCTTCCATCTTAGACACAAATCTGTCAGACTCGGGCTCAGACCCGAGGGCCTAGGACCCTACGAGAGTGGAGGGTTTGAGCTTGAGTCAAGCCAGGACCCAAGGTTTGAGCCCTATTGCTTTGCACTGTAGACACAACTGCTCTGGGGTAAACCACATGCCTGATTGCCTCAGAAACCTCTGCCACCACTTTACCCACGGTTGGCGTTCCAACACCAAACTTGCTGGCAATGAACATGTAGCAATCTGGGATAGCCAGCTTCCAGATGGTTACAGTAACTCGCTTCTGCACCAGCAAGGACACCCTCATACATGTGTCTTTATGCTGCAGAGTTGGGGCAAGCTGCTCACAGAGCTCCAGAAATGTAGCTTTCTTCATGTGAATGTTCTGGATCCACTGCTGGTTGTTCCAGGTTTGCAAGACAATTTGGTCCCACCAGTCTGTGCTTGTGGCCTTGCACCCGAAGCACTGGTCTATGCAGCAGCTATACCAAGCGTCATGAGCAGCATCAGCCAATTCGAGTCTGCGATGTCTGTGTCCTCCTCCTCCTGCGTCATCATTAACTCTGTCAGGTGCCTTGCATGGGTCAGAAAACTCTGGTGAAAGTTCACCAGTGTCTCACGGAAGCTCTGCCCACCTCCTGTAACAGGAGTGAAAAGCCCAAGCAGTAGTTCTTCAAATCTCTTCTCCATTTTGCTGGCTTCAGTTGTTAGGAGCCTGCAGACTAAAACGATGGCTTAGCAGAATATGTTTGATGGGCTGTTCAAACTTCCAGTAATGTGCCAGGTGGACAACCAAATTTTCCCATGCTGCACCTCAAACAAAGGGCTAGAGCAGCCACATTTTCAAAGGGCACTAGGGAGTCTGGAATACAGTTGGTTGGATTTGGGTCTGCATACTGTAGTGTTGATGCCAGAGCCGTGTGTTCAGGTCTGGGTTGGAAAGTCCTTGATTAAGGGCTGGCAATGAGTGTAGATGCTCAAGGCCATGGTTTTCAAACCCAGGGTCCTCTAACTCAAGTTCCACTAGCCCTGGGCTTACATTGCAGTGTAGCCATACCCAATGAGCATTTGCAGCACTATCAAAACAGAGTAGAGTTTATTAATCAACTGGAACGCAGCATTGGGATGTCCACAGATAAGCCTAGAGAAGCAAAGGTTAAAACGGGGTCCAAGATGGCCAGTGCTGGAACTCCCTTGAGTCATATGCTGAAGGAAACATCTTGGTTTCCTCTCTCTTTCTCTGTCCCTTTGTCTCTCAGTCCCAGGTGAGTTTGTGAGTCTCTGCAAAGGCCAGCTCTGAGACCAGCCACCTGACACCTTTCCCCTTTGTTCTTCATCTGGGACCTTTGCTCTGCTTCCCTACCGAGGTGTGGGGGAAAATTGTCTTCCTCTTGGTTTTTGGTCCTCTCCTCCCCCATTAAAATCTTTAGCTCTGTGGTTAAGACATTCACCTGGGGTGGGGGAGACCCAGACTTTAATCCTCATTTTAAGTCCAGGAACTTAAACCCAGGTCTTCCAGCTACCACGTTAGTGGACTAACCAGCAGGCTATAAGGTATTCGGAAATAGAGCTCTCCTGTGTTGAAGCTGTTCCACTTATATAAGATACAGTCATTGGTCCAGAAAGAGAATGTGTGACACTGACTCTAGCCCAGTGGTTGGGGCTCTCATTGCTGGGGGAACACCTAGCTTCCAGTCCCAGCTCCACTCAGGGTACATCTACACTACCTGCCAGACCGGCGGGTAGTGATTGTTCTATCGGGAATCAATTTATTGAAATTGATCCCTGATCGCTCTGCCATTGACTCCTGTACTCCATCGCGGCGAGAGGTGGAAGCGGAGTCAGTGGGGGAGCGGCGGCAGTCAACCCCATGCCATGAGGATGCGAGGTAAGTCGACCTAACATACGTCGACTTCAGCAATGCTATTGCCCCCAGTATAGACCAGGCCTTAATATCCCGCATCCCAGGTGAGGGCCCTAACTGCACCACCGTCTCCTCCTATGTTTTGGGGCCTAAATCCCATTGTGTATCTAGCCAGAAAAATCAAAACAAGACTTTTGGAAATGTCAAAATTTTGGCATTTCCAGGGTTTTTTTTCCATTTTTGACCAAAACTATTTACCACAGGTGGTGCAAATTTATGAAGTGTTTCAGTCACTCTATAGTTGCCTTTTTCATCAAAAACAAGTTTCAGTCAAAAAATTTCACCCTGCTGTAGTTCCTAGCCCTCATGCTCCAAAAACAAGCTTGAAAATATGATCTAGGGGCAGCCCAAAGGCTCAGTAACTAGACGGCAAACCCAACTTTTTTTTTCTTCTTCAGATCTCGTGATTTTTAAGCAAATCTCATGATTTTAGGGCCTGACTCTTGATTTTAACTGCTCAGGGTGGGCTGTGTTGCTTAACAAGGCTTGTGTTTGTGCTATATAAATAGTATCCTAATGTAAAATATGATAGCGTCTCTCAGCCAAGGTGCTGCACAATAGGAACTGTGCAGAATAGCCCCTCACAGGTAAGACCCCCAGGACCAGCAACCTCAGAGATCTCTCACCTTACCTGGTGCTGGGTCAGTCCATTGCATTTTTAAACAGGTAAAGGTCACAGAGGAGCGAAGGTCACAAAAGCACCCAAGCTTTAAAAAAGTGTTAATATTTTAATGATTGCTTGTTCCTGGCCTCCCCATATCTACAGTTCTCCTTCCTGGTTGGAGGGAAAGCTAGATCCTCTTCTGTCTCTTCTGCTTCAGCTGTTGGGCTCAGGGGGGCAGAATTTGCTGCAGAAGAGAAAATCTGCTTCTGCAGGAATATGATCAGGAGAGCTAAGGGACAGGCAACCACAGGCCCTTGAAGCAGGAGCCCAGCTAGCCTGCAGGAACCAGAGATAGGGCTGTACTTGGCACATGGTTTAACCCAACTCTTGCAACCTCCCAAGTGATCTGTGCTGGAGGAACTGAGAACATTCTGGAAGGCTGGATTAACTTTTTATGAGCCCAGCGCCAAACATATTTGTGTGTCCCCATGGGGCAAGGTGAAGGGGGATGGGACAGTCAGTCTCCAGAGTGAAGGGTGGGCTGGGGGCAATGTGGCACATTGCGGCGGGAGCAGCTCCACTCTGCAAAGCCCAGCAGGAGGGCACTGTTTACAAACTTGTAGCTGCCAGACGCACACTGGCCTGCCCAGCCCTGTGCTGCCAGCATGCCCCTTCCCCTTGAGGGCAGGCCCCCACCACGCTGCCCCCCCTGCCCAGTGCCCCACCCTTATACTCAGCACCCACTCACCCAGAGACCTCCACCATAGATCTCTATGCCCAGACCCACCCCCTGCTTCGTCCCAGAGACCTCTCCTACTGGCCTTCCACCACAACTGCACAGCATCTTGCACACCACACCGCTCGCCTAGCACCTCCCGCTCATAGACGTCCCCACTCCTCACCACCTTCCTCAAACTCCCACCATCACAGCTGCACAGCATCCTATATTCCTAAGAGGATTCTGCACCAAAAAATTAATTCTGTGCACAATATTTTAAAATTCTGCAAATTTTATTTGTCAATAAATAAATGTGGAGGCTCCAACATGGCAGTGGGGAGCACAGGCCACTGGGTGCATGGAGGTGGGAGATTACCCTGCAGCCTCGCCCCACCCCAACCCGGGACAGGGACTTGGCAGTGGGGCTTCACCCGACCCTGACACAGTGCAAGGGCCAGACCCTGGGGCCCTGGCCCCCCTGTGCCAGGCGCACCAGGTGTGGGTGAGCAGGCTCAGTCTGGCAGCAGGATCCAAGTGCAGAGGGACTTCATGTGGGGGGATCCAGATAGGGGTAAGAGAGTTCTCCATGGGCAATCTGCGTGTGGGCGGCTCAGTGGGAGATCTGGAAGCACAGAAGCTCATTGGGAGGTTCCAGGTGCAGGGCCAATAGGACTCTGCAGGGGATCCAGGTGAAGGTGTTTGGGGCTCAGCAGGTGGAGTCTAGGTGCAGGGGAGTTGGGATTCATTTGGTGGGGGTCCAGGTGCAGGTGGTTGGGGCTTAGTGGGGAGGGCGTCTGGGGGGACTCATCGGGGTAGTACAGATGCAGGGGAGGTAGGGCTTGTCAGGGTGAGGGTTCAATGGGCCTGCTTAACAGGAGAGCCCCAGCTTCTGCCAAGAGGATGCCGCATGCTGGGCTTCAGCTTCCCTCATGCCCCTGCTTCCCCCATTCCCTTTTCTTCCCCATCCCATGCCCCTTTCCTACTGCCCCACCTCCTCCTCATCCCACCCCCTTCCTTCCTCCGCCTCTTCCTCCCTACCCCCACTTCCCCCAACCTCTTCTCCACTGTGCCATCTCCTCCTCATCTCACCCCCTTCCTTCCCTCCGCCTCTTCTTCCCTACCCCCACTTCCCCCATCCCCTTCTCTTCCCCATCCCATGCCCCTTCCCCACCACTCCATCCCCTCCTCATCCCATCCCCTTCCTTCCCCTGCCTCTTCCTCCCTACCCCCACTTCCCCCATCCCCTTCTCTTCCCCATCCCATGCCCCTTCCCCACCACTCCATCTCCTCCTCATCCCACCCCCTTCCTTCCCCTGCCTCTTCCTCCCTACCCCCACTTCCCCCATCCTCTTCTCCACTGTGCCATCTCCTCCTCATCCCACCCCCCTCCTTCCCCCCCCCCCTCCCTCCTCCCCCCCCCCCCCC